>NW_026000076.1:3617110-3732606 GCF_001458135.2 Marmota marmota marmota | reverse complement strand
TGTATATATATATATATATATATATATATATATATATATATATGTATTTTATATATATATATAATACACATATATATACATGTAATATATATATATGTATTTTATATATATATATATATAATACACAAATATATACATGTAATATATATATATATATATATGCATCTCTCTCCATCTCTCTCTTTTTCTCTGAACTTTCTGAATCTTCATGATATTCTGGCTTATCAGAAAAAGCTAAAAGGAGCCAGTGAAAATGTGTAGATACCTAAAGCTAATCTTTTAGAAATAGATTTTTGAACTTAATTTACATTAATGGTGACTTATAAGCAAGTAGGATAATGGGAAAAGTAGGACACTGCCTATCATGTATAGATACTGTATGACTGATAACTAGTGATAATAACAGCAAACTTTGTGATAGTTTGCTTTGAAATTGTTGAAGACTTATTCTGAAGTAGATAGAGAATAAAATCCTGTGTTCTGGTTTGATCTGAGAATTCTAAAGTGAGCCATTCTTCAACCAGAAAAACAAGCTCAAGTTGTTTTACCACTTCTTCACTTAACCTAAGCTTTACTTAACATATCTCTAACATAACACAAATTATCCAAGCTCCCTTTAGATTGTGGAACCCTAAATCAGGGTGCTAGTTCTGGGAGAATCATCTCCCCAGAACTTCGTCATGGGTTTTCTTGAGTCTTGTCTCGTAACCTATGAATTCTCCTTAGCTGTGTTTATAAGAATAATTGCTGCTTTGGATCTTATTTGTGTGTTAGAAGTATCCAACTAGTCTTTGCTCTCCTATACCTTATTGATTTATGATCACTGTGATAAGAAGTATGAGTCATTATTTGCACAATATATTCACATGGATAAAAGAGAATGACATTCGTTGAGATTCACTTTTTTTATTATTTATTCATTCACAGGACAAAAATTTACTGAAACTTTCTGGAGCAAAGGACAACCAGACGTACACCTGGAAGGATACGTACTTCAGGGCCTCATGGAACTTAAATCTACATGGTGTCTGTAGGAATTTAGGCCCTGTGCAGCAACTGGGCAGATGCTCCTCCCTTTAACAGGGCTCTACAGTGTGTCTGGAGCAATCCTAGTAGTTCTTCTTGCCTTTACCAACTTAAGAGGATAAAAAGTCACCTAGGCCTCCCTTTCCCTTCTTTGATATTTGAGATATTCTCAGAATGATATTTCACTGCCCTTTGGTAGAATGGCTCACAAAAGCCAAATAATACATTGTGTAAACTACAGCTATCTCTCAAAGGGTGTTTTTGGAATTTTTGACTCAGCTTACATTAGGTCAGGTTACTCAAGATTAAGAAGGAATTTGACCATTTGCAGAAAATTCAGAGACATTTGTTATAAGTATAGAAGGATTAAAAGAAATTATAATTAACCAGTTTGTGGAGTCTTTATTTTGTGAGACGTATTCTCCCAGTTGATTTATTCTTCTTCTTATTTGTTTGGAGTGGATGGTGTCATCCAGTTTTGCATTTCTAGTTCTCTGAATGCTATGGAGACACACTGGGAGGAGGTCTCTTTTATAAGTTTTCTCACATCAGCCTGAAGGGTTTATTGAGTGCACAGAGTTCAAATGCACTAAGTGCTGTCTCTTGTTTTTCACTGGAGGAAGGTCGAGGCTTGGAAAAAAACAGAATCCAGACTGAGGTCACCAGCTGACTTAGTGGCGGCGTCTAGACATGAAACCAGGTCTTCTGACTGTTTTATTTGACATTTTGGAGCTCTTGTTTTAAATTTCTAGCAATTTACAGTTTATGTCTTAAACGATGGATGCCCTCTGCAATACTGTGAGTAGAATCCTACTTATTTTTCATTCTTCTACTTGCTTACAAGTCACCATTAATATAAATTAAGCTCAAAAATCTATTTCTAAAAGGTTAGCTTTAGGTAACCCCAAATTTTCACTGGCTCCTTTGAGCCCTTTCTGTTGAGCTAGAATTTTGTGAAGGTTCAGAGCAGGAATTCTATTAATGTTTGCAAAGTTTCACTTCCTTCCACCCCTGCCATAGGGGACTGTATTTTTCTATCACAGTGATATTGGATTTGACCGTGTAATTTTCTTTGTCCAAGATATGTGATATGAATATTAACAACATAGAGTACCAATCAAATACACTTGCTTAATTTGGTTTGATTCTGTGCTCTGCCTTCAACCATGAGAAAACATACTCTGGTTAGCTACTGGTCCCAGAATGAGAGACATCTTGAACAGATCTGAACCTAACCTACAGCCTAGAGTTGGCCAGCTGATCCTAGCTCAGTCAACAGAGCCACTCTAAGCAATCTACAAACTTATGATGGAGAAAATTGTTGCAGGCTATTAAGATGTGGGGTTATTTGTTATGCAGTATTATCATAGTGATTTCTGACAAAATTTCTCTGTGCCTCAAATTCCTAAGTCCATAACACAGGACAATATTTGTACTATAAATATTTCCATAGTGTTATGAAGATGCACTGAGTAATTATCTATAACATGCCTGTCACACTGCAGAAAGAGTGTCACCTATTATTATATTTTATTATTTAGCAAACCATGATCTCCCCAAAGCAAGCACATGAATAGAACAGGCACATGTATTTAGCTCACCTTGATACAATAGAATAAAACCTTCCAAAGAAGGAAAAGCATAAGCAAATGCTAGGAAAGAGCTGAACTCATTACCATTGTTTACACCTTTCTCATAACTCCCCAAATCCTGGCTCGGATATGGAGAACGTGAACCCCTTGATGGGTGGTGGATCTCTTCACTCCATAACACATCTTAGCTCTTCTTCCTATGCCTGTGTCCAGAACTGATTAAGAAAGTGGTATTGGTGACAAGAACAGGTACCTTTGATGCCCCTCTGATAGGAGTTTTATACACATTAAACATGTCCTACCTTGGATACTTGTATGTCTCGGCTCTAAGCCTTACAGCCCCTCTGGTGCCAGGGAAGTTTGCTCAGCATCCATGTAAGACAATGCCTTTGGGATAGCCCAGAAGCCCTGGGAAACAGGGGTTGGTGGATTAGTACTTGAACCTTCCTGTCTCTTCATGAGACATTTTGAGGAATATTTTATTGGATTCCAGCAAGATTAAGCCCCAATTTCCTACAATGGCAATGGAGTCATTGCCATGCCTGTAAGAGAAAGCAAACTATTTTTCCTTTACTACAAATAATATTCTTATATTTCATTTCTGATGCCAGATATGGGAGTATTTTCCCCATACCATAAAATTCTCCGACACCAGCTGTGTATCCTTCATTTTAACTCAATTCTGACCCTGTCTACATCAAGACAGTATCAGATTTTACAGGTTAAGCTCAGTTCCACAAGACTACTCCCACTTCCAGATGCCAGCTGGAACCAAAGTTCTCCAGGTTCCCCATGAATTCCGTTCTACTTGGCTCAAATCGGAGGTTTCCACCACCTCTTCCTTGGGTTTGAAAATTTGCTAAAACAGCCCACAGACCTAAGGGGAGAGGTTTTCTTCTCTTGTTGATTTACTACAAAAGATATTTTAAAGAATATCAATGAAAAGAAGCTGGCAAGGTTCTCCTGGACTTTGAGATGCATTACCTCCCTTGCTTATGGATGTGTTTTTGTTCACCAACCCAGAAGCTCCAGGACCCTGCAGTTCAGGGATTTTCATGGAAGCTTCATCACATAGACATGACTGATTATCCACTCCATTCCCAGCACCTTTTCACTTTTCTGAAGAATAAGGTAGAGCTAAAAATTCCAAGCTTCTCACTGTGACTTCTCTTCTGGTGACCAGTCTCCATAAGATCCCATCATTCCTGTCTCATTAAAACAAAAGATTCTCCTGACACGCAGGAAATTCCAAGGGATTTAGGATCTTTGTGTTAGGAACCAATGTCTAAGACCAAATATGACTGTGATTCACTTAATGTCAGGGATTCATTCATTTTTTTCCTTTTCTTTCTGTTTTTTTTTTTTTTTTTTTTTTTTTTTTTTTTTTTTTTGTGGTGGTACTAGGGATTGAACCCACAGCCTTGTGCATGCAAAGCAAGCACTCTGCCAACTGAGCTATATCCCCAGCCCAGGGATTCATTCTTGAGAAATGCATTGCTGGGTGATTTCGTCATGTGAACATCAAAGAGCATACTTACACAAACTTGGGTGGTAAAAACCTCTTGATGCAATTAAGAGTCACTGTAAACTTGAGATGTATATGGTTGCTGCCAGTGTACCACAGATACTGTTTTATAGTAAACATTTTTATAGGTAGGAGTACACTCTAAAATAATAATAAAACGTACTGTATAATAAACACTTAATCCAGTAACATAGTTGTTTATTATCATTATCAAGTGTTATGTATTGGACTAATTGCAGTACTGTACTTTTATACAATGGCAGTGCAGTCGGTTTATTTACATCAGTATCAACACAAATGTGAGGAGTGTACTGCAGTATAATATTAGGGTGACTGACATCACTTGGAAATAGGAAATTTTCAGCTTCATTATAATTTTGTGGCATTGCTCCTACATATGTGGTCTGTCATTGCCCTTCTTAGGTACCTGATTATATTAGAAAAAAGACATTCTTTGAGCATTTGTATTTGAAAGGGTTTTAGGAACTTTGTGTCAGGAACTGGCAGTAGAGACCACCATATATATTTCATTGTATTTCACAATACCCTTTATACCCTTTACTGGTTTTTCTCCCTTTGTTTTCTTTTTGCCTCATTTTCCCTACTCTCTTACTTAATACTTCCTTGGAGACCATCCCAAATAAACTACCTGAACTCATTCCCTTTCTCGGGACTGACTTTGGTAGTATCAATCTCAGATAGTGGTATTTCCCTATTGTCTGTTTGTCTCACAGGGTACCATGGAAAACATCTACACATGTACAGAGAAGCTGGTGGTAAGTTAAGTTTTTCCATAATTCCATTGAAAATAGAAACCAATGGTTTTATCTGGGCAGGAAGGATTATTGAATCAGCAGAAGGGAGCTAGTTTCCCTAAGATTATGTACACCCCAACCCCCAGGGCTCATGGATCCAATAACTGGCTGACTTAGGGGTTCAAAGCTGGATCCCTCATCCCTCAATTTGACACAAATTGAAGTGAGATTTCTAGCTTCAGAGACCCTCATAAATTGGCTGAGGCTTCTGATACAACTGTACAATAGTTCAACTTCTCTTTCTGTTCATTCTTCTTTATCTTACTCTCCTACAGCCATTATTCCCCAAAATATTTCCCAGCAGACCTCTGTCACTGAATCTGTCCAGATGATGCTGAGAATGGTTCTAGGCGCTGACCTCTGAAATGGAATTTTGGAGCTCAATAATGCAATGATCAGTTGTCAATGAGGACTCCATCACAGAGAGTAAATGGAGTACCATTTGCCACTGGCTTGCTATTGTGATGTAATTGTTAAAATCGATGATGACTTCATGGGATATAAGTGGAAGGAAATGCCATGGCTGATGCAGTATCTCAGATTCAGGAGGTAGAAGGGAAATGGTCATTGTAGTCTGTGGAATCATATAGCTGTTGCTTTCAACTGTCCCTGATTTAATCAATGAAACAGAAGAGAGACTCCAAAAATGGACTTACTCTTATACAGTCAATTGGTTTACAACAGAGAAGCCATGGCAACTCACTGGAGAAAGAGCCTTTAAACAAATGGCTCTGGAACACCTGATAATATAGTTGGATAACCTTTACCTTGGCTCTATCTCATACTCTACACAAATTTAATTCAATATGAACATTAGACTTTAATGTGAAATTTAAACTACAAAACTTTAAGAAGATAATACAGGTAAGTTATAGGACAGGTGTCTTGGTCTTGTTTTGTACTGCTATTACAGAGTACCTGGGACTGGGTCATTTATAAAGAACAGGAATTTATTTATCATAATTCTGGAAGCTAGGAAGTCCATGGTCAAGACTCCAGCTTTGGGTGTCAAGTGAGGGCTTTCTTGACACATCCTCAAACAGCAGAAGGTAGAAGGGCAAAAAGGAATGAGCTCTCTCTGTTAAGCATTTTAATAAGAGAATCTAATCCCAGTTATGAGGGTTTCTGCTTTGGGAATCAATCACCTCCCCAAAGCCACACTCCCCAATATGATTGCTTTGCGGAGTAAGTTTCAGTGTGAGTTTTGGAGGGGACAAAATCATTCAAACAATCACAGGCAAAGATTTCTTAAACAGGATAAACAAGAGTAATAATTTTTAATAATGGTATATTATACTTCCTCAAAATTAAAAAATTTTGCTTAGCCAAGGCATGATAGTACATGCCTGTAATCCCAGCAGTTCAGGAGGCTAAGGCAGGAGAATTGTGAGTCTCAAAAATTTACCAAGGCCCTAAGCAACTCAACGGGACCCTGTCTCTCGATAAGCTATAAAAAAGGGCTAGGGATATGGCTCAGTAGTTCAATGCCTTTGGGTTGAATCTCTGGTACAAAAAAACAAAACCCCGAAACCAAAAAAGCTTCTGATTATGAAAAGAAAACACAAAGAAAATAATTATTTAAGATTTAAGTTACAGATTGTGGTTATAAATTTGTGTTACAAATTTATATTGAATAAGGACCTGAAATCCAGAATATAGATACATAATTGTTCCCCCCAAATTTAAATAGTTTAAATCCTTCACACAACAAAAATGGTCAACAAGCACATGAAAAGCCACACTGACATCATCTGTTAACAGGGAAATGAAAATATGAGTCACAATTTGATACCAATCCAATCCATATCCATTAGGTGGGAAAAGTCTAAAGACTATCCACACTAAATATTGGCAAAAATATTTTAAATTCATATACATTGTTGGGGGGAGTGTAAAATGGTATAACCACCTACGATATAGTTTGGCAGTTTTTATAAAGTTAAATATTACCTCTGTGACTCAGACATTATACTGTTAAGCATTTGCCAAAGAAAAATAAAATATGTCTAAAAAGACTTGACTGGAATTTCATAGCAGCTTTATTCACAATAGCCAAAAGCTGCAAACAACTCAAATTTTCGTCACGAGGAAAATGAATTGACTATTTTTTATCATACAATACTACTCAGACATAAAATGAAAATATTGATAGATGTAGAAATATGGATGGATCTCAAAAAAATTATGAGGGAAAGTGATCAGACACATGAGACCATATTGTGATGAAGATCTACAACAGGAAAAATTAATCTACAGTGGAAAAGATCACAAAATAGTAGTTTCTTTCTTGATGGAAGTTAACTGGGAACAAGCACCGGAGAATGTTCAAGAAAGATGGAAATATTTTGAATATTGATATGGATCTCATCATATGGATGTACTCATTTGTCAATTTATCACACTATCACACTTAAAACCAGAGCAATTCAATATATATAAATTATATTTCAATAAAAGAAAAGATGAAAAAATACCTCAGGGACTTGTTAAAAATGTGCACGTAGTACTTTTTGAAATAGACATCCACCTTCTGTTTCTTTTAATTATTTGTCTAGGAAATGATCCTAGTAAAGAGTTATTTTTACATGAACAAAGTGTGACTAAAAATGACTAATCCAGAAATTCATTCTAAGAAAACATTTAAAAGTACAAACTAAAATGTATATGCAAAATTATTTATTGAAGCTACATTTACATTCAATGAAACAAAAATGTTTAAAAGTTATGGCACATTTACATAATGAATAATTTCACAGATAAAATATTCAATGGCAAGTAATGAAGAAATATTAATAATAAATAAACATTATTGAATAACAGAGTATAGAATTGTAAAATTAGCATTATTTCATCCATGCAAATAATATATGAATGGGAAACCAAGGACAAATATATACCAGATTGTTACACATGGAAATTTCTGGGATTGTGACTTTTTTTTTAAATTTCATTTTCAGTATTTTCACTTTTTTATAGTCAAATTATAATAACTATAAAGTTTTATAGTCAAATAAAAGTAAAATTTAATCAAATCCTTGCTTATTTTCTTTGTTTTTCCTATAGCCACTTGACTATGGACATTTCATCTGTAGAAGCCTGTGGGAAACCTACCAAGCTTCTTTGGAAATCAGCTGCTCAGTTGTTGCAGAAAGAGGATACCAAATTAGATTCTCCCTCCTTCCTGTTGAAACCAGTTTTCTCTCTTTGACTTTCTCCCCCATCTCTTCTCTATCCTGCTCCAATTCTGCTAGTCTGTGAACCATGAAGAGCAGTGATGCTCTTTAGGAGATTCTAGCAAACACTGATATCACTAACATCCATGCCATTCTAGAAATACATTTAATTTGGCTCCATTTCCTAGTCTGAAACCTTGTTTTAATCAAAATTGGAATCAGTGCGATAAGAAGTCAGGTACATCTCAGCCCCACTATTTGGTATTTTGCTAAAATTAAGTGAGTTCAGGATCCTGTAAGCGATCGCCCCACTGTAGAAGGGTGTCTGTAAGCTTGCAGGCATTGAGAACAGTGATTACTGCAGAAAAACGATTTTTGACAACAAATCATTTAATTAAAACCAAGGCAATGAATAGTTGCATGTACAAGGACTTGCAAGAGAGTGAAGGAAAAAGAAAAAATGGAAAAAAATCTTTCCATGGGGTTTTATTTTATTTACCCAAAAGCAAATCCAAAGGTTGCTACAGGACAGTGCACATAAAACAGGTCTGCAAAGGGAATCTCCTACAGAAAATGCCGCTTGCCTGCTTCCCTGGCAGTTGAGTTCACAGTAGAAATACATTCAATTCCACATAGTAATAGTGCTTTAATAACAGATGAAAATATGTTTTATGGTGTGTGTTGATAACTAAATGCTTATCTTATATATAGAAATTCAAATAATTGGAATTTCTCATAGCCAGCATCCAGTTGAGACCACTGGAGAATACCTTGATACGGAAGGTTAAAATCAATAGACTGTGTTTTGGTTATTTTTCAGAAGATGTCTGCTGTATGTTTAATATACTATATTTGTATTATGGGCTCTGGTTCCTGTAAATCTGAGGTCTCTCTTTCTTGAATGAATGAGGAGATAAGCAATTGAATTTGAAAGATACTTTATGCAACAGAAAAACAATTTTGTTCCTGGTTATCAGAGGGCAAGAAGTGAACTAGCAATTGAATGCTAAATATTTTTAACTCTTGGGAGTCTAGTCTGCTTTGGACTCATGGAATATTATATTTTTCAATCCACCTCAGTTATCAGGTTTCATGTAGTGGAAAAGTAGTTTGTTGATAATTTTGTTGATAAGGGATAATTATTTTTACTCTTAATGGGTGTTGATTTTATGCTTCAGAATCTCAAATTTCCATTTTTTTAAAAAAGAAAGGAAAAGAGAAGTATTTCCATTTCTACTCATGAGGATCCATGAAGAATGGAATACTATTTTGCTTTGACTGCGGTTACTTTGTAATGGACTGGTCATGGCTTTCACCATTACTTATCGCCTATGAAGTTCTTGGTGCTCACCTGGTAAAATAAAAGAGGAAGGCATTTTATATCACATTTCATAGTGAAAACCTTTGTCCACCTCCTTTTGTGGTTCCCCAATATTTTTAAGAGCATGTGAGTTAAAAATTACTTATTTAAAATTCTTCGTTTCTAAAGTATTGAGAATAATAGTATTACATTCTGGCACTGTTTTTTTTTTTTTTTTAAAAACAATGTTTCTGAAAATTGTGACATGACAAAACGATGTTATTTTGATTATTATTTTATATCCCATTTGTGGTAGCCAGCCCCCATATGGGTCCCCATGATCTTCACCTTCTGAAGAAAATGTCATTATAGAGTCCAAGTTGTTCTTTGTGAGAGGTAACATGCAGCAGACATGCCTATGTGTGTCTACTAAGCTCCATCATGTATGCCTTGGCCACAGCTGGCTTGTTCTCTGGGATCACCTACAATATCTTGAAAACACTCATTCTTATGGAAAGTTCCACGAGACAATGGACTGAGGGAGGCTTCTGAGAATAACCAGCCATAAGAGTGAGACATCTTAGAAGTGGGTCCTGCAGCTTCTGTGAAATCTTGTAATGACTGGAGCTATGGCCAACATCATGACTGTAACTTCATGAAAGATCTTGAGCCAGATCACTGAGCTAAGTCACCATGCTCAGATTCCTGACCCATAGAAACTTAAAGTAACAAATATATGCTGCTATTCAGCATTGTTAAGTGTTGGAATAACTCACATGCAACAAAAGGTAACAATACAGCAAAGAGTCTATAAAACATGATCACTTAGGTTTTTTTTTTTTACTTGAATAAAATTTTATAAAACCATGTTGAAGATGAGAGTAACTTTGGGAGCTACATTTTATGTTGTAATAATTCATTTTAAAATCAATTTCTATAATTGCATTTTTTTTTACCAACAAACGTAATCATTGGTTTTAGTATATTGGTTGCTAAGATCAAAATTCTCCAGCACTGGTTGCTGACATAACCCTGCCACCTAGCTTATACAAGTATATTTGCCTCAAAGTTTTAATAACTTTAGAGTGTGATCCTGACTCTAGGAGTCACTAGAGACAACTGAGTATTGAACTGAGTGGTGAGATCCTGACATAGGAGTTAGAGAAAGAGGAGCAAAAATGACACACTCTCTGAGGACTAGTTATGTAGGAAGGATAGGCTATCGTGAGTAGTGTCTGCTTCCCAAATTGAACTCTCCCAAAACTGACAAGAGCTTTTCCTGCCTGGATCAAAGGTAACCTGTCAGACTTAGAATAAACAAAACAAGAGGCAATACATATATACATACCCACTCAAAAATATACCTGTCACAATAGCTCAACTGAGTATATTATGGAGTCCTTGCGGTATGTAGTCAGTCCACTTTGCTGTGAATTCCAATTAATAGAAGACAGATTTTGTTTCCTGGTGCACATTGTTCTATCAATGGTAAGACTCTGATGAGCAATCCACGAGACAGAAGCCTTACAATCCCTGCCTACCCTAAACCTACCTCTAATTTAATATGCTCTTAGATTTCTGAGTTCTTACATAGGTCTAAAGCCATCTGTTTAGAGGCTTGCTCTAAGAATGTATTAGTGGTCCTGCCACAGGATTCTGTTCCCAATGTTGATCACTTGGTCCTGTCTTCCTGGTACTCCTTGTTGGAATGATCTGCCTATTGTAATTCTTTAATTACTGGTTGGCCTCTCTCCTCTTTAGATTTCTATTTCTAGATTGGTTCATTGAAGTAAATTCTATTAATAAGACAGGGTCTCTATCTTAAGCAGCTTATAATTAAATAGAGCAACTGATGTGACTGAGGAATGCACAGGCTCTGCATTTTGATCCCTGCTTATCATAGGTATAGATTGTCCGTGAATCATCTCCATTTTCTGTTCCTCTGGCACTGGGGCTTCCCTTGTGGGGAGAGCTCTTGGCTGCCCCCTTATGGGTCCCAAGAGCTAACTACAGCTGCAAATCAATTCATCAGACTTAGTTTGTTCAAAATTAATTGCTTATTTTTTTATACCTGGTTTCATGAGATTTACAGTTTAGTTAAGGAGATAAAGCCAGGTAGAAATTCTTTTTTTAAAAAAGGAGGTTTTAAAACTACAATAATTGAACAAATCTTAGGAGACACAGAACGTGATTTTTACCAAGTGATACATGGACGTTGATTGTCATAGTATACAAAGAAGGTAAGATTTCTTAAGATGGATTACCAGAGAGGGATTGTCAGAGACAGTAGCATTTTCAGCTTGGTCTTAAATGCCACATAAAGTTGGGATAAAGCTGGGCATAGTGACACACACCTGTGATCCTAGTGACTTTGGAAGCTGAGACAGGAGTGTTACCGCTGTTGACCGGTGACGAGTTCTTGCTTCCCCAATGTTGAAGAATAACACCAAAGAAGCACGCCGAGGCAAGGTCAGAGTAGAAATTAGAAGTTTATTAAAGGACAGCAGAAAAGACTTCTCCCGGAGGAAGAAGGGGACCCAAGAGGTGGAATCCGTGGAAGTGCGGTTGTTTCCCCTTTTTATAGTTTTGGTGATGGAATGTAGGTTGGAAGGCCCGAGGGGTGGGGCACAGGTGGGCCAAAGAAGTAATCTGGTCAGGAAGGACTTCTGAGTCAGCACCTTTTTGCTGGGGGCTGTTCATTAACATTTCTTTGAGGTGGACTTTGGCCTAGGGCCTTTTCGGGACTTCATTAACATTCCATGAGTTGTCCTGCGTTTCCCGGAATCATTGCCAGCATGGCCTCCATTTTAGATTTCACTCGGCATTAGACCCAATTTACCTAACTACACTGACTACCTAACTTTAAATCTGGCTTCAGGAGGATAACCAAGTTCAAGTCCAGCCTGGGCAACTTAGTGAGGCCCAAAGCAACTTAGCAAGACCCTGTCTNCTGGGTTTGATCCCCAGCACCACATAAAACAAAGTAAACAAAATAAAGGTATTGTGTCTATCTACTACTAAAAACGTTACAAAAAGAGAGGGAGGGAGGGAGGGAGGGAGAGAGAGACTGATGTAGCTCAATGCAAAGTGCCCCTGAATCCAATCCCCAATATGATAGGAGAAAAAAATTATAATAGAAACCCAGTCGAGGGATAATTTGAATTATAAAAGCACAAGGAGACAGTGAGTACAGAGCTTGGTAAAAGACCCTGGCCTGGATAGAAGAGAGTTGGGGGCTGCAAAGACAGTTTGAAAGCAGTCGTGAGCATCAAATGAAATGATCTGTGTAGAAGAGTCCTGTAGACTTCAAAGCACTATAGAAATTTGAGAAACTGTTATTATAATACTATAAACTATGGTGAAATAATAAGCTTCCAGTGAAATAATATTTGACTTAGGACTTTGTATTGCTTTCAAAGATTTCTGAAGATCATTGCGTTGAATAGTTCTTATCCGTGTTCCTTTCCCTGTAGCTATTTCTCTCTCTGTCTCTCTTATTGACTTCTTTCCAGCCATCTTGAGTACAAATGGTGAAAGTGAAGAAAAGACTTCAATGCTTTGCTCTCCACTTCTTTTAAAGGTTCCTCATCTCTTTAAGAGTTTAGACTTCTTTTTTTATAACTGTGTCAGCTCAACTCCCAGAGGTCTTGCTAGCCTCAGGTTTGTTTACCACTCAGCAGGGATTTGTTTACCACCTAGTAAGAGCAGAGTCAAGAAGATAAAAGCCAATCAGGAAAGTAGAAAGACAGCACCAGGCAGAAAATAAGATTAGAAACATCAGGCCCAAGTAGGGTTGACTTAAGCAATATGGTGACCCAGGGAAGCCTGCTGAATGCACATGTTAAATCACTTTATTGTGTAGGTTGTTAGAGATACTTCACATCTTCTAAAGCTGTCTGTGCCTGCTGAACATGCAGCACCATTTGGAACTTTTATGCTTAAAAAAAAAATCCCAATCACTTAATTTTTTTTAAAATCCCCCAATTATGCCTCTTTCTGACTCTCTTCATTTAGGTTGGCTGGTCAGATTGAATTTGGGGATGTATTTTTGTGGACTGATGAATGGTTAATAAAATATCATCATCCATCCTTATGTACTAATATAAGAAGATTTTTCTTTAACACATTTCACCTTTCTTTTTCTTTTCTTATTTTTCTTTTCTTTCTTTTCTTTTCTTTTCTTTTTCTTTTTCTCTTTTTTTTTCTTCTTGGTACCGGGGTTTGAACCCAAAGGTGCTTAACCACTGAGCCACATCTCCAGCCCTTTATTACATTTTATTTAGAGATAGGGTCCCACTGAGTTACTAAGTGCCTTGCTAAGCTGCTGAGGCTGGCTTTGAACTTGAGATCCTCCTGCCTCAGCCTCCCAAGTTGCCATTTAATATATTTCTTAATAATTGAAGTTCATATTGTCAAACCTGAGATACTATGATGTCTTAAACATCTGTAGAGATCAACTTATTCTAAGCCAAGCATAAGTGTATTTTATTCTCTTTGATTATTGGTGTTCTGGTTTTGGTATGGGTATGATTATTTTTCATTAATTAGAATAGCCAATTAACCAGAAATTCCAGTTTTCATTGTCTGAAAATGCAAGGTTTCGGTGCAGGAGTATTTTTTAGGTTAATGCATGTTATTTATAACTTAAAAATGATGAAGATGGTTGAATTATTTTGCTCATGAAATTAATATGTATGCTTTTATAATCTGTTTTTAGTCATTCAGAGCCCCTGTGTATACTTCTGATTTTGCTAATTGGCTTGAATATGGAATAAGATAAATAATTTTTAGTATTGAGAAAGAATTTATAACATTTTATTGAATTGGTTGTTTGTAGCTAGAAGCAACTGTTTCTTAGAAGTTCGGTATTTTGTGTATGAATTATACTGAAAAATGAATAGAGTATAAAATTCAGAATAGTCTAAACTGAAATTTGCGACTATCCAACAACATCAAAATATATTACTGAATCATTCATTAAGTAGACATTTATTGACACCTACAAGTATTTTTTTTAATAACCATGTTAGCCAAAGGTATTTTTCCAATGTCAGCATCTAGAAATTAGGTAGAGAACAATAAGCTAATTGCTACATTTTGAGCAGCAGGTAGGTAATTATCTTTCTATAAAAGTAACACAATATTATTTGTATTGGTGGGGGGGAACACTTCTCTTTATTGGGAGTTCCCAATAAATGTTCTTCAGATAGAGAATTAAGAGCAGTCTGGGGCAAATCATGGAGAAGGCAGGCTGACCTTGAATACAAGGAGGGGCTCGAGCTTAATAATTCTTCTCAGACTTTTATAAGCTACCACCACATTTCAAAAGCCTGACAACCCTTGGGTAAACTGTGTGGATATCTCAAAGATGCCAGGTAGAATGGGCAGAAGGGTGGTCATATCCTGTGGGGCTTATGTGAGGAGGTTGGGAGGACTATTTGAATTTATTAAATAACCTAAGAGATTTCTTCCACATCTTTCTTAGGGACTGAATTTTGCCATTTACTCCTCACTGACCCCTTTAACTTTCAGCATTTTCTCCCCTTCAATTCACATTTATTGTTTCTACAGAAAACCATATTACTGAGTTTCTACTTTGACTAAAATATAAAACATGCCTTCTCCACTACACTTCTGTGAATTTGACCCTAGGCATCTGAGTTTTTTCCAACCAATTTTCATTGTTTGCCAGTGATTGCTACTCCTGCCAAGTGGACAGGACATGCCTTTTCTCTGCATAGCTACGTACCTCTTGTACCTGGGGAGTAATCCGTTCATTCTGCATGGCTTGTGGCTAACCAACTTTCATACCATGCTGGTGCTAGTGGTGCAACAAACATAATTTAGATTCTATCAATCTTGAAGAGGAACCCATAACCTGCACAGAACATAGACACACAAATAATTACAATACAAATGAGGAAGTGCTGTCATGCAGGTATGATAAGCCAGGGTGTGGGAGACCCAAGGAGGAAATTATAACACTATCTGGGGGAATCTGCAGAAGATTTCACAGGAAAAGAGATGTTGAGCAGCATTGAGAGAGACGACTATATATTTTCCATATGAAAAGAAAATGGTGGAAATAACAAAAAAAAAAAGCATGAGACATGATTTGGGAAATAGTGAATAACTTGGTGAAGTTAGAGAGCTTGTAGTGAGGAATGAAGCATGGGAAATAAATTCAGAGATTCTCTTCAAGAAGGTAGAATGTGCTGATATACAAGATATACAAGAAGTTCCCAGTCAAGCCACAGAAAGGGAGTGTTTTAAAAGTATCTTTCTGAGCTCATGAACAAGAAAAAAATCTTCAGTGCCAAAGATGAAAAGGGACCCAACATTGGTGAGTGGGACTTGAACTGAATGGGACTTGCTGCTCTGGGAGCAGGTTGGGGGTGTGGCCAGGGTGTTTCCATTCTTTCCTTGTAACCACAGCATACAGTTATTATTTTCTGTTATTAACTTTCTGTGACTAATAACACAATACCACAGACTTGATATATTTTAAAGAAAAGAAAAACAGGCTTATTTTGGCTTACAGTTCTGGAGGTGCAAGGTCAAGGGGACACATCTGGCACAGTCCCAAGGTAACACAGAGCATTATATATGGTAAGAGACAGAGAGTCACGTGTGTAGTTGTGTGTGTCTGATCTCTCGCTTTCTTGTAAAGCTGGCATCAATCAAAGGGCTTGTACCATAATGACATTTTCTAATCCTCCTCACCTCAAAGGACCCACCTCCAAACATCATAGTTGGATTGAGGTTCCACCCTAGAGGGATTAAGCTCCAGCATGAATTCAGGGCAAACTATGTTCAAACGGTAGCACCCTTCTACCAGTTCTATGTGCAGAATAGACATTCTGTGTGGAATAGCTACAGTTGTCTGGCAGTCTCTCCATCATTGTCTCGTCTCTGTGTGTGGCTTTTGTTGATGATCTGTTCCCACTTACTTTATTTTTTATTATCATCTACAAAGCCCAGTTTTGGTCACCTTTATTCTCTCTACATCACATATTCCTTGGATTTCTAGTGCTGCTTTGAATGCATTTGTGTGTGTGTGTTGATTCTGTGGCTTCCTTGGAATTGTTCAAGGTGGAAGGAGTGAATATATGTCTAGTTCAGCTATCAACTATCTATTCTGTTGTCTACTTTATATCCCTGATCCCTTTAAAACCTAAGCCACTGATGAAAAAGTAAAGTTTGCTTTAATTGCAAAAAGGGTAGGAAACTCTTGTTTTCACATTTATCTGGTATTCAAAGGTAACATTTGCCCCTCAGGTGTAAACTCTGGAATATCATTTAGTGCTTGGTCTCAGAGATTCCATCAGTTAATAAGCTGCACCCTTCCACACCTGTCATTTTCATGAGGTACTGCAAGGATAGCTTTATTGACCATGACTTATGATTAATTTTGTCAATTTAGCAAATGGAGGGTTTTCTTTGTAGCCTAGGAGACTGTTTTGATTTGTGTGGTTGGGTCACACAATGCTTCGATGCTTCTTTTTCTGTTTAAGTCTGGGGTGGGGGTGGGGAGATAAAAGACACTACCTGGAGAACTTTATTAATGGATTTTAGACTCTGGGATCCTGCTATCTGTAGTCTGCATAGGGCCATTTAAAAAGGGCCCTTGTCGACTAGTGCAGTGGCACATGCCTGTAATCCCAGCAGCTGGGGAGGCTGAGACAGGAAGATTGCAAGTTCAAAGCCAGCCTCAGCAATGGCAAGGCGCTAAGCAACTTAGTGAGACCCTATCTCTAAATAAAATACAAAATAGGGCTGGGGATGTGGCTCAGTGGTCAAGTGCCCCTGAGTTCAATCCCCAATAATAAATAAACAAATAAATACCTCCATACACCCATACATACAAGCGGCCCTTGTCTGGGAGGTTGTCCTGCAAAGACTGAAGGGACCTCAGTCAAGAGCAGCTTTCATGTTCTGCTTAAATGCAGAAGCAGAGGTGAAACTATGAGCAGCCAGCCAAAGGGGACATGCTGCCCACAGGACACATTCAGCAGAGTATTTGGAAGAGTGAGCTTCCAACATCAGCCAGGGCCAGAAGAAACCACTATCAGAGTACATTAGTGTCAGTAAGGTTTCCTGCAGCACCCCTTCTCTCCTAACCCTGGTGTGCCACTGGCTACCCAGAAGAATTTCTAGGCAAGGAAGTCACCCATGCCCTGTTCCTCCACTGAAAGCTTCTAACCTGAAGTCAACTTGAGCTGAGGAAATAGGGAGATGCTTCAAGTCTCAATGTAGAACTGAGTGTGGAATAGTGTCTGGAACCTGCTGAGTGAATTACTGAAGGCGGGCACCCTGGAGATTCAACATCCAGCAAACATCTTAACAGACACTGTGAAAGAGTGATCAGGAAAAATTAGGGGTCCTGGCTGACATTTCTTCAAGGCTAAGACAAAATGTCAGCCAGGACATTTCCTGAGTGTACCTTTCTTATTATTGTAGTGTTTAATTTGCTCAAAGAAAGATTATTATGGGGCAAATCCCATCCCTCCCTTGCTTTGTTTTGCTGTATTGATGAAGACTAAACTAGATCTCTCTGGAAAGAAGTTTTCTTATGCAGAGTCTGAAGCACTGATAATCCAGAGACTCTGAATCCCAGCCCCTCTGTGACATGTTGTCACAATTCTAAACTTAATGCTTTGTCAGTCTCATTTATTCAGGAACTTGAGCTATTTGTTGTTTCTGTAACCTTAAAACCTAGATTTAAAAGAAGAAAATGGAGAACTGGACTTCAGTAGATTTTTAAAGAGTTCTCAGGGCCAGAAGTATCAGCATGATCAATATGACCTGGTTATAGCAGCAAATTTGCAGATTTACTGAATAAAAAAATTCTGGGGCTGAGAACGGCAACTTGTATTTTAATAAGCCCTCCAAGTTATTCTGCTGCGTGATAGTGTTGGAGTACCATAGATGATCAACAGAATCTCATTTTATTAAGCTGTATCACAACTTTAGCACTTAAACTTTTTTTGTGCTTTTTAATACTGAGGATATTGTTTGGCACAGTATGAATCATTTGGGAAAACTCTATTGCATATGACTCCTTTCTTATTTTAGATGATGTTATTAAAATACCACTTGGTTTCCTTGAGTACAGATTGTCTGAACATGTTGCTTAAGGAGAGGTAAATCTCTGCCTCTCTGAATTGTAGATGGAGTAGCTCTGAGCTGCAATAATAAGCTGGAGTCCCAGCATCAGAGAGATCTGTTCAAGTCCTGTTTTTACTTTCATCTAATTTTATGACCTTGAGTAAATTGTTTAAAATACTCTAAACTTCAGTTTCATAAATTTTGACGTTGGAATGACAATGAATGTGCTAACCTCACAGGACTAGTGGAAGGGTTTCTAAGTACTATACTGCATGTGTATTGTGAGCAAGGCCTTGAATTCAGTGTTTTGGGCACATAATCAGCTTGCCATGGATATCGATGTGATTATAGTAACAGGGTGTCCTCCATAGCTTAGCCTGTACCTCAGGTCTCCTTGTCCGCTTCCAAACAGAAGGTTTACCATAGACCCGCTACAAGGCCGAAAAGTCCACAAATATAGTAGTTTGTTCTTCCCCAAGGCAACAGCTATCTCAGTTTTCCCTAGAACTCATGAGGCTCTTCTGTTAGAAATTGATACTATTTTTTTTTCTGTAATTTTTATTATTTTGTGACTGAATAGAAAGCAGCCTGGGCAGTCTTCTGTCCCTTGCCAATGGCTGTGAGCTATAGGGTGGCTGCAAGCCTTCTAGCCTGTGTAGATAGACTATCCTTCAATACATTTTTTTTTTGCTCAAAATCAGAAACTTCTCAAACAATAATTTTCACTAAACAAAATGCTTAGTTTCTCCGTATGAAATCATCTAAACCTGAGTTAATTGTTTCAGCAGAGTTTTCTCTTAGAATAACAAGTACCCATCGCATTATGTTTGTGTTACTAAGTGGATCACGTCCATTGATTTTTCTCAAGAAAAAGGAAGCTTTGCCCTCCTTTATGAGAAAAAAAAAATGTTTTCCTCCAGCTTTGAAATGAGCCCTTCTATCAGTCCCATCAAGGTGGGAAATACAGCAAAGCTACTATAGCAGAGAAATTCAGAGCAAGCACTGGAAAAGAACTGTGATGACATTCAGTTCTGCTTCATGCAGCTTGTGTGATGGTGGGATGTTATTTAGGCACTCTCAGCCACCACTGCTTCAGTGACAAAATGAAGAGTGTGCTGGGAGTAGTTCCTTCAAGGTGTTGAGATGGTTATGTAAGAAATCAAAGGTAGAACATTCAGCCTGGTGTCTAGTACCAGGAAAGATTCTGAAGTTTTATCAATTGTGTTGAGTCTTTCAAGAAGGAGATGTCAAGACAAAATTGGGCGTATATGAAGTTATTGGGGGATATGCATGTGAAGGATAGAGGCAGGAAGTAAGTGAAGGCAGGGAGAGACTTTGGACTTCAATTCTGATCAGTACTGAGAAAGGACAGGGACCAGGAGGGTTGGGCAGGGAGACTCTGAAACTGCGCCTAAGAAAGTTTTGGCCAGGCTGATGGACACTGTGCAAGCCAAAGTTGTCCTTCAGAAGAGTGCTCTATTCCAGGTGAATGGGCTGGCCTTAGTACCTTATCATGCTTAGTCATAGCCCAGAGCAATCAAGGGAAATCCAGTTTTGACTGAAACAAGCCTGGTGGATCCAGAAGGAATCAACTGAGGATGTCAGTAAACTATGCTTCTCACTGGATGAGATCAGAGCAGTATATGTACATGGCTAACAGCGCTGTTTATGTTGTTACTCATGATAGGTCAGAGCTGCCTCCCATAATTTGGGCAGACTGAATCTTGCATATAATAGTGGTCAAGGGGTAGAAAAGTCTGAATTCAATTCCTGCCCCTTGCTAAGCTATGTACCCATGGAGCCGGTGCCTAGAAGATACCTGTCTAATACACACAAAGGTGTATCTGGGAAGAGGTCTCTGGCCAAAGCACCTTATCCTTCATTAAGAAGTACCATTAAGGATAGTAGTCTGTATGGGCGCATGTAGAGTGCCTTAAAGAGTGAACGGCAGGGGGCGCTCCAATAGAAATCCACTGGGAGTTGATACTGTTAACTAGGAGGCCAATTAGCACAGCATTAACTCATTCTCTGGAGGAAGAGGCAAGGATATGGAAGGTCCCTTTTGAGCAAAACTGTGAGTTTTTGTAATTAATCATTTGAATATAAGAGTGTTTCTTTTATTGAAAGCAGTCAAACCCATCACCTAGTGAGAAGGGCGAAGTTCTAAAGACTTCGTTTATCTCCGTGCCTTTGTACTCAGCAGTGTCTGTGCAAATTGCCTATCAAGTGGATTGCAGGAGGGAAAGGCACATGGAAGGTTCTGAGGAAAGCTTTGTTTTAACCCTAGGCATGATTCTCCGTTTATTATCAGAGGGAACTATATCAAATAGTCCTATACTGGAAGCACTGATTAAAAGCACTTTCCATTTGATTCTAAAAAACGTTAAGCATGTAAGCTGTTACCAAAACAAAACGAAACAAAGAAAAACAACTTTGACTCCTCCCAAGTTGTCCAACCCTCGAGAAGCAGATGGCACAGCACTTGAAGATGTGACTCTGGGTGCTGACTGTGGTTTTGTGGACCACAGACAACTGGAGTGGGTTTGTCTGTGATGTGTTCACACCATGGTTGTGAATTAGTTAACAGTCTACATAATCTTCCTGGGCTGCTGCTAAGATTTCAGGTATTTTAAATCTAAATGAAGGCACTTTGCTTATCCTGTGTAAATGGAACTTACAAACAGAACTGCAATTTCATTTAATAGCTATAAACCATTACTCTAATGGTTTGACAAATACCTATGAGGATAGACTGCAATATTTCATCCAAGAAAGGACTGAATATTAAATAAATGTAACCTCCCAATGGGTTCTACTTTAACCCCCTACTAATTTTGGAGGATGGATTTAAAAGCTGAAAGCATTTTAGAGTAAATGTTAGGGGATGGATGTAGTAGGTTCTGTGGTACAGATTAGCACTTTATCCCAGGAACCACAAATCCTTTCGCATCCTCTATTATCACTTCAAACTCATCACTGTAAAGTGCAGAACTTAACTCTTAAGTTGGGAAAACCATTGCTTCACATCTGTCATCCTGCTGGGGTATTTAAGCAATTAACTCTATTCTTTGTTCATAGTTGCTATTATTATTATTATTATTGTTATTATTTTGAAAAAAACAAAACAAACTGACACTAAACATTTTCAGACCTCACCTAGGTTGACATCTTTGGATTCAAAAAAGTACATACTGCAATAAGCTGGGAAGATGAATCCTCTTTCCATAGTTAGAGAACATATCAAAGGCACCATCTCTTAGATTCAAAGAATAAAGTGTCATCGAGGGATTTAAAATAAGAGGGCTCATAAGTTGGAAAATTTGAAGGTTGTGTAAAATCAGAAAAAAAAAATGATTTCTGTAATTAGCTTTTGTAATTAAAGATACTTTTGATGTTGGCTGACTGTAGAGTGGGAGAAAATAGGACAATGCCCCAAGGACAGATGTGTTCAAGGAAATTTCTGATGAGAAAAGGACAGTTCTCATTCTGAGTATAATAAAGATTTAGTCCCATTTGATTCATAAACTTTGTTTTCCTGAAGACATATCACTTGTATGTACCACAAATGAATATTTATTCTGATGATTAGTGGGGGGAACTACAGAGGGACCCACAAAATTGATTGTGTTGATAATAACCCAAGCAAAATAACAGCAGCTATGCACCCTTTAATTATAACTGACTTTCGAAAAAAAAAATCTGAAACTACTTATAATGGTTGCTTTCATTCTGTAGTTTTGTTTTGTGTTTGACAAGAGAAAACATGTGCTGAAAGCTTCTGATTACCCAATAGCAATTACCAGAAAACCAATCAAATGGCAATTTAGAGTTTTAGAAAAGTGTGACTTATCAATTTTTCCAATAGAGTTTTTCTTTTTTCTTTCTTAGCTAATTAGATGGTAGTTTTTAAAAAAATCATTTCATAAGAACAGAGTTTTTTTAACTGAAAAAATAGACCCAACACCAGACCAAGAGACATGACTTTCACTTTCAGAAACATTGTCCCTCTCATTACACCTATTTATTTCCTAAGACTCTTCTTGGTTTCCAGATTTTCTTATGTTTCGTTGCTGCAAGTGCAGCATATGCAGAAACTGCTGTGAGGAGACCCCCTTTTTTAACAACAAAGCAGGCATGGGGTGCAGCATTGTGTTCTGATGAAAAAATAACATCCCTATGAATTTTATAAATTGCATAATGTTTCTTCAAATGACAGGAAAAGGATACAAATACATTTAATGAACCAATCTGAGGCAGAAATTAGGCCCCTTTGTAGAAGGATGGGAATTTAAAAGAAAAAAGAGTACACAGAGCATGAGCTTCCATCCTCTCACCTTCCTGACCCCCACCTGTCCACCAGACACATTGCATCTGTCTGCAGATGGACCAGCAGCCACCACCCAGAGAGCTTATATTTTTATATGGCATCCAGGTGTTGAAACAGTTTTGCTCCCCCAGAGAGCCTGAGAGTTGTGTGTGCACATGAACACTTGCACAGACATGTGTACTCACAGGTGCATGCATGCACACAACAGGGAGAGCCTGTCTCAGGTAGAAAGTGTTTCCTTCCATTTTTGGAATGGACTAGCTATAATAAATTCCCTGTATTCAAATGTGTAAATCATAATGGTGAGGAATTACATGAAAAGAGGTTTGTGTAATGCCTGAAAGTTGAATTATCTCTATGTAAAGGGAAAAGAGAGATAGAGATATAGAGAGATAGAGATAAAGATAGAGATAGAGAGAGGAGCCTCTGCTATATTGAAACTTGCTTTTCACTGGAAAGATGCTGAAGGCAGAGGTGTACAATTGCTTGCCTTTCAATATTCCATTTGCAAGAACATCTTTTCATTGATCTCTGACTATATGTCCTGAAAGTGTGTGGTGTTAATTTGTTTTTTGAGATATAGATCACATCATGTCGCCGACACTTAGGCTTCCCATTAAGTTTCTTTATAATGGTTTATTTCGACTTCTTGTGCAGCAAACTCACATCTGCTATTGTAGCCAGGACTCTATACAAATCCAAACAAACAAAACGAAACACAAAAACCATTTCCGATGAATGCAGAAGTCCTAGTACCCTTGATGGCAGTTCATTTCACAGTGGAAATATGCTTTGTTCTGACATGTAGGGATGCTGGAGTAATCACTGAAAGTTTCAGAAACAGCTTCATGGTGGCAGATTCTTACCCCACCTATAACACTCAAAAGAAAAGAGAATTTTCACATTGATATGCATTGCTAAAATTTAAAATGTGAGGGGATTTTTGAAACTAAGATTCCAATTCCTTATTTATTCAAGTATGAAGAGTTTTGATAGACCAAATTGTTTTCAAGAGCTTTTTTTTTTTTTAATTTTTACGGTTGCCATTTTTGAGTACTTCTTACACACTACCAGTATTAGTACAAAGAAATTTATTAACATTGGTACTCTCTCAACAGACCACCCAGATATATGTTTCCCCTTTTGCATATGTAGTAACTTAAGCTAGGAGAATTTTGATGATTCTTCTGTCATCACAGCTGATTTAAGAGCCTTTCCATTGGTTTGGTATGTATTCAAAATAGTGTGAATGTGACAGGTAGCAGAAGGTCCTGATTTGGGGTTTCAGTGGGTTGATATAACAGGCGCCACACTGGGGGTTTACATTACTATTTCTGTGGTCTTGGAACTTCTTTTCTGACATTTTGTAACTTGCCTTATTTTGAGGATGAGTCCATTGTAGAGTTTGATACATATTTAAACAAGAAACAGGAAATTAAAACTTAAAAGATCGTTTATGTAAGATTAAAGGAGCTATCTTAAATACACACATGTGGATAAGGGAAATGTTAACTACATTCCAAATCTGAGTCAGATTGTCTTCCTGCTTGCTCTTCTCTGAAAAGCTTTTCAATCACCATTTTTTTTTTCACTGAGGAAAAAGGCATTTGGCTCACCTTTTCAGTAGGCCCTGAAATACTGCTGATATTAGGCAAGGTGTAAAACAGTTATTTAAAGATGTCCATGGAAGGTATTGATGTTTGAGAGCTTTAGAGGTACCTGATGGATACAGGAACATTTCAAAGACATATATATATATATTTTTTTTTTCTTTTTTGCCTACTGAAGTATGTCTCAGACTTTCAAAGCAAGGTACAACAGAGAAAAGGATACTATTTGTAGACTGCCTCCACCTCCCACCCTGCTTCTCTCCGGCTATTCTAGGCCCTGCCCGGCTGCCCTGATGACTCGTGGACCAGAACATACTCATCACCCCTTAACTGTGGTCCTATCCAAACCTGGATGGGAAACTATGGCTCTTTGATAAAGAGGACTGGTTTTCAGGAGAGCAGGGCAGAGATACCTAAATGACAGCTTGGCCTTTTCAGGGTCCAAATTTGTAGAATTCTCCCTCAAATTTACCCAGATCCTTCCTCTCACATCCCTTCCCCTCTCCTCCCCTCTTTCTGGCCTAAGGCAAGAAATCTGCCTACAGTGGAAGCACTCAGTGATCTGCTTAGGGGACTCTAATCTGAGAGGAGGAAGGAAGATCTCAAGTTTGTGTGAGTTTTCTTTAGAATTACTACTGCCTAACTCTCACTGGACTCTTTGTCTGCCTTTTATTAAACAATGAGACTTATTTTACCATCTCAGTGCTCCGTCATGCCCTGGTCCTACATGGAACAATGCAAGGAGGAACCAGCAATAGCAGGGAAACTTTATTCCAAATCTTTCTTTTTTTGTGTTTGGTATTTTTATTTATATTTGTGGTAAGGGATTGTGGATGCAGAGTAACAGAAGTATGGCAGAAAAGTTAGAATAATAAAGCTGGAAATAACATTTCCTTTTTTTTTGTCTTTGCCATATAGTGAGATATTTTTTTCAGGCTCAAAAATATTTTTTCTATAATTGTTAAGAGTACATTTACTATGGTAAATTTATAGTAAGATATAATAGTAAAATTCTCCACCCATTGTTTTAGTATCAATTATTGTTTTAACTGTGATGATATGGATGCAGATTGGTTATTAAATAATAAAATAGTCTTTAGAATATTACATACCCTATAGGTGTCTTTTCTTGGGCTGAGGGTATAGCTCAGTGGTAGAGCATTTACCTAAAATGTGCAAGGTCCTGGGTTCAATTCTCAGTAGTGAAAATAAACAAAAAAAGGTGTACTTTCTATATTTTTCCTCCTTTTTGTTAATTTCTGTTATTGGTTCTTTAAATCTTGAGGTTTCAACCATAAATTATTCTATTTCCTGTGCTAAAATGTGTGTGAGTGTGTGTGTGTGTGTGTTTTCTGGGGAGCAATCAGCATTTCTGCAACTATTAAACAGAGCTAACCTGAGCGTAAGGTACACTCTCATTTTCTTAGGTGCTGATTTCCTCACATATCAACTAGGTAACTCTTAAGTACTAACCCACTTCTGCTAGATGTGGAGAAAGGACCAACCTTTGGAATACACATTGTCAGTTCAAATGGCAGAAATACTAACATGTATAAATAGGACATTAAGTGATGTTTTTTGATAAGGGCAAATAGAGATATAATCTGACTCTTTAATTAATAGACATTTACTTATATGAAATATTGCAAATATTTATTTACTTTTAGATAATTAAGACAAGTCTGCTCTGACTTTGGTACTATTATAGACAAAAAATGAAAAAAAAATTGCTATGCATGGTGGTGTGAACCTGTAATCCCAGTATCTCAAGAGGCTGAGGCAGAAGGATCACAAGTTTGAGGTGAGCCTGGGAAATTTAGCAAAGCTTGGTTTCAAAATAAGAAATTAAAAAAAAAAAAGGCTGGGGATGAGGCTCAGTGATAAAGGGTGCCCCTAGTGTTCAATCCCCAATACTAAATAAATAAATAATAATAATAACAATTATTATAATAATATAATATTATAATATAATATTATATTATAGTAATAATTATTATTATTCTTGAGATAACCAAGCTAAGTTACTCTGTATTCCATTAATTCATTTATTTAAATTATATTTATGATATGTCTGGCTTAAAATACTTATTATGGTATGATTGTTATTATGGATCCAGCTCTAGGTTATACCTTAAAGTTGTGAGAACTAATATGATAGCCAGTAACCATATGAGGCTATTTAAATTTAATTTAAAAAAATTTAATTAGTTGCAATAACTGCATTTATAGTGCTAAGTAGTCACTATGGCTAGTGGCTACCATCCTAGACAAAACAGATATGTAGCATTTCCATCACTGCAGAAAGTTATATTGAGTCACATTGTTCTGAACTTAATGATGAATAAAAAAAATCATATTTCATGCCCTAAAGTACAGTAGTGGAGGAAGACTTTTTTTTTCTCAAAGACAAGACATAAATACTTATATTGTAGTAGAAAAGAAATGCATAGATGTTATAGAAAGAGAATAAAGGGATAGAAGGGAGAAAATCTTTCTCTGGAAATATTTAAGCTAAGACACAAAAGAGGAGAAGCATTCAGTTGAGCAAAGGTATTATCTCAGGGACCACTATGCTATAGCTATGGAAAGCCATTCCCTGTTTTCTGGTCACTGTCCTGTGTTACCTCTCTCCATTGTCTTTCTTGGGGAAGTGGATCTGATTTATGTGAGGATTCAGCTATGACATAATATCTAAATAATATCTAAAATCTGAATTACTAACTTAGGTTTGAGAAATATTGTCACCCATGACTATGTCCCCCTGACTCCAAAACCCATCCTCCTATTTAGCACATTCAGTGCCACTGAGAGACTATTTCATTTCTTTGTAGCCCCACAAGTGACCCAAACTTATTTACATCTGAAAAATGTTCTTGAATAAGACAGCAAGTGCACTAGATACCCGCCCACCAGCACACATGCAATATGCAAAAAATGAGTGCATAGGCCTTCAGGGAGATCATCAGGACCTCCCACATTCTTCATGACCAGGCACCACCAATCTCTCAGCGTCAAAGGGTTAAAATATCAGTCTTGCCTACTTTCTCCTCATTCTGCTTGTCTAATCAGTCATTGAGTTTAGTAACTCTCTCTGACACTGTGCAATCCATTTTTGACCACCTTGTGCCGCATACTATCTTTGTTTCCAGACTCTTTGCCAGTTTCACATGTCATATTTCTGCACACAGAACCACTATGGCTTCCTGTTCCCCATACTCAACTTGACATTGCAGGCTCCCAACATCCCTCACTTTTTCTTGTTGACCTCATTTCCCTGCTCCCTGTTCATAGGATCATCAGACTAACTCCTCATCCCACTTTCTCTTAGCTTATAGTGTGGTCAATCTTGATTCATTTTTACTAACCATATTCCTACAAACAGAAGCCATTTGTTCATAAGCCAATGTTTATTAAATGCCTTCACTCTACAGGCATTATATTAGAGGCTAAGAACACAGTGAGCCATACAGACACACTCTGCTCCCAGGAAGTTTGTGACTCATTCCCTTCTCTCATCAGTTTTGATCCTATTCAGACATTGAGCTCTATTTACCTGCGTGAGGCCTTTGGTACCTTTGCTTTCCCAGTTCACAGTGAATGACTTTCCTCTGAATTTCATCAGTGTTACTATTCTCGTCTCCTATTTTGACAGTTGGTTTCATTCAGTCAACGGACTTTTTGTGAAACATTCACTGCATGCCAGAGACTTTATTATTTTCTGTGATGAATATGAACTTGTAAGATACACAGTTCCTAACTTTGAACTACCCACAATATTCACATAACTGACAACACTAGCAAGTGGTGGCATGTGTCATAGTGGATAAGGGTGGCAGTCAGTACAGGGGCTGTACATGGCTAGTATTTTAGTCACACCCACCAACATGCAGCAGGCAGTAGAGCTAGGATTGGAACTTAGTCCATGTGACTCTATAGTCTAAGCTCCATCTTAACATCTTCAGGACAGCCAGGGATTTTACTTTGTACTCCCCTGACTACCTAAAACATATTGACACTTGAGAAATATTTATTGCATAAAAGAATTCCATCCTGTCTTCATGTTATCCTGGCCCAAACATCAAACACACCTTCTCTCTGGAAGTGAAGGAGGTAACATGAGGTTTGGAAGATCTTCAGAAGGTGCATTGACTAATGAAGGATGTTTACTTACTTACTCAGTAAAGGATCCTGGCAAAAGACAATTAGAAAATATCATGTTCAGTGCCAATTATAGGCAATCTAAGTAGCTGAGATCTTGCTATACAATGGCCATAAATTTAGATTTCCTGCTGGGCTGAGGCCTGCTACGAAGAGTAAAGTCAAGAAGTAAAACACAAATAATCTGAATAATCTGAGACTGGAAAAATGCTTTCTCTTTTTTCTTTTTGATTGTTTAGGATGTAAAATTTTAAAAGATCATTTCGTTCAATAAAACAAATACTGAGAGAGTATTTACTGAAACCCACAAACATACGCTCTTCTAGGCACTTTGAGGGGGTTTGGAGTAAACATTAAAAATAAATAAAACATGTGGTCGCATAGGAGAGACAGCTACAAACAAAAATGCTTTCTGGTAATATAAAGTAGGATGTAATTGAACTGTAATGGGAGTACAAAGATGATAGGAGAGTATTTTAGGTTGAGAAATTAATTTCAGCTAAGGAAAGCTTGGATTACTTAATGGACAAGGTAGGAATTTAAGTCATCATTAAATATAGCTAAATATGGAAGGAAAACATTACATGAAAAGGCATGTCAGGTAGAAAACAACCAGAACAAAAGCTGGAGCAATAGCGTTCAGGGAAGAAGGAAAGTGCTTTTGGAAAACACAGCTGCAAAGGTCAAAATAGGCTCCCTGCAGGAGGCCTTGCATCCAGATCATCCCAGGAAGTGGATCAGGTTCTCTTTGTGGAGAGTTCTCAAAGTTGAGGGTCCCAAACTAAAATGACGTTAAGATAGAAAGATACTGACAATTGATGAAGGCTGAATGTCCCCTGCATTTAGGGGAGGAAAATCTTGAAAACCCCATGTTAGAAAGGGCGCAGCACAGAGGCCCAACCTCCAAGGGTATTTGGTGAACTCCTAGTGTGCCTTTTCATTATTGTTGTTACTGTTAAAATACGACAAATGTTTCCCAAGGTAATTTATTAGTTCCTCTCAATTTAAACTTTCCCATTATTTTTTTTTGCATTTCTTCTTAGCACCCCTAAAACTGTGAAAGATGGGCTTTATTGTATTCATTCATATATTAATTGCATTTTACACTCTCTAAATGATTTACAACCACTAATACTTTGTGATGAATAAGTAATCATTTGGAACCACTATTTATTTTTAGCCACACATGACATAATCAGAGTGAAGAGAAATTTTTATTTTCAACCAAAAAGTTTCTTACACATAGAAATCTCTTTAGGAAAGCGACAAGATGCCAGCATATAAACCAATTTTTCTATCAGATAAGAGTTAGGGAGGTGACAGAATGCTTGGATGCCTTTTTCACTAACTAGTTATTTGATTAGGATGATGTATTTTTTTCTTGATTTGCAAAAATGATATTTGGTCTGTTTTCTCGACTCTCACCTTTCTCTTCCATGGTATACTAGCTATACAAAGACGCTCAAGGTTGAGAATTTAATATTCTTTCATGAAGAAAATAACACATTTTTTCACTGCCTGTAACATTTTTGAATTAAGTCTTATTTTAAACATGGCTTGTAAAATATAATAGCTCTAGCCTCTCATAGTTCAGCACAGAGAACTACTGAGGTTGCAGCTTCACGACATGAACTTGACTTGACCCCTTCCAATAAAATAAGGCAGTTGTGCCAGTCACACCTAAGTTTATATCATTAATTCACCATTTATTAGTTTGGGGGGGAACAAGATATATAACCCGTATAGACCTCAGTTTCTTTATCTGTCAAATGGGGACAAAAGTAAGTCTATGAGAAGATTTATCAAATTAGTGGAAATAAAATCAGCAAAGTTTTAGGATAGTGTTTGTAACAAGCACTTTGCTATTACCTGCTGTTCTAACATTCACCTGACAATGCTGTGAAACTGAACGAGGCATGTTCCCAGCCCTTAAAAAAAACAGCTTGGAGACGAGGCATGTTAAAAACATGGTTATTATGCAGGAAAGAAAAGTGCTATTGTAAGAAAAGTGCTAAAGCGGCACAGATAAGAAACTGGGACTTCAGCTCTGCATATTTTCAATTTAGTGTTGTGCCATCGACCTTCGACCAGTCCTCTAGTGGTCTACTTTCTGATAGCTTTATGTTGTCCCTTTCTTCTTGTCCACCAGAGGCACATGAGAAGATACTCCTTGGTGTGAGCTTGGGAATAGCATGCCAACCGGCTCCTCCTTTAACTTCCCTGGCCATTCTGTTCTGTTTATCATAGGCAGGAGGTGGTCAGGGCAGGGATATTTGGAAGAGTGCAGGTTACATCCTCCCAAGGACCCAAACACTCTGCCATTAAAAAGATAGCTAATAATATCACATTATATATTTCAAATCATTACAAGAGTATTTTGAGGTTTATACAACAAAGAAATGATAAATATTTAAGACAATGGATATGCTAATTGCCCTGATATGATCATGTCACAGTACATACATGTATCAGAACTTCATTTGTGCTCCACAATCACATACGATGAACCTATGTACAAAAAAGATAGTTCTTTGGAAAATGGTTTTGCATCTGTGAGACTCTCCTCTCAGAAAAGTATACTTTCTTTTTCTTTGGCTCTAAAATAAAAATGCCATTCTTTTAATCATAGCTTGTGTGTATGGGTGGCAGGGGAAGGAAGGTGAGCCCTTATACACTAAAATATATAGCATTTCCAATTTCAAGAGTATTAAGATGTTCAACACAAACATGAACCTAAAAGTTGAAATATAATTTGTTACAGGGAAACCATTAGCGCATGCTGCATTTGTATACAGACTGAATCTAAAGTTTTGTATGCATGTATTCTTTTGTTCAATAGCTATTGACTGAGTGCTTGGCATGCTATCTTCAGGACTATGAATGAGGTGGCTTATGGTTCCTTCAACAGGAGCTCCGAATTTAAAGAGTTGTACAATGATGACATGGTGAGTTAAGTACTGATAGAGACGGTACAAGGGGTACGTTTCAGTTTGGGCATTAAAGAGTAAAGAAGAGGGGAGAAAAGAATTACGAGCTAATATAGAAACACTGTTCCCCTTCCTCACTGGGAAGTTTCAGGATTTTATACTTTGCTTGACCTATAGTAAATTTAAAGGGGTGAAGTTGAAAAGAAGAGGAATATGTAATTATACCCTGAACTTCCTGGCACATAATATTCTATGAATGTTGTCTTCGGTCTTGAGTCCTTTGAAAGGCAGCTTCTGTCACAGAAGCTCAGTTGTGCCCAGTAGAAGTCACAGGGGATTCCTACCATAGTGCTGTTCAGATCTGGCCTCTAGAACATGCCTAGACGACCAGACAAATAGTAATTTCACATTTTTTAATGGTTTCATGAGAGAGAGAGAGAGAAAGTAAGAGGGTAGGTAGGCAGGTAGGTAGGTAGAGTTCTGGATAAGGGAAAGCCATAAAAGAGGGAGAGATAAAGAATGATACTGATAATTGTCCAACTGAAATTTTGTATACTTTGATCAAATCTTTCCAATCTACCCATACCTACCACCATTTTACCTGCTGCTTCTACACATTTGTTTTTTTAGATACTACATGTAAGTGAGATCATACAGCATTTGTCTTTCTGTGCCTGGCTCATAACACTTAACATAATGTCATGCAGGTTCATCCCGAGTGTTTCAAGTGACAGAACTTTCTTCTGTCATTTGAAATGGTGGTCTCTTATATTTATAGATATATCCCTTTTTCTTCATTCATCTGTTCACAGACACCAAGGTTGATTCCATAGCTTAGCTGTTGTGAATACTGCAATGAGCAGGGGCATGCAGGTATCTCATTGACATATGAGTTCCTATCCTTTGGATATATACCCCCGAAGTGGGGTTACCGGTTCATGGAGAAATTCGAGTTTTAAAATGTTTTCTCTGAAATTTTGGAGATGACACATGTACTTTTATTGGATAGAAGTGACTGAAATTTATTTCAAGTCAAGGAATAATTTAATCATAGGTCCCTAGGATCAAAGGAAGAGACATCAAGTTCAATTAAAGTAGCTATTGCTAATGTTCAATCCACCCTTGAGAATCCCTAACAACTTGGTATCTTAAGTAATAGAGAACTCACTTCCGCTTAGCATAAGATATTTTATCTTTTATGGCATTAAAAATAGAATCTTCCATTTCATACTGCATCTAATTCTATTGAGCAATGTTTTCATCTACTTATCTTCAACTTCCACTTTGTAGTCATGAGAACACATCTTTGTCATCATGTTTGGAAACTCTCAGAAAGTTTCATGAAATTTACTTCATCAACTTCTTTTAAATGGGTCTTTGGAGATGGGGAAGGGAAATGCCCAGGCGACTAAAATTCAAATGCACCTATCATCCCATAAGTGGTATTCCTATATTAATTTATGGATTTGGTTACTTCTAAATTAGTTTCATTACTTCAGAATACTTCTATATGCATAAAAGAGATCCATGTGGAAGATGGATACTTCTTCTTTAATGGAACCATCATGAAAGATCCTGACTCAAAAACAACTATCATTTGTGAGCTGTTGAAATTCAGGGAATTTCCAAGTGGAAATTACTTCTTTGGATTAGATTTCATAAGATGAAAACTTATAAATGCCTTGCCCAAAATTGGAAGTGGTCAATTGCAACCGGATTGTAAAAGCAGACTCCTTGATGACTGTATATGTCTATTTTGAATATCTGTATCTATCAATCACTGGGATGGGTTAGGTACCTTTCCTAAATAATTTCCTATGCAAAAGTATGCATTAAAAATAGCTTGTCAAATTGACTAAGAGAGAAATTCAATGTTGCTTGGTCCATCTCCCTACACAGACACATTTTGACACAGTGTATTTGAGTGCTAATAATGACATTAGAAGATGTTGGAAAGAGATCTAATTCAGCATGCAGAAGTGACTTTGCTGTCATCTCCTATTTTCTGTGCAATTGACAGCAGATACTTGGGGCTGAATTTTTATTTCAGGTCAAATTTCCAAGGCATGAGGCTGTCTGTTAGGAACAGATAAGACCAAAACCAATACGAGAGCACTTGTTGGAAGTGTCAGTGGTGCTGAGAATTTGAAAGGGATGCTTCAGTTTTCTGTTTAGGACATGACATAACAACATATGTTTTAGCAGCAAGAAAAACCAACCAGCAGCTTCCTGTCATTTTTCTATGGTTCCTACTGGGAAGATTTCAGAAAAGAAGTCGGATTTCTTTGGGAGAAGAGATGATATTTTCAAAACACACATAGTGTCTTTTGTCATTTTATTTTCCCCTAGCCAATATTTCCTCGAATATTTCAAACAAATGCAACTAACTAGTAATTTTTTAGCAGACTAATAAGCCATAGCGTATCACTTTTATAGTCAAAGACCAAGTAGAGCTACACTGCTGTATCTAACGAAAAAAGAAAAGTCAGAAATCAATGATGTTGAGGGATCATAAAATCATTCAGATGTGCTGACCCACTGAATTTAAAAACATAAAAATATGTTTTTAAAGTTCCTTTGTAAATGTTCTGCATTAGCTTCTAGATGACCAGTGTTCACTTGGATGTGAAAGTTAATATTTACCCAGTCAACCTGTAGTTAGTGACACTGTTTCATTGCTAAAAGCTACAGATATCCTGGTAATCCTTAGTTACTGTAAGTTTAAATTTGTACTACTTCCACCAAAATGAAGGGGTTGTTTTACCAACAAAGCAAAAGCTGTACCATCAAAATTAACATTTTGAGCACGTTCACAATCTTAAATGTGACAAAGTTCTCTCTTTCCTAAACAGAACTCCCAGTACCTAAAGACATCTTGTATTTTCTACATACACTCTGAAATAGAACATAAGTATGTTTTTGGTTTTCTTTTGTGTGTGTGTGCCTGCTTTATTTTTATTAGAATTACTATTTAAACATTTTTTGATGGCATTTGAATTAAAATTTGTCATTTTATTTTTCTCCTCAAGAAAGAGTGATTTAAAACTCAACCATGCACATAAAGATATTATGTGATGTATTACTTTCAACCATTCATCATTATAGATGGTTCACACTTTGAAACAGAACCTTTGGGGAGCTCTAAATTCCAAACCTGAAACTACCTTACAGCAGACCCGATTTGCAGTTTGTAACAAAAGTGAACCCTCCTGAACTCATTAATCTCAAGAGACTCATGTCTCATATTGTTTTCATTTTCAAGCAGCCTGGCCTCTGGGATGAGCACTTCTCTTTGCATTTGCTTCTGTACAGCTAGATTTCTTTGCAATAGTCTACATAAACAATGGGTTTTACAACATTTTTTTTTTTTTTGCCACAAGGTCTTTCTATGAACAGAGTCTTTCAAGAGTCTGTGAAATTGTCATTGCTTTGGTCTATATTTATTCAACTTGCATAAGCTAAAAATATAAAGTTATGGAGATTTTTTTCTTTTAAAAAAGCAGCATTTTTTTTCTACAACCCAGTATTGCCTTTAAAATGTAATCTCTTTGAGAAGCTATGTATTGATTCCAGGTATTTACCATTGCTCAAACTTTTCTAGATATTTCTCTATTTGAAAGTTTCATTGTTTTGAAGTTGTCAACTTACTAATTTGTAGTTACTTACCACTGTTTGCCAATATTGTATATTGTTATCACTATTATCCTTTGCTATTGACTGTGCAAGTGTCTATTCATTTCTAAACAGTAAAACCTGCCACCGAAGAAAGAGAATGATTCTCTTATGAATTGTTAAAATAATAAATTTCTGTTTCCACATGCAATTCTGAAAGTGATTCAAAATTATTTTAATGTATGGGATAATCATCAGAATAGGGGCATTACATTTAATGGTTCTTCTTGAGTCTAAAATTGTGTAAATTATTAGATAAACTTTGTATAGTCATTTAGTAACTGACTTGCAATTCATATGTAATACAATATATTTTTCCCTGATTGGTCATTTTTATTTTTTACTTTTCAGTTATTACTCAAAGATGTTAGGACATTACGATTGCCTGATTTTCTCAGTTTCATTGTAAATGTCTTCCATGAACCATTTGCTCGTTAAATAGGTCCAAAGAAACATACAGACATACACAACAATCACTCACTCATTTTCTAAAATTTTCTATTCATCCACAAACTCTCTGATGCATTTTTCAGCAATTTTTTCATTTTCATGGAGCTAACACCTTGTGTCTTTGATTTACTGTGGCCTTTTTTCTGTTCTGGAAGGAGATTTCTGTGTACAAGTAATGCAGCAATCAGCAAATGGCATGTTTATCATTGAAGGATTCTTCCTATTCAAGAAGCTTTGTGTACACATTTGCAAAATGAGCCTTTATCGTTTAAGACATTTTATGGTACTTTTTAATAAGTGGTAGCTTGAAGACAGTACAATCTGCTCTTTTTTGAGAGAGAGAATAGAAAGGTGGAACAGGCTTCATTATGTGAGGCAATGGCTTACAAAGCATTCTCCAAATAGTTAACAGACTCTTCTAGCTAATGCATAAAGTATAACATGATCTTCCTCTATTTTTTCCTCCAGGGTTTGGTAAGGGAGGAGGGGCAAATTAATTATTCATCCGACTATGATTATTACCCACCCCTTAGCTACAAGAAGGAACAAGACTCATATAGGTGATTTGTAGGCATTGCCAAGTCATCTTCTGACTAAAACTCTGAAAATCTCTCGCTGTCTTAAATTGCTGAGCCAGAGATTAAGTCAGGAGGGATTCCTATGCACCTCAGATTCAATACTTGGAGATATGGAAGGGATGAGCCTAGTAATAGGAGAAGTGTAGCTGGATGAGGAAAGGTCAGATATTCTTGGATGAATTCATTCTATGCTGCACATTGTCCATTGCTACTAAATTTCTTTGTATTGCATAGAATTCCTGATACCTTTACCCTAATATTAAATCTCTGAGAAAAACCGATTTAGTTCACGAAACACTATTGCCCGTAGAGACACAATGAAAGCGTAAACATTAAACAATTGATGTCATTTGTGATTTTTAACCAGCTAGAGTGGTTTCCTTCAAAAGTTAATATTTATCTTGCCATAATATTTACCTTCACATGGTAAGTGCTGCTATTTTCCCATGACTGCAATGAAGAATTGTGGTAAGATAAACTCACCTCTATAAGATAAATGTCAGATGTTTAATGAAAATCACTGGATGAACATCCCAGGTTTACTTTGAATTTTCTGAGGGTCTGGCCCTCCGGTCAAATTTAACACAAAATTTTTTTCCAAATATGAGTCTCTGTGTTCAAAACCGGGGATTATAAGAAATGGATTCTGAGAGGGCACATACCGTAGGGAAAAGATGGCAGATCTAGGTATACAGAGATGTGAATTCTCCACCCTGTTCTGTTCCATACTGATTAAGAGAGTCTCTTGGCCTCAGTTTCACCTGTAAAATGAGTAGATGTAACTATATCCTAGCCTGTTCTAAGATTCTGTGTTTGTGCATGAATATATGATCAAGTTGAAGTTAATTATCATAGTTATTGTAATCCAACTTTTCAGATATAAGATATTGGATCTGGTTTTGAGGACCAAAGAAATTCAAAATATGTCATCTACGGGCAAGAAATCACAGCATATTTGAGAGAAGAGGATAGATATATACAAGGATAAGTGGGAACCTACTTTTACTTTAAATTTAGGCATTTTCCCAGAAGAAATTAAAAACAGATGGGGTACTTGGTTGGTACTTCACAGATGATTTATGATCACAAATATTTAGGCCCATTTTCCATAAAGAGCTTCATGGACTCTCATGACTCTCTATGATGAGGTATTGTGGAGTTGTACTTTTGAAGTGGAGTGAAGAGCCTCTCACCCCAGCATCAGGAGGACTACTCCACTGTTTTCTCTCTAATGTGTTGGGCTTCCTTGTTGTCTTAGTTATTTCAGGCTATAGCAAAGTACCATAGACTGGGTGGCTTAAACAACAGAAATTTGTTTCTCATCGTTTGGGAGGCTGAGAGATCCAAGATGAAGGTGTCAGGAGAGGTCATGTTTGGTAAGGGCTCACTTTTATGTCCTCAGTAAGGGATAAGAAAGGTGAAAGGGGTGAACAAACTTCCTTGGGCCTTTTATATAATGGTTGTTAATCACATTCATGTAGTCCCTGGCCTCATGTATTAATCACCTTCCAAAAGGTCTCATTTCTTAATAATATTGCTTCAGGGATTAGGTTTTAACATACAAATTTATAAGGACATAAGCACTTGTCAACTTTAATTAGAAGATAGGCCTACCTCTCTAGAGAGTCTGGATATCAGCAAGAGAGTGTCCACAGGACACCAGGCCAGTATACATAGACAATATGCTCCAGATCTACCCAGTACCAAGTCAGTCCTTGGAATCCTATCCTCTAGGCAAGCCCGTGTAGCCCTATGCCCCAGCAGACCCCACGGGCCAGTCCTGACCTATAAACACATAGTAGACCCTGCAGTGGGCCAACTCCCACAGACCCAGGCTTTGTGACCACCTCTGTTGACCCAGCATTTCAGCCAGATTCCAAAACCCCAGAGCCAATGCTAGCTCTTATGAACCTATCATCTAGACCAATAACCACCTACAAAGGATCTTGGTCAGCCTTTGTGTACTCAGTCTCCACCAGTCCCAATGGCCCTAGGATCTAGGCTAGTTCCTCTGAATCCGGGTACCAGGACATGCCAGCATCTATGATCCATCTCCATACTTGATCCTACAGACCCAGGCTCCACATCTGCCCCAGGGAGGGTTTGGAGTTGTATCTTGTCCTAATGGCCCCAGGTTCTAGCTAGCTTGCCTGAGGCCTCCAGCAGCAATCCCACCCAGGATCCCTGGACAGGATGACTGGTGAAGGGATTTTCTATAAAAGGGCAGACTACAAAGTCTTGAACAAGTCCCTGCTTTTTCAAATGTGTTGGCACCAACAGCCACAGAATCAAAAATAATCAGAGAGACATGGGATTACCAAAGGAACAATAAAGTACCACCATTCAGCCGAAAAGAAATTGAGATTTATGAAACCTGACCAAAGGGTACAAAATAATCATTTTAAAGGAAGCTAAAGATACTTCAAAGACATTCAGAAAAATAATTCAAAAAAATCAGGTAAACAAAAATTAAAAGTGATAAAATTTAACAGAGAGATTAAATCCATGAAAAACAAATTCTGGATCTGCAAAAGGCAATTAACGAAATGAAAAACTACCTAAGGGAATATCAATAGAAGAACTGATCAAGCAGAAGAAAGAGTCTGTGAATTCCAAAACAGGTTATATGAAAATACACAGAGAAGAAAAAGAAAAAAAAAAGATGAAAAGGAATGGAGAATGGTTATAGAACTTGTGGGACAGCATCAAGAAAGCAAATATTTTAATTATAGGAGTATAAGAAGGAGAGAAAGGATCGGAAAGCTTATTAGAGAAATAATAGCAGAAAATGTTACAAGATCTCGAGAAAGATATAAATATCCAGGTACAGGAAGTTCAGAGGTCTTTAATTAGATTCAATGCAAACAGGACTACAGCAAGATACATGAAAGTCTGTCAAAATCAAAGACAAGGAGATGACAATAAAAACAGAAAGAAGAAAAGAAGCATGCCATCTATCAGGAAGTTCCAATAAGGCTATTGCTAAACTTCTGAGCAAAAATCTTTCAGGCCAGTAGAGAGTAGGATCACATATTCAACATGCTGAAAAACAGAAACAAAACCAAAACTCAATTAAACTAAACAACAACAACAACAAAAACAATCACACACCTCGCCCCCACCACCAGTCAACCCAGAATGTTGTATCCAGCAAAACTTTCCTTTGGAAATGGAGAAGAGATAAAGTCTTTCCCAGAAAAGCAAAAGCTGAGAAAGTTCTCGGCATCAGACTTGTCTTACAAGAAATGCTAAAGGGAGTTCTTTAAGCTCAAAGAAAAAGAAGCTAATTAGTAACACAAAAACATACCAAAATTTAAAACTCATTAGTAGAAGTAAGTACATGGTCCAGAATAAATCAATACTGTAATAGTGGGGTATAAATTACATATATCTTCAGTATGTACGTTAAATGACAAAACATTAAGAATAATAAATAAGTAATAAATAAGTACAATAATTTGTTAAGAGATAAACAATATAAAGATACACTTTGTGACATCAAAATCAAAAAGTGTGGAGTAAAAATTTTTAGGTTTTTTTAAATACAAGTCAAATTTTTATCAGTTTAAAATAGTCTCTATAACTAAGCCTCATGGGAATTGCAAAGGAAAATTTATAGTAGATACACAAAAAATTATGTAAGGAACCAAACAACATCACTAGAGAAAAATCACCTAATCACAAAGGAAGACAGTAAGGGAGAAAGAAAGGAACAAAGAAGTCACAAAACAACCAGAAAATAATTAACAAAATGGCAGTAGTAAATCCTTATCGATAAGTGCCTTGAATGTAAATGGATTAAATTCTCCAATCAAAAGGTACAAAGTGGCTGAATGGATTAAAAACAGACAGCTCCAACAATAACAACAAAACACACACACACACACACACACACACACACACAAAAGACCCAATTTTATGCAACTGACAAGAGATTCACTTCACCTTTAAAGACACACAGCTATTGAAAGTGAAAAAATGTAAAGGAATCCATCAAAATAGAAATCAAAAGCCAGAAGAGAGATTATACTTATTTCAGAGAAAATTAACTTTAAGTCAAAAACTGAAAAGAAGCAAAGAACACTGTTAAATAATGATATACACATAATTATATGTATATGTGCACCCAAAATTGGAAAAACAAAATATATAAAGCAAATACTGGTGGATTTGAAGGAAAAAAAAAACAGACTGTCATACAATAATAGTGGCTGATTCCAATAATCCATTTTCCATAAAATAAAAAAGACTGTACCAAAAACTCTAAGAACTAATAAAATACTTTGGGGAAGTTACAGGATGAAAAATCAACATGGAAAACTCAGTAGATTACCTATATGTAGCAACAAACTATTAAAATAAACAAATTAAGAAAATAACCTCATATTTATGAGGCACAATGAGGTTTTCAACACATATTTACATTGTGGAATGATTAAAGCAAACACACTAACAGACCCACTGCCTCACATAATTCACATGCTTATCATTCCTTTGTGGTAAAGACATTTAAAATGAATTTGTTTAGCAATTTTAAAATACTTATTATATCCTCTATAGCATTACTTATTATAGCCCCTATTCTATGTAATAGATTACTAGAGCTTATTCCTCCTTATTCAAATTTTGTGTCCTCTCTCCTCCTCTATTGTCAAGTAATCAGCATTTTACACATTACCTTTTTTGATTTCACATATAGGTAAGGTCACATGCTCTTTACGTGCTTGGCTTATTTTGTTTAGCATGATGTTCTCAGTTTCATCCATGTTGTCATAAGTCACAATTTCTTTACAAGACTGAACAGCATTCTGTTGTGTACATATGTATCACATTTTCTTCATCCATTTATCTGGTTATGAACACTTAGTTTGCTTCCATATCTTGGCTACTGTGAATACTGCTGTAATGAACATGGAAGTGCAGGTCTCTCTTATGGCATACTGATTTCACTTCCTTTGAATATATATCCAGAAATGGAATTCCTATATCATATAGTGATGCTGCTTCAAGTATTTGGAGGAATCTCCATACAGTTTCCATAATACCTGTACTAATTCACATTTCCACCAAAGTGCATCAAGTTTATCATTTCTCTACATCCTCCCCAATATTTAAAATTTGGCTTATATATTAATATGTGTGAAGTGATAGCTCATGGTGGATTTACCTTACACTTCTCTAATAATTAATGATGGATCACAAGCATTTTTCATCTCTCTCTTGGCCCTTTGTATATATCCTCTTTCAAGAAATTATTATTTTGGATCTTTGACAATTTTTAAAATTGGGTTCTTTGTTTTAGCTACTAAGTTGTTTTCCTTATATATTTTGTATATTAGTCCCTTATCAGATGTTTGGTTTGCAAATGTTTTCCCCTATTTCTTAGGTTGCCTCTTTACAGTCTCCTGTGCAGAAGCTTTTCAGTTTGATGCAATCCATTTTTTTTCCTATTGTTACTTTTGGGGAAGTTACAGGATGAAAAATCAACATGCAAAACTCAGTAGATTATCTATATGTGACTTGGGAGATAGAGTCAAGAAATCTTTGCATGGATCTATATCATAGAGGTTTCCCCTATGCTTAATTATATTATTTTTTATTAATTTATTAATTAAATGTAGGACCTCTAGGCCTTATATTTAAGCCTTTAATTGGTATCAAATTGACTTTTATATATGGTATAAGGAAAAGATCCAATTTTACTCTTTTGCATGTAGATACCCAGTTTTTTCAGCCTCATTTGTTGAAGAGACTATCCTCTGTTGTACATTCTTGGCATCTTTATCAAAAATCAATTGATCATCAATGTGTAAGTTTGTATCTGATCTCTTTCTCATGTTCCATGGGTCAATGTGTGTATTGTTTATACCAGTGCTACATTGTTGAGATTATTATAGCTTTGTAATAGATTTTGAAGCTGGGTAGTGTGACACCTATAGCTTTGTTCATTTCACTCAAGACTAATATGGCTATTAAGGGTTTTTGTATTTCCATAAAAATTTTAGGATTTTATTTCTATTTTCTTATGAAATGACATTGAAATTCTAATAGAGATTATATGAAATTTGTAGATTAATTTGGATAGTATGTAAATGTAACAATATTAATTCTTCCAATTCATGAACACTTGATACCTCTCCATTTATTTGTACCATCTACTAGGTCTTTCAACAATGATCTATAGTTTTCATTATAAAGATCTTTCAAGCATGTAATTAAGGTTAAATTAAGTCATAATAGTGGTACCCTGATTCAATATTAATAGTATCCTTATTTTAAACAAAAAGATATTGAAAAACTGACTATGTGTGTGTGAGTGTGTATGTGTGTTTGTGTGTGTGTTCTTGTATCAAGGAACATCTATGTGAGGACACAGTGAGAAGTTAGCTGTCTATGAGCCAGGAAGAGTGAAGCCCTCACTGGAAACAGAATTAACCGAATTTTAACAGTGGGCTTTCACCCTCCAGAAGAAAAGAAAAATTCTGTTGTTATACTATTTTGTTATGGTAGCCCAAGCTAACTAATATCCAAATACTAAACCAGACCACACATGGGAAAGAGGTTTCTATTCAAATCATTTTCTAGGCATATATTTCCTCTAGGATAATCAGTTCAAAATGAAGAGTTCAAATGAAAACAAAATGCATTATACAACTAGCCAATAGCTACCACTTATTATAGTATTTATGTGATGTTGTGCTAAGCACCAAGTTGTTAGGAGCAGGCTCAGGGAATGTAAACTCAATAGATATAAATAGCCATACAAAGCCCTCTGATGCATATGCTGTGTGTGTATTAGCTCACTCATACACATTCACCAGCATATTGTGGGATTACATACACACACACACATACACACAACTCAGCAATATAAAAATTGCTGAGAGGTAGGTGGCAAAGTGTTATTATCATCACTTTATAGAGGAGAAAAAAGTATGCTGCTGAAAGGTCAAGTATCTTGTTCAAAGTGACAGAGAATAGCAGAGTGGAGCCCTAGAATTATTAACTTCTATTTTCTAATCTAGTGGACCTGAGGTTATAGAATCCAACTAGGAAGTTCAAGATATCAGTTTTATGTCATGAGACAGTTATGCTACATGGGTCATTCTGTTCTTTTGTCCCCTCACCTGGGAGCCACTTGATGACTTCAGCCTAAGCAGCTTTCCCTATCCTGGGAATCCTGAATCTCAAACCAGAACTATATTAAAAATAAGTACTTGTGACTAACTGTGAATTTCAGATCTCCTACACTCCAGGCTACCCAATATTTTTATCTAATCAAAATCTCCTTTGGTTCCATCTGTGTGTCCTTTGTCTGGGAACAGCCTAGTGATCTCTTCAGAAGAGTAAGGGGCTTCAGGTAGGGATACTGGAAACCTGGCTCAAGATCAACCATCAGAAGCAATCCTCAGGGTCACTAAAGCACACTTTGGATATGATTGGCTCTTCACACTCTGCAGAGCCTACAGTGTCCAAAATTCTGTGTGAATGTTTAGATCTACATTTAAAGGAGAGACAGGTAAATGATGCCTCTTGAAGAGGACTGTGTAGTAATTAAGTGACAGTCATTTTTGCTTTTCTCCCCAATGTTTTGGCACTGTTGACTCTGACTCCCTTCAAAATCTCCTATTGTTGGGCCCAAGGATCATACAATTAACATCTATGTTATCTGCTCCCTTCCTTCCTTCATTTCTGTCCAATATCTATCAAAGGTAGAAGGGATTCTCAAGGACAATGCTTTATGAAAATTACAAAATGATGTTGAGAACGAGACTCAAATCCTGATAGCAGAATATCATGCCATTTTGCTATCAAGTTAAGTTAGGCAAAAACATACACATAATAAAATGAAAAGCATCATGGTGAAGCTGTTTCAAATTTCACTTCCTTCTTACTAGAAATGTGATATGAAAGTGTATCTTTGTGACTAAGGGAATAAATAGCATTTGTTCTGGTCCAACTTTGTGATTATTCTTTTTCTAGAGTTTGATAATCTCTTTGGTGTGAACCTTTACATATTTTCCTGGAATTTGTTGCCTCTCCATTTCAATGCCTTTACTACTGTTTTTAAATAGTTCTCAAAATCTACATTAGGTGGTCATTAAAAGCTAAATAGAGAACTGAATTCCTCTCTCTTTCTTTCTTTCTCTCATTTTCCAATATCAATATCCTATACCAATTAGGTGTCCCATGGTTTAATTTTGACACTAATTACCTGAAAATAGAGCATACTATACAGGTCAGGGTGTTCAATTTCACAAGATTTACCCCACTTCAGGTGGGATGTGTGTCCCAGACGTCTGCAAGGCAACTGTGCTTGTTTCCAGATGACTACAAATTCAGGGGTTTCCATGACCCCACTGAGGTTTCATAATTCACTGCAAGTATTTGCAGAGCTTCAGAAAATGCTATACTTACAGTTTTATTATAAAAGGTACATCTCAGGAGCACCATGTGGAAGAGATGCACATGGCAAGGTATGGACTTGTTAGTAAAGCACAGAATTTCCATCCTCATAGTTCACAAGTTTCTATGGAGGTTTTACTACCCAGGCGTGATGAATGAAATCATTGGTGCTAGTAACTGAGAGATTGGTGATTGAACTCAAACTCCAGCCCTTTTCTCCTCCTCCTCAGAGTAGGGGTGGGGCCCAAGTTATAGAGGAATTCACATCATTAGCATTACAAAACCATTCCTGTCACTCAGGATATATCAAGTGTTCTAGGAGCTTTTATGCTAGGAATGGGAATAAATTGTTGTTTTATTACATCACCCTCTCAATTGCTCTTTTTCCATCTTATGTGCTTAGTACACGGAGAGGACACTTTTCTTATGGCCCTCAGTATTTTTGCTCCAAGGTATATAATTCATATATAGGGACTTCTCTGAGTATGAGCAGGATCTGGAGGATAGGATGAGATGTCATTCTTATGATAAGGTGATATTGTATGGCAGAAAAGTGAAGGGATTTTGCAGATTACTGTGCTTCATCAGCTGACTTTGTACTAACTGAAGAGTGGTCTTCCTGAGTTGGCCTGAATGAATCAGGCCTCAAAGAGATCTTTTAAGGAGAGTCTTTAGGGTAGAATAGAGATGGTCTGGTTATATAGAAGAAGCAAGTTAGCACGATTTTTTCAAGGAAATCAATTCTGCCAATAACCACAAGCATTTAAAAGAGGACTGACCCTGAAATCTCAGATGAGACCATAGTCTCAGCTTAAAATATGAGGGCTAATACTTGATGATAAGAATGTCCTTTACTATCTTCCTAAGTTTCCTGACTTCCAACCATCTTTCAATTCCATCTGCACTGCTGATCAATTGATTTTTTTTTTTTTTGCAGTGCTTTGATGGAACCCAGAGCTTCATGCATGCCAGGCAAGCACTCTCTGAGCCACATTCCCATCCAATCTTATGTATTTTTAAATGAAGACTTATTAAGTGAGTACTGCAGCAATCCAATGGAGCGATGTTCATGTTTCATACAAGAGTGAAGGACTGGAGTGAACAGCTGTGACTATTCAGGGTACAAATGGATGACATTGAATATGAGGGAAAAATCAGTTAAGAATGACTCCAAGGTTCTGGGCTGAGAGGCTGGAAGGGTGGCATTGCTACCAACCAGTATAGGAAAAGCTGTGGTTGGATTAGTTCAGAGAGTGGGGGATACACATAGGTAGATGGTGTGTGTGTGTGTGTATAGGGGAAGATCAGAGTTCCATTTCAGATATATTAAATCTGATCTGATATCTGGATATGCACATCTGGAAAGAGGGCAGAAGTTTTGGCTGCAGTCCCATTTTTTGAAACTTGGTGGCAAGTACATTTTGTTTAAGTCTGGGAGATAGATGAAATTGCCAGAGGAATAATGATACTGACAGAAAAGAAGAGGAAGTCTAGGGACTGAGCCCTAGGGAAGAGAGAAGAAAGGTAATAGTGTAGGACCCTGAAAGGTAATAGTGTAGGAGGAGCATTCAGGAAACCTTGATTTTATGTAGGCCAAGAGAAGAGACTGTATTGAGGAAGAAGTGATTATCTCTCTAACTGTTGCTTCATGGGTATAATAAGTGAAGACCAGTTTTAACCACTTGATGAAAGGATGAGGATGTCATTGATGATAATTATAGAAACCTTTTTTTGGGGGGGAATTGTAGGGCAAACGTTGATTGTAGTGACTTCAAGAATGATAGGAGAAAGAAAAATCTGAGACAGGCATATACAGTTGTTTGAATGAATTTTGTTTATGAAGTAGTAGCTCCTAGAGAAACTGCAATAAGGAATGCTTAATACTGACGCTTAATGAGTCAATAGCAAGACCTTTAAAGTGTTAGTAAAGTTTGCTTCAACTGTATTCAGCTGCAGGAATATAGGGTTGTGTAGGCGGGAGAGCTGACTTTAACCAGGATTGTGGTTTGGGTAAGGATTTATAGCAAAGCAAATGAAAAGGAATGGAGTCCTGGTGATTTACAAAGGACCAGGGAATTCAAAGTGGGCAAGGAGGAGAGTGAGAATGTGAAGAGTTGATGGTCATTGAAAGATTGTAGGAGGATAAGGGTCAGGGGTCCTGTTGGGGTTGACATGCCCAAAAGAATGAACTGGAGAGATTGCAGATGGTCAGCAGAGGGAGGGGAAGGTGACTGGGATCACTGAAAGACTTTGTTTATTTAGATTTTATTTAGAGTGTGACCATACGAGAGATCAGTGAGTTAGGGGAGAATACAAGTAGTACTGGAAAATTCAAAACACTGAAAGATTAATTTAGTGGTTGTGTTACCAAAAGTTTGGTCCTTGTTCGTGATGCCACTTCAGTCAGGAGGACCCAGTTCTAAGAAAAAGAAAAAAAGAGGTTTCATTGCTTTGCTAGCAGAGAAGAAACACAGGGGACTTGGGTCTCAAAGGCGGTGATTCTGCCCATCAGCAGGAACTGGGGGCTTTTAAAAAGGTGATTCAAAGGCTGCATTTTATGAATCCTCTGTTGGAGTCTAGTTCACTTGTTAATTTGGGAGATAGTCATTTTTGAGATCTTCTGGTACCATCCCCAAAGTCTGGGTTACTTCATTCCCATGATGGGTGTGTGCTCAAGGGCAGATACATTTGCTTAAACTGGGGAAGAAAGGTAATCTTGTTTCTCCTGAGATGAGGGAGTGAGAGAGATTAGGGAGGAGCAGAGAGAAAGGTAGAGAAAGAAACATGTCCATTTAAAAAATAAGTTGCCAGTGGCTGAGCAGCAAGGGATACATCCAAAGCATAATGTGGACCACAAATCCCATTACAGAGGGATTGTTCACATAAGCACTGAAAGCAAGGCAGGGTAAGTTCTAGAGTGAGTGTGAGCCAAGGATGACATTTTTTTAGAAAAGAGGAGAAATGCACTGGGTGGGAGTGTTGGGGGATGCCAGTGGACTATAGGGGTAAAGAGCTTGTCATGTGGACACCATTTGAGAGGTCTATAGGAGAGGCAGCATCTCTCTGGGAAGGGACAGATTCTAGTTAGAGTAGGAATGTGAAGAGACTTTTCAGAAAACAGGTTATGATTGCTAACTAGTTTTCCTGGTGACTTTCCCTATAGTATCCAAGTAAAATGTTCAGCATTATCAATGCATTTACAAAGCTATCATCCAAAAAATTGGATATTTCATCGACTATTTTGTCTGTATTCATAATATTAGATGCAAGAGAATATCCTCAAGACATTTTCTTCTTACACATTCTGGCTGAAATGGGCCGTGGAAAAATGCTGTTTATTTAGCTAAGATTTTGACTGTGCAAATGATCTTTAACTACTTAATTGGCTTCGATAGATCAAAAGTAGGGAAAGCAATCTGCATGCTGGGCTAAGACTTTATAGGCTTATATATTTGGGAAGTGTTAGTGGGGGAGAAAACTAAAGCTTGTAGATTACTTATCATTACCAATGTCAGAAATAGAAATTGTGAAGGAGTAATGGTCTTATAAACCTAGAAGAGTTTCCTGAGCTGTTGAAAGTAGTTTCCAAATGAACAAAACAAAAGGAAAAACTAGCCTTTCAAATTGTGGGTATTTGTTTATTTTTGTTAATTTCCTCTGTGTAATAAAGTGGCTTTCATTTTGTTAGCCAGTATTTAAAGTTTTAGCTTTCTTTCAATTGACAGGCCACGGGCAATAAATTATACACAGTGCTCCTACAAACAAACCAGTTAAAGGGGGAAAGAAAGCAATAATTACCAAATACCAGAATTACAGTCAACATTAAAACAGATAATGTTGGCCTACAACTCTTAGCCTGCCTCCCTTACTACCAAAATGGCAATTGGTATTTACAAGCTACATAATGTGCTCCAAATTTTTTGGCTCCACTGTGCTAAGAACTTTGAAGAAAGTACAATGCTGGAAAAGAGTAGGCGACCCCCTTGCCCTTCCCGTGCCCTGCAGTCCAGGCCTCTAAGTGTCTTGTGCATGATTTCTTTCATCCTACCCCCCAGTTCATTTCTCTCTAGCTGAAATATACTATCCCCACCTTCCAAAGTCCATGCAGGGATAACTCCCTCCCAGCACTTTATTCCTCTGTTCATTCTTTATTTTGTCAAGAAGTCCAAAGTGGAGCATGTAAAAATAAAATTGGAGTGAGTTGCAAGGTCGGACTTGCCTTAGATGTGGGACGGCGCTGGAGATTCTGCATTTTGCTCCTTTGGATGGAGCTCTAGGGCAGGTGACACCTTCTCTAAAATTCTGCATTTACTCATCGCGAGTAGAGGTAGTTGTATTTCCTCTTCTTTCAGGGTACTTTGACTGGTTCCATTGTGATTAGGGCACAGGTAGGTAGTTAAGAATGAGAGTCTTTGCCTTTTACCTATGTGTTAGAGGAAATTATTCTATATTTTTCTTTTTCTTTTCTTTTTCTCTTTTCTTTTGCTCCTCTTACTCTGTTAAGAACAAATATACACATATAAATGGTCCTCTTGGCACCAAGAATTGAAAAAACTTCTTTTGGAAATGTTTGTAGCAAAATACTTTGATGCCAGTAGAAAATAATATAGGGGCCCTATAAAGACAATTACCAAATTGTCACCTCACCCTTTGCTTTCTCTCTCTTGTCCTGGATAAAGGAAAAGAGGAGGTACTCTATTTGGAAGGGGTCTCCTTGGTTTTGTGATCCTTAGGAAAAGTTTCCTTCTTAAACTGAGCAAGACATGATACAGAGTGGTGGCAGTAGAAATTGTGAGGTAGTTAAAAAACTTCCAAACTATTTGAGTCTCCATGCAACAAAGGATTTGGGGTGTCTTCAGTTCATTATCCTGACACCATAGAGAGATTAAAATAATGAATGTAGAATTAAAGTGACACATTACAGGCTCGAGGGAGGGTTAGCTGTTCTGAAATCTAACAACCCTAATAGCTATACATCAAAACTACCTTTGAGGTCACTAGAAGGTCTCATTTCAGAACGGATTTAACATGAAAACTCTAATAATAAAATTTTGGACACCTAACCTCTGATAGCGTCTGAGGTCCAACTTGGGGGACCTTTTCATAGAAAACTTCAAATAAAAAAAAATGTTGAGAGAACAAGAGTATTCTAATACATGGGTCACTTCTCACTCATCATTTCAAGCAAATGATAGGTGAATGTCTTTCCTTAAGCTCAGCTTCCATAACAGAATCTTGACTTGACAATTAATTGTAGCTCAAGGTCTGGGAGTAATAATTATGAGCATCCTTCATCACTGGGGATACTGTAGAAGCATAATTGTATCCTTTCAAAGAGAATTTCTTCTACCTCTATTGATGGTCATTGAGGTTAGGGCAGTTCTTTATAGCCCAATAACAGATAAAAACATTGCTCTGAATATATTCAAGTCTATAGCTTCACCTCTTCCATTTTTTCACCTCTTTCATTTTTTTAAAAAATCACTGACATCACTTTGTTTTCTTATCACCTATACTAAGTTCCAGAGCAACTGTTATATTTACAATTACTGTAGATTTTTAAAGCACATGTATAATGATTTTCCTGTTAATAGGACGGGAACAGATAAAATTTCAGAAGGAAGCTCTAAGGGAGGAAGAATGTAATAATTTTGTTTGTTAATATAACCATATGGCTTCTCATACAGGGAAGTTGGTTGTGACCATAAAAGATTTTAGTAAATTCTTTCCATAATCCAAAGTTAATTTTAGGAGAGCTACATCAATGAGCTTAACATAAAAAATAAACCACACTATTTTCCATTTATTTTTATTTGAATATATGTGAACACAGATGTAAATTACATGCATGTAAAGAAAAATGGTAGTGCTCGCTTCGGCAGCACATATACTAAAATTGGAACGATACTAAAATTGGAAGATTAGCATGGCCCCTGCGCAAGGATGACACGCAAATTCGTGAAGCGTTCCATATTTTTTTGAACAACCAACAATAAAAAATTTTTAAAAAATAAATAAATAAATAAACAAAAAAAAGAAAAATGGTGAAATCATCTGACTTCATAGATAATAATCTTTAAATTGTCAAGTAATTTGTTTAGTGTCTTTTTGGCATCCACTTCTATGCTAGGTACTATGGAATTACATAAGGTACATAAATTGTGGTTTTTACTCATAAGTGGGTCTTATTAAAATGTAACATGTACACACGAAATAGATGCCCTACAACTACAGATGCTAAAAGTGTCAAAACTAGCAGACTATACCCCCCAAATGTGAAACTAATAACGAATCACCAGGGGCTCTTGTTAAAATGCAGATTTGATTCTGTAGGTCAGAGACAGGGCCTGACATTTGCATTTCTAACAGATTTTCAGGTAGAAGGATGAAGGCCTGTGGACCAGCATTATCCAACAGAAATATAATTTGATCCAGAAATGTGAGCCACATATGTAATTTAAAATCTCCTGGTGGTCATAAAAAAATAATAAAAAGAAGAAGGTGAAATAAATTAAATACTGTTTTAATTTAAGTCAGTATATTAAAACATTTTATTTTAAACTGTAATCAATATAAAAATTGCTGATATATTTTTTTTTACATTCTTTTCACTTTAAGTCTTCAAAATCCAATGTAGTTTTACAGTTATGGAGCATCCTTATGCAGACTGGCCATATTTCAAGTGCTCAATAGCTGCATGTGGCTGGTGCCTATAGACTGGATAGAACAGATATACAAGAAGGGGAAACAAAGATTAAAGTACATATAGGAGGAAATGGCAGGAAGATTGGCATCAAAAGCTAAGTAAGATTTGCCAAGAAATGGTGTGGTTGAGAGTAGAACAATTTCAGACCAGAGTGTATTTGCTGACCTTTGCTTGTTCAGAAGTTAGTGATATCCCAAATTCAAAGCTTTATGTTCTAACCAAATCCCCACTAGGAGTGTATAATTTTTTACCTTATTTCTACTTTGATTTGTGGATAAGGCAGGAAGAAAGGAATGGTGTCCCATTTGTTGCCACATGAGTGACGGAAGCTGCATTTGTGGTTCAGGTTTAAATGCAAATGGGAAGTCTATCCAGCTATCAACCACTCGTCAATACTCCAAGGATGTTACTGAAGTCTTCTTGGTTTGCATGAAGCTATTCAGGTCCCTGCCAGACCTCTGAAATTCTCTTGCAAGTTTTAGAGCATATATTTTTAGAAAGAAATAGGTTAGACTGAGGAATTGATGGATTCTTGGCTCTGTCAGTGAAGGTGGTGTCACTTAATTTGAAGGTCCTCACAAAGATATTAGGAGCAAAGAGCCTGGCACATAGCCTATGGCCAGTAGGTGACTGCTGCTCTGACTTTGATAATTCTTATGAGTACCATTTTCCTTATGTTTCTATCCTTTAATCCCCACCTCCATTATAAGGCATACTGCCTGAGTGGAAGGCATATACTCAAAGGTTCACTACATTCTTACCTGCACCAGCCAAAGCTTCCTCTTTCTCTCATTTACGAAGTTATTGAAAACTGAATCTAGTCTTCTCATTACATTAAACCCATAGGGCTCTTTTCCTCTTCCAGAGGTTACTTCTGGGTACCAAGGTGCCCAACCGACCCACTTGCAAACTTCTGAACACAGAACTTGGACTGAGTTTCTTATCTGACTCTTTTACACTATCTGCAGCTAAACTGTCTTGTTTTCAGTCCTCCGCAGCCAAAGCTCCCACCTTTGCAGCTCTGTTCAGAGTGACTTACTATTAGCACTGTTATGAGTCATCGAAAAGAAATTCAAGTTACCTATTAAATCAGAGAACTATTTGGGGGAAAATAGGAATTTTATACCTCATTGAAGAGCCGAGTTACAAAAGCATCATTTTATGTTTACTCCATTGAACTGCTTTAGGAAATGTCACAGGGGCACCAGAATTGGGCAATTCATGACTCTTGAAAAGGATGAAATTCCTTCCTTTGACATTGTTTTTATATGGTTTTAAGCAAGCAACCAAATGTCAACTGCTGTTCCCATCTCCATGGAATGTTTTAATTAACCCCTTCATTGGTAAACGATCAGCCTTTCACCTGCCTTCCTGGGAAATGTTTCTCTAATCGGTGATGAAATTGGCCATTTTGCTCATTGAGCTGTCAGAGGAGCGTGCTCAGCACAGAGCATGCTGCTTCCATCCAGATGTGTGGTTCAGGCGCTCACCGACAGACTCTGACATGTCACACTCTTTATTCTTGCTTAGAAGGCTGCCCACCTGCCTCCAATTTCCCTCCCTTCTTTTCTTGACTTCCTGACCACATTTTTAAAAAGACTCCATATTTTTAGGATAGTCCTCAATCACAGCAATGACAGATAGTTGAATAAGGTCATCTTAGTTGGCAGAGAAGATACTTTGTGTGTTAACAATGTGTCCTCTGTTTGCTTATGTTTCCCTGTTAGATGATATATTCACAACTATGAGAAACAATGTGCCCTGAGAGCAGCTTTAATTGAAGAAGACAAGAAGAATAATTTCTCAGTTTTTTTTCCCCAATAATAAAACTATTTATTAATCAATTAGGTAGAATTCTCCCAGACAATATGGGGGATACAAAATGACCGAAAATAAGATAGAGCCCTGGCTTTAGGAGTAAAGAGACAGCCAGCAATTATTGAGCACTTATTGAGTGTAGAGTGCTATGAAAGACATAAAGAAGTAAACCACTAGAACTAAACAAAGATTGTTTATAATTAAAATGATAGACTGTATTTGACTTCCGGCTGAGGATAGCAAATGATCAGAACTGTGGTTATTTAGAATGAGGAGAAAACATTGTAAGACAGAATAGGTCCCAAGAAAGTATACCCAGAGTAATTTTGCTAAAATGATCATCTGAAGGGGTTAGCCTACCCCACCTCATAGAAGACACCTTCAGTGACTATGTTTTAGGCCTATTCTTCAGTAGTTTAGCGTGACCAGAGAATCTCGTAGTTTCTTGAGATTTTCTGGTCACGCTAAAAACTGTTTTGTCATAAAACTCTACTTCGTGTGCCACAGAGCTTTTTCTTAATGTTATTCCTTCTGCTTAGAATATTTAAATTTCTTCTCTTGACTTGCAAATTCTTACTAATTCTCTGAGGTTTTTTTTGTTGTTGTTGTTGTTGTTGTTGTTTTGTTTGTTTGTTCTTTGGGCCCAATAGGAAGATAGGAGCTTTCCAGGCCTACTTGATATACCTGTAACTGCTGTAATTTTCTGATGATATTCCCCAGGAGATTTGAAACTCCATGAGAAGTGAGGACCCCATTTGTTCTTTCAAAGTCTTCCCAGACAGTGCCTGAGCTCTAGTTGAGTAGAAATTTTGGGGTGCTGTGGAATTCTCACAGCTGGAAGTGGTCAGACCATGGCTGGAGAGAGCTTGTGTTTCCTCAACACACTCCTCAGTTGCTATGGCTTGGATATGGTTTGGGTGACCCCAAGGGTCCATGTGATTGGAGGCTTTGCCCCCAGGGCAGGAGTAATGGGCATTGATGTAACCTTTAAGAGGTGGAGCATAGTGGGACGTCCTTGGATCACTGGGGAAGTGAGGCGATTCTTGTGCAAACCCTTGGTAATTCTCAAGAGGGTGTTGTTAGAAAACCAAACAAGCCTGGCCTGCCCTCTTCTCTCTGCCTCCTGACTGAAAATAGGATGGTTTGCTCCTATATGCGCTCCTGCCATAACAGATGCCCTCTGCCAACCTTATCAGAAGCCCAACAAACGTGGCTGCCCAGTGTTGAATTTTGAGCCTCAAACTGTGAGCTAGACAAAATACTTTTTTTCCCTCATAAGTAGTCTACCTCAGGTATATTTTTTTTAATAGTAATGAAGAACCAACTAATAAACTGGTTCTGTGATGGGTACCTGAAAGCATCTACTCTGGGTTTTCATGTGAACTCTGCAAAATTAGTGTTTTAATGACTGTTTTACAAGAGAAGAAATTGGTTGAGGATCAGAATGCTTAAATATCTAACTTGAAATCACATCATTGATCAATTGAGGAGCCAGAATAAAAATATTTATACATAAATATTTTAAATTTATATATATTTAAATATTTTAAATATTTATATATATTTTAAGTGATAGTATTGATAATTATAATAATATATTTTTTAATTTTTTTTTTTTTTTTTTTTTTTAGAGAGCGTGAGAGAGAGAGAGAGAGAGAGAATTGTTTTAATATTTATTTTTTAGTTATTGGCAGACACAACATCTTTGTTTGTATGTGGTGCTGAGGATCGAACCCGGGACGCACGCATACCAGGCGAGCACGCTACCACTTGAGCCACATCCCCAGCCCTATAATAATATTTTAAAAATGAGTTGGTGTGTTGCCAAGAACTATGCATGGATTAACTCATTATGCTATAAAGGAGAAACAATAGTCATGCTCATCTCATGGATAAACAAACTGAAGCTCAGAAAATTTGGTCTGGAGCCACCTAGCTAATAAAGGGATCCCCAGTATGTGAATATCAGCAATCTGATACAAGTTTCAGGCTCCAGAAATGGGTCAGTTGCTTGGACTCTCAGGTTGGCTGCCAAGATTCCAATCCTGCTATTGACAATTTGCACAATTTTGGGCAGGTTACTTCACCTCTTTGAGCATCTGTGTCCCCATTTGTTGTTTTGAGGATTAATTACAAAATCCTTAGAACAAATCCTGGCACAATAAATACAAGTTGTTAATGTCTTTTTGTTAATTATTACTACTGTTAAAAGTTCTTATTCCATCAACCATCAATGCCTTGCTGCCTCTTTAATACAACATAATACTCTTTTCCTAGTGGCTTTATTATTTGATCAATTTTTAAGTTAAATTTGATGAAATAATGGCACCAAGCAGTCAGAATCTGCAGCAATCATTACTCAATTTTGTGGCGAATTGCATTTCAAGTGAAATTTTTGAGACTGTTCATTTTGGTCACAGAGATGGAGAGGGCAACGTGTCTTTTTCAATTAGGGAATTTATTAACAAGTCTACATGGAGCCTTAGAGAAAAATCTGGACAGCAGCTACAAGGGGAGGGGACTGAGTGTCTTGCTCTCACCACAATTGAATTTTTCACATGTGTTGTTGGAACTATTCAGGTAGTTTCATAATTTTGTCTGTGACAACCTGAAAACTGGCCTCCTTAATTCTTATTTTTTCTCTTTTAATTGGTTTTATTTTTTTAAATACATGACAGCGGAATACAATACACTTCTATTATACATATATACAACAATTTTTCATATCTCTGGTTATATATAAAATATGTTGACACCCAATTCGTGTCTTCATACATGTACTTTGGATAATGATGTCTATCACATTCCACCATCCTTGCTAATCCCCTGCCTCCTCCCTTTCCCTCCCACCCCTCATCCCTATCTAGAATTCGTCTATTCCTCCCATGCTCCCCCTTCCTACTCCACTATGAATCAGCCTCCTTAAATCAGAGAAAACATTTGGCATTTGTTTTTTAGGGATTGGCTAACTTCACTTAACATTATCTTCTCCAATGCCACCCATTTACCTGCAAATGCCATGATTTTATTCTCTTTTATTGCTGAGTAAAATTCCATTGTGTATAAATGCCACATTTTTTTTATCCATTCATCCACTGAAGGGCATCTAGGTTGGCTCCACTGTTTAGCTATTGTGAATTGTGCTGCTATAAACATTGATGTGGCTGTGTCCCTGTAGTATGCTGTTTTTAAGTCCTTTGGGTATAATCCGAGGAGAGATAGCTGGGTCAAATGGTGGTTCCATTCCAAGATTTCCAAGGAATCACCATACTGCTTTCCATATTGGCTGCACCAATTTGCAGTCCCACCAGCTATGTATGAGTGTACCTTTTTCTCCACATCCTCGCCATCATTTATTGTTGTTTGTCTTCATAATAGCTGCCATTCTGACTGGAATGAGATGATATCTTAGAGTAGTTTTGATTTGCATTAAAGTACTCCTTTAATTCTTGATTTGACCTAATGAGATGTGTTTTGGGTTTTTCTGCTTGGTATCAGAGCTGTGTGTGTTACATCGATGTGAATCAGGTAAAGTAGAAAAGTTTTAATTCAGAATTAACCTTTATTAACCATAAAGATCTGCAAATCACTGTCAGAGTTTCAAGTGAAATTTATGTTTGTTTTAGTAGAGGATGTTAAAATTTATTACCATATTATTCATAAACCTCTTGAATTTGGTGTAAGTAAAAGATTATGTAACAGAACCATAAGAGGCTTTCATTTGTTTCTGAGACTACATATAAGCATAAATAGCCTCTCTTTTCTGGGTCTTGGCTTTTTCACATGTAAAATCAGTGATGTGGACTAGAGGAGGGGTCAACAAACTATAGGCTATGGATCAAATTCAAATCCTGGCCACTGTTGTGAATAGTGCTTTCTTTGTTTATCTATTATCTATGACTCCTTTCACTCTACAAGAACAGAGTTGAATAGTTGCAACACAAAGCCTGAAATATTTATCTATTTATTTTTATTTTATTTTTTCATACAAGGTCTCATTCAAGTCTGGATTCAAGTCATCCTATGGCCTTAGCCTCCCAAGTAGTTGTTATTACAGGTGCATGCACCACACCTAGCATGAAGCCTGAAATATTTTGGAGAAAACATTTGCTGATCTCTGAACTTGATGATCTCTAGGATCACTTCCAAGTTAGAGTCACGATTTGCCAGCTGTGTGACCTTAGGCAAGTTGCTTGACCTCTTTATTTGTGTTATTTTCTTCTATTAAATAAGGAAGGATAATAAAATAAACTACTTCATAGGTTTGTTGTGTAGAATAATTTAGAGAGCAAAGAGCAATCTGAGTACATGATAGAGGCACATAGCTCTCATCATCATTCACAACAGAGCTATCATTTTGTATTTTTATTAACAAATAACAATACACCTAAACTCACAAGCAATCTACACAGTTTTATTTTGAAACAACTTTGGGCTTATGACTCATGGCAGATTTAAGACTATCACCAGAAATCTCTAGGATGAGCTGAGATGATGTTGCTCCTGTGAACAATTCTGTGAGTTCTCCCAATCACACTTGATTGTTGGAAAGAGGCTCTGAAGCCCATGAAAAGAGACGTCTCTGTGTATTTTCTGTACAAATTATGTAGAGTGTTTAGAGTTTTAAGCCACTGTATTGAGGGGAATTTAGAACTCTGTAGGAAGTCAGGATAAGACAGTGAAAGAGGAAGTTAGGGGCAGGTCAGACAGCAGGAGCACAAGAAGAGTCCCCCAATAAAGTCAACTTCCTAGTTGATGACAGTGATCATGGATGTGAGCTGGGACTCAATCAGTTACACTTCTATACTGGTTGACATAGCAGGGATCCAACAGAAGAACTAAAATAGATGCATGAACACAGGGTGTACCATTGAGTAATAATGTGAAGCACATGGAGAGGAGAAGGAGACAGGAAAAGGAGGAAGGCCCCCAAATTATAAACAGAACCAGTCAGTATTTTCCTATGGGACTCTTGGCTCCAGGCCCCTTCTCTTGGGAGAAGTCTATTAGTCTGTTACTTTCTCTGTTGCAATAAACCTTCTGCTGGCTTGCTCTCTTTGTGTCCCATTCTTCAATTCTTTGCTGAGTAGAAACGAGGGACGGGAGACCCCCTAGATGGTGACAAAATGAAGTAATTAAGATAAAAAAAATGATTCTATCCGTTTGAGCAAGGAAGTGAGTGGCATATTCACAAAGCTCCTGCACCGTGTACATACTCCCCCTGCAGACAGACATGCCAGATGTTACTGGAGCAGTTCAATTGTCTTGGGGCTTTTTCTTGGGTGCATTGGATCTCATTAGCCTCTATAGTTAATATTCACTTCCCTCAAGCACAAAGAGGAGCAGAGTGAAATTCTACTTGGTTCTATTTGAACTTTTATCAGGTGGCTCTATTATTTTCCTCTGTGGTCTCAGGTTTTCAGAAAGGCTAAGACTCCTCCAGGAGCACCCTGGAAGTAGCTCCTCTCTTCCCACAGAGGAAAGCAGGGTCCTCCCGGCCTCTTTCCATGGCAGGGTGACAATGCTCATCTGTAGAACTGTGTTGTATCTGCCTCAGCAGAGCCACTGTTTGCATCAGAGTCAAAGCCTAAAATCCTTTCTAAAAAACAGCAAAACCTAATGAGCTCAGATATAAATGAAGTGCCATGTGTGATCCATGATTTTATTTTAGTGCTATTCAGTTGTGAGTTTGCAAAATGTTGTGGTGAATGTGAACATTTTACACTGAAGGTTCAAAAACCCACAGCTTTTGAAGTGTTTCAAACCATGGGGAATAAAACTGGAAGTTTCCAGTAGCTTGTCTTTACAAAGAGGAAATGGAAATTGAGATAAAGAGGCAAGGCAATTGGGACTCCTGAGGCAACAGAAGTTATGTTCCTGATTTTTAGCGCCATATTCAATTTTAATCAGACAAAACAAGTTCTTCAAATGTGAGTCAATAGCATTATTTTCATAATTGCTTCTAAATTATCTTTTTTCTTTGTCTTGTAGGCTCTCTTATTCACTGTCATGTTGAGCTGTGGTTTTGTTTTTTTAAAATGTGTTTATGCAGACAGCTCATCATGGTGACCTGAATGTTGCTGTGAGCACAGATTCTGGATCTCTAGATGTACATACATACGTAGTAATGTACTTATGTAGAATTTGATCTCCTACTAGATGAATGAGCAGAGTGTATTTTGCCACGTGACTGGCCACCAAAGATGATTCACATGAATAAGACAAGTGAGATCTAACTAGATCTTAGTCTAATCTTTGAACTGAGGCGAATGTTCTCCCAAATGTTTTCTCCTCCTCTTCCTTTTGCAGTAGCCTATCTACATTATGGCAAGCAGTCAGATGGTAGATCCTGGAACACTACAATAAAAATAAACAAAGAAAATACAGAAAAATGATGTCACCTAATACTCAAAGGGCTAAGACTCATTTTCTTATTATTTCTGATAGTAATATTTAACTAAAAATTTAATTTGGTCATTTAACCTACAAAATTTTATTATGGCCTAATTCAGTTGAAAAACTAGCCTCTACCTCAGAGCAAAGCCTGTCCAAGGAAGGGACATCACCTTTGTCCTTGGAAAGACCCACAGAGCACTCCTAGGCACATTCCCACCCTGCTAAGTTGTTTACTACAAATAACAGGAGAAATCTGCTGCACCAGGTGTCCCTGACTCAGTCAGGCTAGGTGGGGATCCATAGCAACCCCCTAGCAGCCACCAATCAGCATGAGACAGGGAAATACCTGGGATGCCAGATGACCCTCCCAGTAGTTTATGGTGGTTGATAACGTGTTAGGAAACCATGTAGTTCAGCAGGTACACCCCTCTTGGCTTAAACCAATCAGTTCAAATGAATCTCCCTCTGGTAGTAACCAATCACCCCTACCCAACTTGTTCCTGCCAGTGAATATGCTAATCATGTTTTAGAGTTGTTATTTGATTTTCCCGCCGTGTGTGATGATTTGCTAAGAGATGCTATGATGTATGTGGGGGTCCCTGCCTTCTCCAAAGAATGTATAAAACTGCTGCAAACCCTGGGCTCAGGGACTCTCAGCGTCACCAGTTGCTGTGTGTGCGCACGGAGGACCGAGCTAGCTCGCAATAAACACCTCTTTGCTGCTTACATCGATCTTGGGTCTCTGGTGGTCTTTTGGGGTCCCGAATTCGAGCATAACACAGTTCTAACTTTGTCCTAACTGTTGGGGATATAGGGACTATGACAGACCTGTTTCCCTGTCCTCACAGGTTGTACAGATCAGGAGTAAAAGTAAACATAGATGCAGATACTTGTGAAGTGAAGAAAAACGACTCACAACTAAAATAAGCTTGTCAGGTGGCTTTATTATTTTCTGAAAGTACTTTCTAAAAGCCAGAAGTAATCTAATGTGATTTCTGTGCTCCTCCTTCTCTCTTACCAGCCTCTACCATGACATATACAATAATTCTGTTATTTCTTTTTAATAACTAATTCTACCAAAGAACTTGATCTCTGTAGCTTCTACCATAAGAGTTTTCCTGTTGCAGCGTATGGCTTTACAGATGTGGTATATTTGAGGGTATGTATGTATGAGAGAGGGAAAGAAAGACCTCTTAGGTTATTAGTTTACTTTTAGTTTTAAGTGGATTCTAACCCCTGAACATGTTTAAATTAGAAAATGGGGAGGAGAGCATTACTATATGACCTTGGGGAAAAGGACTGAACTGGAAGAACTCTTCTCCAGAATGTGCCCTTGGAATTCCTGAATCTTTTTGTATTCTCCCCTATACTTCTCTAATCTCAGGATTTTCTCTTGAACAATCAAAGGCCCAGAAGAATTTTTTCTTCTTATCTTTCAAGTTTCATTCCTAGCATAAGATCCATGTAATGGAATGATAAGCCTATTGTTTTTACCAAATCACTACTAGAGCTCTCACTTGTCCAGAAGTTTAGAAAGTCCTGAACCTTACTGGGTGGGCTCACCTCTTTCAATTCCCTTCTCTCCCAGCTTAAGTGTCATAGGCAAATGACATTTCAAGTATTATTTTTACATCTCTATGAAACAAAGAAGTTTTTCAATAAGTCATATACTGGTTCATGTTGATAAAAGGCTGGTGCAAACAAAACTTCAAATATGGGTCATTGTTAAAATTTCTTCAACTGGACTCTTGCTTCCTGCACACAAATATAGTCAGGAGACCAGGCCTAAAACTCTCTGGATATGGTGGCTGGCTTATTTCTTTTTCCTGACATTTTTTGTGAGAAAATCTAGAAAAGAGCCCAAATAGCCAGTTATCTTAATTATACCTCAGTTAATTCTACAAATGTGGTAGCAGAGAAAATTTAAATTGAACTGGTAGCTTTATGCTGCAGTCCAAAGACATTACTCTCAAAGATATTGTTCTGGAATGTATAACATTGTAACATTGTTTCATTCTTTACTCAGAGGCACAGAGAAAACTTATTATTTTTTTTTTTCTGGAAAGGCTTTCAATTGGGATGTGGGTTTTTCTATAATACTAAGAAAGGAAAACACCACTGTCTCTGAGACAGAGGCCTGGCCCCCACAGTATGCACATCACAGTACAAACTTCATCTCTCTGTGACCTCTGGAAGCTGTTATTCGAAAGTGGCTACTTCTTCCAGTCATTTTTTGTGTGTGTGCATTCTATCTAAGGAGAGATAAAGTAGAACCATTTTTTGCTTTTGTGGATTGTTACCATTAATACCTGGAGTAAACGTTACCTTGTGCCCTGAGTGAATCATGTCTGAACATGGTACTTGCAGCTGCTTGTCCTCTGAACTCCATCACAGTGTGTAGCCTGAGGGCCTTGGGCCAAGAAGTCATCAGAGAAGAAAGGATAGAATTAATCCCAAAATACCTATAGCTTTTGGTATAGATTTTTTTTTAAGGCATAGACTGAGGTTTATTTAGGAAGTAGATACACATTCAAGGGAAAATGTGGGCTATCTCAAGAGTGAGAAGCCTAGAATTTCTAGAATTTTTTTTTTTTTTTTTAATGTTTGAAAGCTCCAGGAGTTAGTGGTTGCAAACTTTCTGAATCCACTCCAAAAATGCAATCGATGGGTGATTGAAGAAAGAAACATGATAATTATCAAAAGCTGAAGTGACAGGAAGAATTAGAAACAAATCCCAAGGTTACAATGAATGAAGATATAATAAATAATATTAGTAAAACCTTTTTATTATGCTTCTATAAGATTTCAGAATTGCAAACAAACAAAAAGGCAGGACTTTATCCTTTAATGGCACATAAGTCATAATATTTCCTCTAAGCAGAAAGATACTATGGTTAATGACAAGAACAAATGCCTGGAACAAAACAGGATCTAGTAGAGTTTAATTCTTCTTTAAGAATAGGAGTCAAAGTGTTTGAACAGAGTCATGGAAACTTTAACAACCTGCACTTTTACAAACCACAAATAGGAACAAATCAGGCTCTCCCATAAAGGTATCTCAGGACAATTATTTGCAAATACTGCTCTCTGATTTGAGTCTTGCTGGAAGTCACTTTTGTTTGTGATTTGAGTCATTATGAATTCTGCTTCCTCAGTCTGGTGTACCATGGTAACTTCTAAGAGCCCACCATGGCTGTATAAACAGAGCTTTGCTCTAACAGGAGCCGGTTCCTTACTCAAGACCAAGCTTTGTCAAATTTGTGTCTTGTCTGAATGTAATTTACATTCAGTTCTCTTTTCACCTCTCTGGATCCCTGATCATCAACCTTGATACTAATTCAGTTGTTAGGATCCCTTTCAGCTGTCTTAAGGTATGGCCTCAACTTTCTTCGAGCAATGCTTCCCTCTTTCATCTTGATTTTCTCCCCACCAAAGTGGCAAGGAGGGAGAAGAAGCTCAAGTTAAGGGTGGAGAGAAGCCAGTCCAAACCTCAGCGCTGCCACTGGCTTTTTTTTTTTTTTTTTNTTACTAGCTTGGTAATGCTTTAAAACTTTACAGATACATTTATTAAACTGAATCTTTGAAATATTATCATACTGTTTAGACATTAATGACTGTTCTTTCAAAACAGAGGAGTTAGTAATTTTTAACTACTTAAGCAGACTGCTCACACAACTTCATTTCTGAATTTTTACTGTAAACTTTGTGCTCCTTATTTATGAATTCTTCTGTGTTGTTAGTTTGTTTGTTGGTTTTTTGTTTTTGGTAACAGGGATTGAACTCAGGGGCACTCAACCACTGAGCTACATCTCCAGCCCTATTTTGTATTTTATTTAGAGACAGAGTCTCACTGAGTTACTTAGCACTTTGCTTTTGCTGAGGCTGGCTTTGAACTTGAGATCCTCCTGCCTCAGCCTCCCAAGCTACTAGGATTACAGGCGTGTGCCACTGTTATGCCAGTGGCTGTTGATGTGACTTTGAAGAACCTCTGCTACTGTTCCTTCATCGATGGAACAGAAATTTTAAAAAAGTCTTCCTTTGGGGTGTGAGGATTAGATGATATTAAAAAATACACATCAAATGCTTGGTACCATTGCTGGACAAGGGTGGGGACTGGAGGAGGAGAAATCAGAGTGACTTTTTCCATAGCTATTCCTTTTGCCTTATGTGACCTGAATTCCATGGCCTTCGTTTCATATCTTTTCTCCTGTCCCACCCCAGCTTTTCTGATTGGACCTGATCACAAAACCTCTTACTCCATTGTCCCTAGGCTTTCTGAACCTGGTAACAGAAATTAGCTCATATCCATCTTCAGGTTCCTCACCTGGTGAAAACGTGCCTTCCACAGGAAGACTCCTACCAGTGATCCAGTCACGGCAGTAAATGTAGAGTTGCTGAATCCTGTGGCAGTGAATCTTCCACCATAGTGAGAGTAGTCATCCTGGAGGTGCTGCTGGCTCATCTAGACCTGAATGTTTTACATGTGACCTAAGCAATTGATAAATCACTCCCCACTCTCTAATCACTGCTCACTTCCTACATTACCCACACAGTGACCCTAAGAAATTGGCACCATGAGTTTTGTTTTGGGACCTAGGTCTTTGAGCATTGGGTATTCTTGGAGGACAGCTTGGTTGTAACATCAGAAGGTGGGCTCCTGGGGTCAGGTTTAAGCAAGACTGTCCCTACAGATTGGTGTGAAGTGACCAAATTAAAAATGGTAGCAATTTCTCAATATCATTGTGAATCTTCAAATCTGTTTTTTGTCAAACATCTTTTCTCATGAATTCTAATCAAGTCAGCTTACTGCCTTATTTTTCAGAAAGTTTCACTTTTGGAAAATGTATGTATAGAGAGGGATTACTTCCCCTCACTCCAAAAGCTTTTGAAGCTGTAATGACAAAGGTAAAGCCTTCTCTTTGTCCTCTTAAGGTTCAGGAGAATAAATTGGCAACAGATTCAATAGGATAAAAGACACACAAATTTATTAATATACACAAATACAGTAGTCATATACCGTTATGGCACAGTATGACTCAAAGAAAATGTCACATAGTTGAAACTTAAATACCCTTTTCATAAGGGAGAGGAAAGAGGGGATGAGGGGATTTTCAGGAAGATTGAGTTTAGTTTTCCCTAGCTAATGAAATTTCAATAAGAATTGTCATGGCAATTTTGTCATTTTGTTGTTTTGGTGGAACCAGTCAGGTGGACAAGAGAACTTCATGGAAAGAGGGACAGTAAATCTGAGGCAACTTCTAAGGCTTCTCAGCAGGTCAAAGTTCCAGTCTTTGGGGTGTTGTTTTCTGAACCCTAATGAATCCCTCTTAGGATTTGAAGGGAGCCTACTGCACAGAATATGAGTAAAGCTTTGTCTAGAATCTGGAGCAAAGACACAGAAACAGTAACTGGTAAGCCTTGGGTTCTCTGAGAAGCTCAGGTTTCTCTGGGTTATCAGGAAACCCAGTCTGTACTGCATTCCCTGCACCCATTGACATCTGCACCCTGCTGTCATGACCTTCTGAGTAGAAACCTAACACTTTCAGTATTTATGGTCAAATCCATATGCAGATTTGTTAGAATCTTATGGGGGTTTTCCCTAGTTTCCTTTACAATGTCTTCCTCCCACATAATTTGGAGAAAAGAAGCTTCTTCTCAGTTTGCAGTTAGCAGAGGTCTTAAAATCAGTAAGTTATGCACGGAGGAGTAAAAGGTGGATTCCCCACAGTTACCTACCTAAATTGAGTGTTGGTAAGTGACCTCCCTACCTGGATTGAACATCTGCATACTGCAATGGGAAAGGTAAGAAATACAGTGAAAGAATCTTGAACATTACATATACTCAAAAATGAGGATCCAGAGCCCCTTAGGCCCCTGGATTCATTCAAGACTGGATATTTCATGCGTAGTACACACTTTCTTTGCTTCACAAGATCATTTGTAACTGATAAAATATGCAATTTAATTCAAACTCTTGGATGTACCTGTAGGTACCCAAAATGTTAACTTTTACTCTCATTTACTTAAATTATCATCATGGTTTAAATAATAAGTTTAATAATAAGTTTTGTTCCTCCTGATACTTTTTTAAAATCATGGGCAAAGGCATAAAATAAAATATTACAGCTGTTACTTGACTTGAATCTACTTTGAAACAGCCACACTGAATTCTAGAAAATTATAAACAAAAGTGCCTTCCAGATTTAGATTTCACTGTTGAATTGGGTACAGTATGCCATTGCCATTGCTATTAATATATAACTATTAATCTGAATAATATTATATTGCTTTAAGGTCTTATCTAAGAAACTAGAAATCCTTTGTAACTTGCTTCTTTGCTTTTTTTTGGCATTCTGACATTTTGTAGATGAACAATTGCTCAATATGTAAAGTCTAAACGGCTCTCTTTATTCAATAAAGTATTGTATTATTGAATGAATTACAAAGAGGCAGTATCCTTTGCACATTAACTTTGAATCTGCTGCTTAGAGCAAAATTCTGATTTTCTTTCAGATGCTAATAATGTACTGTCCAGGCAAAGTAAGGTTGTTCTCTAAAAGGAATTGATAAGACTTGGTTTACTTTCATTATTTGTTTTGCTTAATAATGGTTTCTTAGAGTAATAGAGAAACTTTTTTCCTTATTGTCCATTATGGCAATTTGAACTCACTTGATGCTTTTCTTCCTTTGGTAAGTTAAAATATTGCTTATAAAATAAGTTAAATATATAGTTCTCTTCTGATGACTCATGCTAATTGTTGGTGAGTCTTCTCTTTTATAAAGAGAATGTCACGAATTATCATTTTAATGTTATCAACATCAATATACATAATATTAACCAGGCAGTCAATAAAAACTGGAGAGACTGTTAGACTTGGAGTAGTTGTGGTTTTCTACCTGCTTTTTTTATATGGGTTAGAAACTATCTACTTGTCAGGTGGGTAGTCTCGAGTAAGTCAATGAAACCTTTGTAATATCGGTTTCCTCACCTTACAATGTGGATAAAACTCACATTTTAACATCTTAGAGTAGTTGTTAGATGAAGTTAGTAGGACTAGGCTTGTGAAAAGGCATTGTTAACAATTCAGTACCATACACATGCAAATTAACATTATGAAAATCTATGCTGAAATTTATTTCTACAATAACAGAAAACTTGGAAACACTTCCCTGAATTTTATTATAAAATTTTAAAGAATCAATCATTTGAAGCCATTTGATCTGGGCTGATCTAGAATTCCAGAAACTTGAGTTAAATTTCTTACTCTTCAGCTGAGTTGGTCTGAAACCTTAGCTATTCCTGTGCTTTCACCTTTCCCCCTGCATACAATTGGTCCTTCCTTCTTCCCGTACTAGATCAGGATGATTTTAGTAGGTCTTGAGAAATGAAAATGTGAAGAAATCCAAATCTGTTAGTCATGAATGTTAATAATTGGGAAAAATAAATAATGCTAAATGGTTATAACAGCTAATGAGTCTGATCATAAACCTTTATTGATCCTAGAGAGTTGGTAGTGTGAATGTCCATTCTTCCTCTCTGTTGAATGGTACTTATTGTGAAAAATCAGTGAGAAGTGAAGATAACTTTCAGATCAACAAAAGCCAGATCTTGAATACTGACTCCTCAATAGGCGTTTCAAGAGAAGGAATTTAATACAGGGAGATGGTTTAATGTAGGTATTGGAGAAATAAATGTGTGAAATAAAGCATCAAGAATGTACAAGAAAGACAATTGCAGGAAGCAGTTCCCTCTTGGGCTGAGAGAAAGAAGACAAAACTCCCCCTTCTAGCCACTTAGAGGAACTGGAGCTCCCACTTCAGACATGGAGAGGTGCACACAGGTTTTGGTTACCCTGGAGGCAGCTGTATGGGTCTAGTTCTGAGATTGCTGAAGGAACCTAGAGGCAAACTCAACTGTTTCTGTTGGTGCTACTGAAATAAAATGCATTGCAGAGGGACTGCTGACAGAAATATCAAGAAAATAGGGGGAAAAAAAGTCCCTTTCCTCTTGCTGCAGTCTTCCATTCTGTGTCTAGTGCTGTTTATTGGTGGAATCCTGTAGGGAACCTACTAGCAAAAGAAAAACTTAGTGTTAAAGTCCCAAACCCTAATATCGTGAATCAGGATCTGGAAAGGTGGATCTAGAGTTGAGAAATTGCAGATTAAAAACCAGTTCATATCATTTATATGGAGGTAGCTAGCTGTTTGTAGTATCAGCCCTGTGAACATCAACACTGTGCCCTGGTGGGGAAGTGAGCAGGGTGACTAGAGCATACACATCTTTGCATATTGTGACAGTGATAGTAACTTTCCATATAATGTGTCCAATCAAATATGATTCAGCCTTAAAGCTTCAAATACATTAAAGAACATTTTAAGGCCTTCTCCCGAGTTTCTCCTTCCTTTAGTCTCATGATGCTACAGTTTTCCTAATCCCTCAGGGGATTATAGAAAATGAAAGAAGAGATGAACAGATAATTTTAGAAAACCACTGTATGCTGGCCTTTCCATTTCTCTGCTTTATGCCTTAGTTTCATGCTGATGCTGTCTTTAAAAATTCAGAAGTAGAAGTGACCTAATATACTTGTTAACTTCATTTTTATACATGGAAAAGTTAAGTGACTAGCAAGCATATATTTAGTAACAAAGTTGGAATTGGTGTCTCAGTTTTCTAATTCTCACATCTGACTCATTCTAAAATACCTTGCTGCCAGCTAGAATTAGATAGTTACTTCAAGCATGTTTGCTACCAATATGTATATTCATTGAATTTAGACATTACTATGAAATCACGAACAACTGCATTTGTATTAGAACCACGGGACCAACTGCTGCAATTTCCAAAGAAAACATCAAACCTAGACCTACGTCTTTTCATCATGACACTGTGTCATTCCTTTTGGCCACAATTATTATTATTATTATTATTATTATTATTATTATTATTATTAATTCCAGGGATTGAAACCAAGAGTGCTTAACCACTGAACAACATCCCCAGCCCTTTTAAAAATATTTTATTAGAGACAGCATCTCCCTGAGTTGCTGAGGGCCTTGCTAAATTGCTGAGGATGGCTTTGAACTTGCAATCTTCCTGCCTTAGCCTCCTGAGTCATTTGGATTACAGGTATGTGACATCAAGCCTGGCTTGGCCACAATTATTGCTGGATTCCAGTTTTCATTGCTAACAGAAAATTTTGTCTGACCAGAGAATAAAGCAGTATTCTTTGCTACTAAGTCTGAAAATAAAAGTGTACTTTTGCAAGCTAGGGTTGGATGGTCAAACTGATTCCATTACTATCCTAAATATCTCAAAGAATATGATCGGATGTTTTCACAGTTTATCAAGTGTTGTCTGAATATTTGTTTGAATAGATATTTTGTTAGAAGGATCTTTCTAAACTTAAAATATTTTTTTCTTCCTTCTAATGAATGCATACTGTGATGGTTAATTTTATGGGTCAATTTGACTAGGCTTAGGGATTCCCAGATTACTGGTAAAACATTATTTCTGGTTTTGTTTGTGGTGGTTTTTCTGGAAGGGATTAGTCTTTAAGTAATGAAGATTAATCTTCCCCAATACATGTGGGCATCATCTACTCTACTGAAGGCATAGACAAAACAAAAAGGTGGAGGACAGGTAAACGCTGTCAATGAATGAGACATTTATCTTATCCTATCCTTAGACACCAGAGTTCCTAGCTCCCCCGGCTGTTGAACTTCAGGACTTTTATCAGCAAACTCTTGCCTGAGTTACCATCAGATTCACTGGTTCTTCTCAATTCTTCAGACTCAGACTGATTATACCACTGACTTTCCAATGTTTCTCCAGATTACAGATGGTATATCCTGAGATTTATCATCCTCCACAACCATACAAACCAATTTCCAAAATAAATCTCTTTTTACATTCCTCTCTATATATTTCTTATTGTTTCCATCTCTGGAGAGCCCTATTACACATATTTTCATAAATTACTATAAAGAATTGAAGTAATCTTTATAAACTCAATAAATTAAAGTATAAAACCTACAATTACATTCTTAAAACATTAGTATCTGATTAGGTTTCTTGTCCTTCAATTCCCTATAATTCAATTCAATACATTCTTATTAATCACTGACTTTATTACTAACCTCTAATAATTATTACTCAAAACAATAGTGAAATATGAACAAAATTATCTTTGCCCTGGTATTTATTGTAGTTCCACAAAGTCATCCACACTCAATTACTATGTGTAATTCAAGAATCATTCTTATTCCATGATTGTGTATAATTACTCATCCTCTACATCAGCATTCTTTGTCAGCCTGAGAATACAGGATGGTCAGCTTCAGGGAAGTTTCCACAAAAGTGATGGTCTTTGAATACCATGTTGAAACAATGGAAGAAAGCTTTGTAACAGAGGTAGCAGCCCAAGGCTCAGAAAAGTGAAATCGTTTTGAATTTAGGGAACTGTCTTGGTGAATTAGAAAGCCAGGCAGAGGTGACTGCAGCAATAAACACATTTGAACTACATATGTACTCAAAGTGAAGAGTTGGAGTTAATGATGTCATTGAAATTGTAGGAGGAAGTCCAATTACTGAAAGGGGGATGAAAAGAGTTCAAAACAGAACCTTGAGGGCTATTAGTATGATGGGTAAGCAGAGGAATAGACACCAACTAAGAGGCCTGTCGTTGCAACAGAAGCACCCAAAAAGCTTCTGGGTAGAACTGAGGAGTACTGCAACTCTTACAAATAGGCACTGCCCTTTATGATAACAGGAAGCATCTGGAATGCTGTATCCTAGCATCAAAGGGAGGAACATGGAGGAAAAAGAACGTACTAAGTCAAGGAGAAAATTGGGAAGCCTGACACAACTATTACAGAGAACTCTGAAGAGAAAAACAGGATCATTGAAGATAGAATATGAATGAAAGAACATTCCCTGGACTAATTTGGAAGATGGTGTTCAATCTGTGGGATTGGTCAACCCAGAAAAAAAAAATCCTGATATTAGTAAATATTTAGGAATCAAGTGATCTAGTAACTATTCTTGAGAATTTTGTTTGTATGTGATAAAAACCTCACCAGGGAGTGAGGGACATTATAGTAGTTTCTAACTCTGGGGAACTTTGCAAAACCTATATATGACCCTGGCCCCTCAACCAATGAACTAGTGTCCCTGAAAGAAGATTTTGTAGAATAGGAGTAAGGGATAATACTCAGTTGATCAGCAACAAGAGGTCTGAGACTGAGTCTGGAGCCTGGTTTTAATAACCAGCTTGCATGGGAAAGGAGAGCTAAATGCTATACTATGAACATTTGTTTAATGTAGATTTCACCTGGAAGCTTTTAAAAAGCTGATCTACTGCAATCCAGATAATTAACAAATTGATAGCAGTACTTTACTACTACCTAATTTATTGAAGTTTGACTTTTATACTCCTCCTTCAGTTTAAAGACTATTTTTTAAAAAGAAACATATGTAAAGGAAATAGCCTGGAAGGTTTAAATAAAATTAGGTCATTGATGAAAGTAGAAAGTATTGCATATTACTTTGTAGGTACGATTTTCTTAATTATCCTAAGAGATATAGGCTTTTGCTCAGAAAAAAAAAATGTAAACTTTAATACTAGTGAAAACATGTAAAATTCTTTTTAAAAAACTACTGCATGTATTCAAACAGAACAGATATGTTATTTTAAGGCAAACTATTTTAATTAAACATTCTGAGGACTAAAGTCAGACATACTGAGATAACACTGAAGCATGCTTTTTAAAAGTTCTGGTAAAGCTAGACTTGGTTGGTGGTGCATGCCTGTTAATCCCAGTGACTTGGGAGCCTGAAGTAGGAGGATCACAAGTTTGAGGCTAGCCTGGGCAACATACCAAGACCCTGTATTAAAATAAAAAATAAAAAGGGCTGGAGATGTATCTCAGAGGTAGAACATCCTGGGTTCAATACTCAATGCAGAAAAAATAAAAGCCAAGTAAACAAAAGTTTACTCTTTGCATATGGAAACCCTGAGGGACAAAAATGGCATTTTTGAAGCCAACCTGGGAAATGTTGACCCAATTTGTTCCAGAGAGGAAGAGGAACATTAATGATTTTTTCTTGCTTATTATACCCCAGAAAACACAAATATCATCACTGAGACTCATAGATAGAGTAATAAAAGTATGCATTTGTATTTAAATTTTGAACTAGAAGACAGTTCCCAACCCTCAATTAGTAAATTGCAATAAGTAAAGCAAAGGGTGCATTTGAAGATGTGCTAATAACTATGATGATGTAAATCATTAAAGCAATCTGTGGAATATTGACATGCTTTTGTTTGCAAAGTTTTTCTTTTTATTGGATGGAATTGAAAGTACATCTCTAAATATAATTTTGGGGTTAAAAAAATGAAGTCAGTGGAGCAGAGATACGTCCCTTGACTGTTATCTGTCAGTCTGCTTTCTGTCTTATTGTACTCATGTCTGCCGTGTACTCATGGAAAAAATATCCTTGGAGCCACATTTTACTTTATATGTTAGGTTCAAAATAAGGGGAAAAAGTAACAACAACGGACTAGACAAGGAACTGCTGTGTTGTTTTATTGTGGCAAAAGTCACTTGTGTCCCGATGGTGTGAAGACTAGTGGTGCTTCCAATTAGGAAATTGTCTTTTCTTTTCTAAGTGTTGAACTCAGCAGAATGCTTTTCTACATCTTTTATCAGAATTTAAGACCTAATAACCACACAAGTGGCATCTTCAAACCTTTATAATTAATGCTCTTTCAAATCATTTTGCAATGATATGAGAACTAAAACATAAACCTATTTGTAGCAAGTACATTTATGGTACTTCATTAAGAATTGAAAAAAGTATTACTCTATTTTGTTGGCAATAGCTTCACTCTCTTCTTCATATACTCATTTAAAAAGTTATTTATTGAATGTTTACAATGAGCCTTCAAGGTGTCTAGGATATGGCAAACACAGTAGAAGAAAAGAAAAAAAAAACTTCAATAATGGAGTTTAGATTCTCAAGAGGGGAGATAAATAACAAATAAAACCAGTAAATTGAAAATATATATGAGGGTGGTGAGTGCTTTAGAAAGAACTAAAATGAGAGTTAGAGAGGGTACTTAGGGATTGTGAGGACCTGGAGTCCAGCTCCAGCTTTACAGACAGACAGCAGGAAAGGCCTGAATGAGATTTGGTTACAGAACAACATGAGAAAGCAAATCATACAGATATCTGAAGTTAAGAGCAAATCCCCCCAAATTGAATGCTCCTGATGTGTTTGAAAAAAAAGCTAGTCATCCAGTGTGACCAGAAAGGAATTTGGGCAAATGGGAAAATAGAGGATCAGTTCAGAAAAATCAGGTAGATCATGCACAGTTTTATGCATGTGAAGGACAGAATGGAGGGATAATGGTGAACATAGGAATGCTAGTCAGGAACCTATTGCAACAACCCGGGTGACAGATGATGGTCCTGGTAATAGAAGTGGGGTCCTGTATAAGAGCATACTTGAGCATAGAACAAGCAGGTTTTCCTGACATTGGGTGCAGGATCAGGTAAGATGTTCCATGAAATAATGGAGTTGCCATTAACTAAAATGAGGAAAACTGAATGGAGCATCTAGGAAAGGAAAGAGAGATTTAGGGGCATATTAAGTTTGAAATCTCTGCTAAATAAACAAATTATGATGTGAAATAATTTATTTGGATGTATATCTCTAGAATCCAAGGGTGAGATCCAGAGTGGACATTTGGATGATATTTCCAGCAATCATACTGTGTAAGACAATAATAGATGTGGGTTTAGATAAAGAAAAGTGACCCAAGAATCAGGACACCCTATCATTTAGATATCAGATCGGCCAGTGCAAAGGAGGCTAAGGAGAAGTGGTAAGTAAAATAAAGGTAAACACTCAAGCTAAGTGAGGATAAATCTTCTAGGATAAAGGAATGATCAGCTTATCAAGTACCACCAAGAGCTCATGCAAAGTGAAAATAGAAAATCAACTATTGAATTTAGCAACCCGTAGTAGGAATTTCTATTTGATGATAAGTGCTCCAGATCTTGAAAACCAGATGTTAAACTTAAATAGCTCTAATTGGTCATTCCCACGTTACCATGGCATTAGAATGCTCTAACGGCACAGTTTATGTATGTTTGGAGTTTTTCTGGTTGAATATGAGACCATTTTTCCCTCAATGTTAAATATTCCCATGTAAGTTGTATTGATTTTTATTTTGCTACAGATTTATGGAATATAATCAATGGAAAGTAAGTTGCATATATAGAGATTTTACAATTGATGGGTTTGAGACTTACCTACGTATCTATGGAAACGTGACCAGGCTCAAGATAACAAACACATCCATTGCTCCAAAAGTTTCCTCATACACATTTGTGGTCTGTCCCTCCCCTCATGCCCAGTAATCAATGGATCTGTTTTCTGCCACGAAAGATTAGTCTTTTATGTTTATCAAATGCTTATCAATTCTAGGGATCCAAATTCTATAGATCTGAATTCGCATCTGATATCACTTTTTTTTTCCTTAGCTTGAAAAACACTTCTCTAACATTATTATAGTGCCTGTCTGTTAATGATAATTCTAGGTTTTTATTTCCTTGAAAAAGTTTTTTTTTCTGAATTTTACTATTGGAGGATATTTTCACTGAGTACTAAATTCTAGGTTGGCTCTTCTTTTCTTGAACGCTGACTAGGTTCCATCCTGTTATGTTTGGGGTTACATTAATTTTTAAAATTCTGTCATCATTTTTATGTTTATTATTCTTTTAATGTGTCTTCTTTCCTTGGCTGCCTTTAAAAGATTTTCTCTTGATCATTGGATTTCAACATTCTGATTGTGGTGTGCTTTGTTGTAAATTTGTTTTTATGTTTATCTTGCTTGGGATTCTTTGAGCTTCTTAGATCTGTGGGTTTATATTTTTCATCAAATTTTAAAAGATTTTTGTCACTATCTCTCCAAATATTTTGCTGACTTTCTCCTTCTGGGATAAAAATCACACATTTTAGAATGTGTGATATGATCCCATATGTCACCGATGCTCTGCTCATTTTGTGAATCTTTCTTTTCTCTCTCTGTGCTACTTTTTCTATTCTTATTGCTCCTGCATTTAAATTTACTGATATTTTCTTCTGTATGCAATCTTCTGTTAATCTCATTTAGTGATATTTTGGAGACTTTTTCATCTTTATAAATTCGACTTACTTTTTAAATATGTGTTTTTATGTATTTCCTCACCATGGTAATGCTTTCCTGCAAATTCTTTAATGTATTTATAATAGCTGTTTAATGTCTTTGTTAGTTGCATCTGATCTGTCATTTCTGAGTCTGCTTCTATTAATATATTATCACCCAATTACGGACATTTTTTCTGTTTCTTTGCATATGTCTTATTTATTTATTTTTAAATTTATCTGTTTTTAAAGAGATTGAATATTATACACTGTGGATAACAGGTTGTTATGTATCTGTATTTTTTTGTCTTCTATCAGTGAGTGTGAGATTTATTTGAATGTCCAGTTAAGTTTCTTACAAATTAGCTTGATTACTTTGCTGCTGTTTTGTTGTTGTTGTTTGTTTGTTTTTAATTGTTGTTTGTTTTATTTTTTCACTTGACTTGGTGGATCTAGGGCTGTAGGGCTGGTTGGCCATATTTCTGAGCTATAACTACCATGAGATCTGTGCTGAGTGCCCTTTTGGTTCAGTGAGTTCTCTGATTGGTCTGAACTCAGATATTTCCTAGCCCTGTTTTAGTTGGTGGAATTTTTCAGCTTATGTTTGTCAGGCTTTGTTTCAACTTACACATGCATACATACGACAGCTTAAAATTCAGTAACAGACACAAGGGAACCCATGCATACTTAGGAAATCTTTTTTTCTGTGTATCTGCCTCCTCTCCATTATTTTGCTCTGCAATTCCACCTGCTTCAGACTTCTCAGTCTCTACTAATCTCAACTCAGCCATCCTGTCATACTCTGCTTGGGTACTTCCTTCTTGCACTGGGGTCCAGAAAGTGATCCTAGTCATATAGGGAGGGCAATCTTAACATTTACTTTCTTTGTTTCCCTTCTCCCTGGGATTATTGACCTGCTCTGTCTGTTCTCCAATTCTGCAAAGAGTTGTTTTATATATTTTGTTTCATTTTCTGGTGGTTTACAGTGAGAAAGCATGTCCAGTTAGCCTATAGAGGTGGAAATAAACCCCAATTGTCTCACTTGTAAAATAAATGGTTGGCTTTTCATTTTAAATTTAATCTTGAAACTAAAATAATTCTCGTAACTATGATATAATTCCCTTTAATAGATTTTATTATTTTAGGTTTTCATATTGTTTTGTACTAATATTTAGGTGTATGATCTATTTTGAGTTAGTTCTTATGAAAGGTGAAACATATATGTCTACATTTATATTTTCATATGTGAATACAATTGTTATTCCAGCAACATTTGTTGAAAAGATTATTCTTTTTTTTTAATTGAAATATCTTTCTTACCTTTTCAAAGATCCACTGGCTAGGGCCTCTGAATTGGTTCTTCTCCTTCAGTATTGTTTAGAATCAATTTGCCAATATCCATAAAATAACTTGCTGAGATTTTTGACTAAGATTAAATCTATAGATCAAGTTTGGATGAATTCACATCTTAACAATATTGAGTTTCCCTATCCATGAACATGGAACATTTCTTAATTTATTTAGTTGGTATTTGATTGCTTTCATCAGAGTTTTGTAATTTTCTTTATGTAGATCATGCATGTACTTTGTTAAACACGTATTTCACTTATTACCTTATTTACCTTTCGTAGTAATGTGAAAGGTGTTATGTTTTAATTTCAAATTATAATTGTTCATTGCAGGTATGTAAGTAAGCAGTTTTATTTTATGTATTAAAAAGAATAAAAGTATAAAAATTGCAGAATAAAAGCATCCTGCAACTTTGCTTTAATTGATCATTATTTTAGGAGGTTTTCTTAAATTGATTCTTTGGAATTTTTTTTTTTTTTTTTTTTGGTATTAGGGAATGAAATCAGGGACACTCAAGCACTGAGCCACATCCCCAGACCTTTTTTGTATTTTATTTAGAGAGTTGCTTAGTGCCTCTGCCATTGCTGAGGCTGGCTTTGAATTTGCAATTCTCCTGCCTCAGCTTTCTGAGCCACTGGGATTACAGGTGTGAGCCACCATGCCCAGCTGGGATTTTGTATGTAGAAATTTAAGTCCTCTATGAACAAAGTCAGCTTTATTTTCTTTCTAGTCTGTATATGTTTTATTTCCTTTTTTGTTGTATAATTATATTAACCAAGGTATTGAATATGACTCATGAAAAGGGCTATCCTCACCTTGTTTTTGGTATTAGGAAGGAAAATACTATTTTTTTTACTAGTAAGTACAATGTCAGCTGTATATGTATATGTTGGTATATGTTCTTCATTAAACTGAAAAATATTCTATTTTTATTTTTCTAAGAGTTTTCATGTTGAATTGGTTTTGGAATTTTCAAATACGTTTTTCCTAAGACAGGATCATATGATTTTTCTTCCTCAGCATGTCAATGTGATTTCATTTTTTGACTTAATTAATGCAGCTTTCACACATAAATCCTTAATCTCCTCATCTAGTGTGAAAATTAATCCTTGCTCTGAAGTCAATTGTCATTCATAGTTAGATCTCAAATTGCTTTCTATGTGAACAAATACCTTGTATATCATTTTTGTTATAGTACTAGTACTCTATTGATATTATGCACCACAGTTTAAACAGTCTCTTATTAATGAACTATTAGTTTTTTTAATAATATTTCATTATTATAAATAATTCTGAACTGAACATCTTTACACATTTGTGTTTTTGTCATATCTGTTAACTTTTAGGGTTAATTTATAACATAATATTTACATCAAAGAATAGAGAAAATTTAGAGTTTTGAGTTACACTGCTAGAAATTATCCTTCAGAAATGATATAAGAGGCCCAGGAATGTAACTCAGTGGTACGGTGCATGTTTGAGGCACTGCAACAATAACAAAAAAGGTACATGAATTTTAATCATTACTAACTAATGTCTTTTTTAAGAAAGTTAATTGAACATTCCAATTTTTATTCTTAACCAGCCTTTTCTGTGTAGCTACTAACCCTGTGGTCACTCATAAATTCTTCAAGTACCTACCATATTGTAGTGAATTAAAATCTGAATAAGATATAATCCTTGTCTTCCAGTGGTTTATATTTTCTTGTATAAGATTGGTGTTATGGTTTGGATATGAGATGTCCTTCAAAAGCTCACATGTGAGACAATGCAAAAAGTTTGGAGGAGAAATGATTGGGCTATTGCCTTAGCCTACTCAGTGAGTCAATCCCCCATGGTACTAACTAAAGTAGTAGAGTGTGACTGGAGGTGGGAATTGGGGTGTGACTTAGAGTATATATTTGTATCCAGAGAGTGGAGTTTTCCTCTCTGCTTCTTGATCACAATGATGTGAGTTGCTTCCCTCTGCCACACACTCTCCCATGATGTTCAGCCTCATCTCAAACCCCAAGAAATGGAGCCAGCCTTCTATGGACTAAGACCTCTGAAACCGTGAGCCCTCAAATAAATTCTTTCTCCTCTATAGTTGTTCTGTCAGATCCTTTAGTCACAGCTGTGAAAAAGCTAACTAAAACAATTGGTATATATATATATATATATATATATATATATGGCAATGCATGACACCAAACATCTTAGGTGTCCAGACACTTTTCAAGGTATGACTATTGCAATAACCAAAGGTGGCCCCTTGGTAACTCTTACTCAGTGTTGATAGAAATGTAAATTAATATGGTCATAGAAAACAGGATGCAATCTTCTTAAAATTAAAAAAATACTACTTTATGATATAGCAATCCTATTAATGGGTATGTATCTAAAGGAAATGAAATCAGACTTGTCAAAGAAGTATCTGTACTTCCATTTTTACTATAGCACTATTCATAATAGTCAGGATATGAAATCAACCTAAGTATCCATCGATAAATAAATGGATAAAGAAAATTTGGTATTTATACCCAATATAATATTATTTAGTCTTAAAAAAGAAGGAAATATGCTCATTTGCAACAACATAGATAAACCTGGAAGACATGATGTTAAGCAAAATAAGCCAGGCACAGAAAGATAAGTACCATATGATCTCACTCATAAGTGAAATCTAAAAAAGTTGATTTCCATAGAAGTAGAGTCACAATGGTGAATACTAGAGGTAGGAATGGTTACAGGGGAGGAGGCTTGGGAGATGCTGGTAAAATTGTGCATAAGGTATGCATAATGTATTTGTTAAATAGCTAGACTTAACCATCCTATTATGTATTTTTACTTTGATGTTATGTTGTACAGGATAATAATACACATGATTTTTGTCTTTCAATTAAAAAACCTGAAAAGTAGAAGTTTGCGAACTTCTAAAAGTATGAGCCTTTACCAAGGAGATTTGGACCTTCAATATTGCTCTGTAACATTTTGCAGGCTTCTGGTAAGCATTTTCTCCAAATATTCACAAGGGATGTGTAAGATAGGTCCAGGGCACTTAGGTGCACTCTCAATCAATATGTAATGGGGCTGTTACATAGTAATAATGAGAATCAAAGACATCTCTACTTTATAAAGCTAAACTTGTTTGAGTTCCAGTAGTTATGAAAGAGAAAACTATGGTCACAGTCATCTTGGGTAATATGAGAGACTTAAGTTGTAAAACATATTTATTGAAATAGAAGTTAATGCCAAGATTTCCAAAATAGAAGCATTTCCATCCTAAATGACTCTGCTAGCACAGTTTGTTATCAGCTTCTAATGATAACTGGCTCTACCTGTAAACTGAAAATTGCATTGAAGAACTGAACAACCCAGTGAATTTAACTTATTTCATTTATAACTGCTCAGTGATCAAGGAAAGACCCAGGGGTATCTAGGAGTCAGAAACCTGACATTCTTCTAGATGTTGTAATTGTAACTACAACACAAAGAATAAATGATAAATGAGACAATGATAGATGAGCATGGTATGAATTATATTTAGAAACTCAAATATAAACACATCATATTATTTTGTGCCAGGATTCCTCCCCACCTCCCAACCCAGAAAAGGGGGACTATTCTTATAAAGCAAATTGAGGAAGAAAAATTGAAGACACTCAGAAATGAATAAAAATACATGTGGAATTCAAATATGCAAATGGTAACTATTTCTTTTGTACACACTGTAGAGAGAAGAACAGAGTACATGATCACAGCTGGAATTCACACTGGGATCTTAGACAATGTAATATTAGCAGCCACCCTCAGATCAGGCACACCCCAGCTGCTCCCTTTACAGAGCCTGCCTCCTCCTCTTTTCCCTTCCCCTCCAATAACCCTTCACACTAGATTTCCTCCTTTTTTTTGAGAACGGCAGAAATGAAGCCAAAACCTTTTGTGTAAAGAAAAACACTATAAAGGCAAAGGCAAACCCTAAGCAGTTATTTTTAAAAAAATGATTTTACTTTAAAAATTAGAAACTCTTTCCCTTCAAACTAGTACCACTTCAAAACACTTATTCTGCATTTCAAAGGCAGCCATTGTCTTCTGTGCATGTTAGAGCAGTTGATATGACCCTAATGTGTAAGTGGATGAATAACAGGATAAAAATTTTTGCATTGTTTAATCTTTTTTCTCTTGTGCTTGATTTTTGCATTTTGTTTGAATAAATGTCTATCTAATTATGCTGCCACAAGTGTATCATGCTCTGAAAAATGTACAAAAATTATGTAGAACAGAAAAAAATCTCCAATTTCCTATTATATTGTTGAGTTGTAACTAAGAGATTCTTTTTTTTCCTCATGGTGTAGTGAACTGAACATTGCCTTTCAAAAAGATATGTCCATGTCTTAATCCCCAGGCTTGTGAATGTGATCTTATATGGTAAATAGTGGGAATAAGTTAAGGATCTTGAGAGAGAAACTTGCCCTGGATTGCCCAGGTGAGTCTCAAATGCCATCACATGTGTCCTTGTAAGAAAGAGGTAGAAAGATTTTTGAAGAAGGAGCAATATGACCATGGAGACAGAGATTAGTGATGTGTCTATAAGCCAAGGAACTCTTACAGCCAGAAGATGAAAGAGGCAAGGAAGAGATTCTCCTCTACATCCTTCAGATGGAACATTACCATGTTGGCACATTGATTTTGGATATTTGACCTCCAGTGCCCTGAAAGAGTACATTTCTGTTATATTGAGAGACCCTGTTTATGGTAATTTGTTATAGCAGTCACAAGAAACTGATACATATGGAATCCTGTAAATAAATGTTAATAATTAAATTCATATTCTCTAGAAAAGAGATCTCTAGAAGATAGTATGGATATTCTTGTAGGAGGAACAAATAAGGTAAGGAAAAAGGAAAGTGAGGTATTGAGTAACTTGAAGCACTGTATGATCTTTGACCATACTGGTTATTGCTTATCACCAGCTGTGAACAGAAATGACTCAGTTAGTAGATGTATTAGCTCAACATATGAATGTTTCTAACATATTACAAACAAGAATATTGAAGTGGATCATTAGAAAGATGAAAGGAAGAAAAACTGATTTACCTGGCTGCATTCCATCCTCTGTTTCCCATGGTCAAGTTCCATTGTCAACTATATCGTCACGAGTTGAGTGATCCAGCCTATTGGTGATGGCTTGGGAAGCCAGACCCAACATTATAAAGTGTGATATATCATGTATGTCTTGAGGTGAAGGACAAATCAACATGGTTAGACTTGTGAAACATGAAAGCCATTCATTCAGGTTCAAGGTTTTAATTTTGGAGAAATAAAGGTTGCAAATAGCTAGAGGCTGGTTGTGAGTAACATGGACGTAATCTTAGGAGTGCACAAAGCTCGTTTCTGATTCTTTCCTGAAGCCTTGAACAAACTGCTGGGGTTCATGATCCTTATGGAGAGCAACAGAAATACAATCATGACACATTTGGTATTTAGACTGAAGTCTGGTATATCTTAGCGTGCTTTCCAGCATGAAAGGACATTAAATAAAAATGGTCTTTAATTGATAGAGGTTGTCATTCAACATGCATTGTTCCCCCCCACCAAATGTTACAGTATTATATTATTGTCATTAAATGGTGGTGGTGTACTGTTTTTTTTTCCCCATTTTTTCATTGTGGAAAAATGCATAACATATAAAACCTAACATCACAACCATTTTTATGTATACCGTTTACTATTATAAAATCCATTTATAATTTTGTGCAACTATTGGCACCATCCATGTCCATAACACTTTTAATCTTGTAAAACTGAAAGTCTATATATTTAAAAATAACTCCTCATTTGCCCCTCCCACCACCCTTTGCAAGCAATCATCTTCATTGTACTTTCTTGTCTTTGTGATCTAATCACTCTTAAGTATCTTGATGGGATTTGTCGTTTTGTGACTCACTGATTTCACATATCATTATGTCCTCAGGACAAATCCATGTGGTAACATGTATCAGAATTTCACTTCTTCTCAAGCCCGAATATCCCATAGCATAGATATGGCATGTTTTGCTTATCTATTCATCCAACTGTGTTTCTTCCATTTTTTAGCTATTGGGATAATGTAAACATGGGTAAATAAGTTATCTCTTTGAGACTTTACTTTCATTTCTGTTTACCATATACCTAGAAGTGGAATTGCTGAATATTGTGGTAATTCTATTTTTTAATTTTCTAAGAAATTGTTCATACTGTTTTCCACAATGGTTGTATGATTTTACATTCCTGCCAGGAGTCACTGGAGTCCATTTTCTCCACATCCTCATCAACACTTGTTATTTTCTGTTTCTGTCTGTATGTGTATCCATCCATTCATCCATCCATCTAAATGGGTATGAGATGGTATCTTATTGTACTTTCTATTTGCACTTCCCTGATGATTAAGGATGTTGAGCAACTTTGCATGTAGTTATTTGCCATTTGTGTAAACTATTTGGAGAAACGTCTAAATTCCTTTGCCCATTTTTGAATTGTATTATTTGGTTTTGGGTTTTGTTGCTGTTATTGTTGCTGCTGACTTTTAAGGATTCTCTCTCTATAATACATATTAATTCCTTCTAAGTTTCATGATTTGCAAATATTTTTCACCATTCTATAGCTTGCCTTGTTACTCTGTTGATACCATCTTTGGTGGTAATTTTTTTTTTTAATCTTTAAAAATTTTATGAAGAACATTTTGTCTATTTTGTTTTTCATTGCCCATATCCAAGAAATTTTTGCCAAATTCAATGCTGTGGACATTTTGTCCTTTGTGTTTATCTAAGAGTTTTCCCCCCCTCTCTTTTTTCCCTTCTCTCTCTTTGTTTATCTCTGGACTTTGATTCATTTTGAGTTAAATTTTGTATGTACGATTAAGTTCTAACTTAATTCTTTTGCATATGGATATTCACTCTTCTCAACACTATTTGTTGAAAGAACTCTCATATCTCCATAGAATGGTCTTAACATCTTCTAAAAGTTATTTGAACATATAGGAAAGTGTTTGTGTCTGGAATCTCTATTCTACTTCTTTGGTTTATTTGCCCTTATGCCAGTACCAAACTGTTTTGATTATTGTAGCTTTATAGTAAGATTGAAATCAGGAAGTGTGTGTCCTCCAGACTTGTTGTTTCTTTTCAAGATTTTTCTGGCTCTTCAGGCTCCCTTGAGACTTCATATGAATTTTAGGCTGTGTTTTCCTGCTTTTGTAAAAACACATTATTCGGATTTCAGGATTTGTTTTGGGAGGATTCTGGGGATTGAATGCAAGAGTAGTTTATCACTGAGCTACCTCCCCGGCACCTTTTATTTTGAGATAGAGTCTCACTAAGTTGCTGAGGTTTACTTCAAAGTTGCAGTCCTCCTACTTGAACTTCCTGAATTGGTGAGATTATAGGTATGCACCATCTTGCTCAGCATCATTATAATTTTGATAGGAATTTTATTGAATTTTAAGATTACTGTGGGTACCACTGACATTTTAACAATATTGGGTCTTCTCATCCATAGTCATGGACTGTATTTTCAGTAATTTATGTCCTTACTTTTAAAAACAATCTTTGTGTAGTTTTCATTGCACAAGTCTTTCACATCTTTGGTTAATTCCTAAGTATTTTATTCTTTTTGGTATTGCTTTGAGGGAGCTGGGGAGGTGGCTCAGAGGTAGAGTACTCACCTAGCATGTGTGATGCACTGGGTTCGATCCTCAGCACAACATAAAAATAAAATAAAGATATTGCTTTTAGAGGCATGTTTTTGTAATTTTCTTTTCAAGATGTTCATTGTCAGTGTATAGAAATGCAACTGAATTTTGTGTGTTGACTTTGTCTTTTTATCTGGAGTCAAAATCTTTTCATCTTGAAAAAGTCAAAGTTTATCAATTTTTTTTTCTGTAATCTATTAAGGTGATTTAATGATTTTTATCCTTCATTCTGTTATTGTGATATATCACATTTATTGATTTGCACATATTCAACTATCCTTGTACCCCAGGGATAAGTCCCACTTGATGATGTTGAATGATCCTTTTCATGTGCTATTGAATTTGTGCTGCTGGGATTTTGTTGAGGAGTTTTGTGTCCATGTTCATCAGGAATACTGACCTACAGTTTACATTCTTGTATTGTCTTTGTATATCTGTGGTATGTTTTGGTGTGTTCCCTCCTCTCTCATTATTTTGGAAGAATTTGAGAACTCTTAAGAATATTGGGTTTAATTTTTCTGTCAGTAGGCTTTTAGAATTAATAAATGAATTCATTGGGTCTGGATTTTCTTTGTTTATTGGAAGTTTTTGATTACTGATTCAATTTCCTAACTTATAATAAGTATATATAGGCTTTCTGTTCATGATTCAATCTTGGTTGTATGTTTCTAGAAATTTCTCCATGTTTTCTAGGTTATTGAATTTGGTGATGTATAATTTTTTTTTCTTTTTTTTTGTTAGTTGTTCAAAACATTACAATGATCTTGACATATCATATATCATACATTTGATTCAAATGGGGTATGAATTCTTATTTTTCCCACGTGTACAGATTGCAGAATCACATCGGTTATACATCCACATTTATACATACTGCCATACTAGTGTCTGTTGTATTCTGCTGCCTTTCCTATCCCCTTCCTATCCCCTCTCCCCTCTCCTCCCCTCCCATCATCTCTCTCTACCCCATCTACTGTAACTCATTTCTCTCTCTCTTTTTTTCCCTTTTCCCTCACTTCCTCTTATATGTAATTTTGTATAACAATGAGGGTCTCTTTCCATCTTCTGTGCAATTCCCCTTTTCTCTCCCATTCTGTCCCTGCTTAATGGTAATCTTCTTCTCATGCTCTTCCTCCCTGCTCTGTTTTGAGTCTCCCTCCTTATATCAAAGAAGACATTTGGCATTTGTTTTTTAGAGATTGGCTAGCTTCACTTAGCATAATCTGCTCTAAAGCCATCCATTTCCCTGCAAATGCCATGATTTTGTTATTTTTTAGTGCTGAGTAATATTCCAATGTGTATAAATGCCACATTTTTTTTTATCCATTCAACTATTGAAGGGCATCTAGGTTAGTTCCACAGTCTAGCTATTGTGAATTGTGCTGCTATGAACATTGATGTAGCTGTATCCCTGAAGTATGCTCTTTTTAGGTCTTTTGGGAATAGTCTGAGAAGGGGAATAGCTGGGTCGAATGGTGGTTCCATTCCCAGCTTTCCAAGGAATCTCCATACTGCTTTCCAAATTGGCCACAGCAATTTGCAGTCCCACCAGCAATGTACAAGTGTACCCTTTTCCCCACATCTTTGCCAGCACTTGTTGTTTGACTTCATAATGGCTGCCATTCTTACTGGAGTGAGATGGTATCTTAGAGTGGTTTTAATTTGCATTTCTCTGATTGCTAGAGATGGTGGGCATTTTGTCGTGTATTTGTTGATTGATTGTATATCCTTCTCTGAGAAGTGTCTGTTCAGATCCTTGGCCCATATGTTGATTGGGTTATAAGCTCAAAAAAATAAAATAAAGTAAAATACTTGGGAATAAACCTAACAAAAGAGGTGAAAGACCTATACAATGAAAACTACAGAATCCTAAAGAGAGAGATAGAAGAATATCTTAGAAGATGGAAACATATACCTTGTTCATGGATAGGCAGAATTAACATAATTTAAATGGCGATATTACCAAAAGTATTCTATAGGTTTAATGCAATGCCAATCAAAATCCCAACAGCATTTCTCACAGAAATAGAAAAAGCAATCATGACATTCATCTGCAAAAATAAAAGATCCAGAATAGCAAAAGCAATTCTAAGCAGGAAGAGTGAAACAGGCAGTATAGCAATACCAGATTTTAAACTACTACAGAGCAATAGTAACAAAAACAGCATGGTACTGGTACCAAAACAGGCAGATAGACCAATGGCACAGAATAGAGGACACAGAGACCAATCCACAAAATTACAACTACCTTATATTAGGCAAAGGTGCTAAAAGCATGCAATGGAGAAAGGATAGCATCTTCAACAAATGGTGCTGGGAGAACTGGAAATCCATATGCAACAAAATGAAATTGAATCCCTTTCACCATGCACAAAAGTTAACTCAAAATGGATCAAGGAGCTAGGAATCAAACCAGAAACTCTGCGCCTAATAGAAGAAAAAGTTGGCTCTAATCTCCATTTCTTGGGGTCGGGCTCTAAATTCCTTAATAGGACACCTATAGCACAAGAGTTAAAATCAAGAATCAACAAAGGGGACTTACTCAAACTAAAAAGTTTTTTCTCAGTTAGAGAAATAATAAGAGAGGTAAATAGGGAGCCTACATCCTGGGAACAAATGTTTACCCCTCACACTTCAGATAGAGCCCTAATCTACAGAGTATACAAAGAACTAAAAAAATTAAACAGTAAGATGTATAATTATTTATAGTAATCTCTTAGGATGCCATGTATTTCTGTGGGATCAGTCATAATGTCTTCTTTTTCATTTATAATTTTATGTATTTGAGTCTTTTCTATTTTCTTTATCTCAGGATTTGTCAGTTTTGTTTATCTTCAGGAATGACTCTTAGTTTCACATATATTTCTCTATCAATTTTTATTTATCTATTTCATTTACCTCTGCTCTAATCTTTATTATTTCTTTCTGCCAGTTTTGGGTTTAGTTTGTTCTTTTTGTAATTCTTTAAGTTGGAAAGTCAGGTTGTTGATTTAAAATCTCCCTTATTTTTTTCAATGAGTCATTTATAGCTATAAATTTTCACCTTAGCACTGATAAATTTTAGTGTGTTGTGTTTTTATTTTTATTCATTTCCAAGTATATTCTAATTACTCTTGTGATTCCTTTTTTGATTTATTTGATACATTGGTGGTTTAATTTCCACAATTTTGTGAGTTTTTCATTTTTTTTTGTAATTGATTTTGACTTCATCTTCTAATGATTGTACAAAATACTTTGTATGATATCTATGTTTTAAAATTTATTGAGACTTAATTTGTAGCTTAACATGTTTTATGCTGGACAATGTCCCATGTGCAGTTAAAAAAAATCGTATGCTATTGTTTTCAATGGAGTGTTTTGCATATGTATTTTAAAGTAGTTCATGAATTATGCTGTTTAGGTTCTTTATCTTCGTCTGTCTTCTGTCTGGTTGTTCTATTCAGTATTAAATCCAAATACTGAAGTCTCCAATTTATTATTATAAAGCTCTTTGTCCTTTCAGTTCTATTTTTTCTTACTTCATTATTGTGATAGTCTGTTATTAAGTGTGTATATGTTTACAATTATTTTAATTTTTTGTACTCTATTAATGCTTATTCTAGAATACAATATCCTTTGTCTCTTGAAAACTTTTTTAGAGATAGTCTATATTTTCCCATATTAGTATGTCCATCCCTGCACTCTTCTAATATCTTTGTCCATTCTTTTACTTTCAATCTTTTTGTAACTTTGAATTTAAAATGATTTGGATTATGGTGTACTATTATTATTTAGTTCCTCATGTTAACCTTTATCTTTTGATCAGAGAGTTTAATCCACTTAAAGTAAGTAGTGAAAAGAAAATCTACTTTGTAATTTTGCTATTTGTTTCCCATATGCCATAGAGCATTTTTTGTCCCCCGTTTCCTAGATTACTATCTTCTTTTGAGATTAGTTTATTTGTAGTGGAATATTTAAATTTCTTCCTTATTTTCTTTTGTGTATTCTATAGCATTTTCTTTGTAGTTAACATGGGGTTTATGATTGACATTAAAACTTGTAATGCTCTAATTTGAATGTATACCAACTTAACATCAGTAACATACAAAAACTCTCCTCTATTAATAGCTCCATCTCTACCCATTTTGGTTATTGTTGTCAAAAAAATTACATATTTATATATTATGTGCCCCAAACATAAGCTAATAATTATTCTAAATGCATTAATCTGTTAAATTATGTAGAAAAATGATGTAGAGTTACAAGCCAAAGTTAAAATATATTATACTTTATACTAAATTTAATGTATTAGTCTCTTAAATCATGTGCATAACAACAAATAGAGCTAACACTGTTGTTACAATAATACTAGCTTCTAAATTTGTCCACATATTCACCTTTATTTAGATCTTTATTTCTTCCTATAGCTTTGAGTTGCTATGTAGTGTCATCACTTCATCCTGTATGCTTATTCATCTTTTAAGGATAGCAGAAAGCTTTGCTGGATATTGAATTTTTAAGTTAAGGGTTTTTTTTCCTTTGAGAATTTTGAATATATCAGCCCACTGCCTTCGAGTTTACAAATTTCTTTTGAGAAATCTTCTGATAATTTATTGAAGAGCCTTTGTATATAATAAGTTGTTTCCGTATTGAAGCTTTCAAGATACTGTTTCTGTCTTTGGAAAGTTTATTGCAGTAAGTCTTGGTGTGGGTCTTCTTGAGTTAATCTTTCTGGAGCTTATTGAGCTTCTTGGATATTGATATTTGTGTCTTTCATCAAGTTTGGAGGATTCTAGTCATCATCTTTCAAATATTCTTTCTGCCTCTTTCTCTTTCTCTTCTCCTTTTTAGATTCTCACAATTTTGTTTGCTCCTAATTGTGTCTCCCAGGCTTCTTAAAGTCTACTCAGTCTTCTTTATAATGTTTTCTTTCTGTTCCTTAAACTTGATACTATCCACTATCTTATCTTTAAGTTAACTAAATTTTCTTCCTGCTCAATCTTCCTTGGAGTCTCTCTAATCAATATTTTGTTTCAGTTATTTTATTTTTCAGTTCTGAAATTTATTTTTTGTTTCTTGACTTTTTCCAAATCTTGCTTAACTTCTTTGAACAGCATTAAGACAGTTTTATTAAAGTTTCTGTATAGCTTATCTGCTATTGAAACATTATTAAAGAAGGTTTCTGTTTCCTTTGAATGGGTCATAATTTCCTGTTTCATTCAGCTTCTTCGCTGTTGTTACTAAAAGATCTGATCAGAACAATTGCAAAGAAGGAAAAGCTTATTTGAGGGCTCACAGTTTCAACTATCTTAGTCCTTAGAAGGCTGACTCCATTCCTCAGGGCTCAGGGTGAGGCAGAACATCATGGCTTCTTATGGCAGAGGGAAGCAGCTCACATGATGATCAGGAAAGAGAGAGAGAGAGAGAGAGAGAGAGAGAGAGAGAGAGAGAGATCTTTACTTTCCAGATACAAATATATACCTCAAAGCTATGCCTCCAATGCCCCATCTCCTCTAGCCATACCTCACCTGCCTTCAGTTACCACTCAATTAATCCCACCAGCTGATAAATTCACTTGAACCCAATCATTTCCCCTGGGAACCCTCTCACATTGCCTTATATATATATATGTGAACTTGAGGGGAACACCTCATATCCAAACCATAACAATTCCTCTTTCCTTGTATACCCTGTGATTCTTTGTTGTAAACCAGTCACTTGGATCTTATAGTGTGGTAACTCTGGAACTCATATTTTTCCCTTTTCCCAGAGTTTCCTGGGTTTTCAATATGTTTTTAAAATTATTTATTGCTGTAAATTATTTCTGTGCCTGAAGTGTGAATTTAGTTCTTCTTCGGTCTTTTTTGAGCCCGTTTCTTTTCCTGGGTATATATCTTCACTATATCATTTTCCCCATGATATGCAATATCTTTTAAAAGTCTTGGACTTTAGGGTATGGCTCCCAAAAGACAAAAAAAAAAATAGAAAAATAAAGAACAAGGGGGATCACACCAGTTCTTTATATACTCTTAAAGTCACTTGAGCTGGAGAGGAAGGGACTAGAAACAATGGGGTTGGGTATGATAAGAACATCTGCCTACTTCTTTGTACCTTGGTGATGATCAGAAGCACAATAAGTGCCAGAACAGAGATCCTTCATTGTTCAACCTGGCTCACCCAAACTAAGTGTGGATTGCTCCAGGAACATCTACATAACTGCCTCTGAGCCGGGGTTGAGGGGTAGATCTCTCCTCCAGTGCTAAGAGCTGAAAATGACTAAAATAGATACCTATACCATGCAGACATTCCTCTGAAAGTTGCAAGTCTTCAACAGAATCCAAAGTTCCAAAATGGTTACATTAGACAGATTCTGCCAACGCAATCGTTGTATAGGTGAAGTGACAGTTTCCTGGTGTTTCCTACTCCTTCATCTCCCCAGAATGCTCTCACTCATAAATACTTAACAGTCTCTCCTCAAAAGGTGTGGATATCTATACATGCATGAATTCCTTATAAATTTAACTGAAATGAAAGAGGTGTAGCACATAATTTATATATAACTATATACATATATGTATATATATGTATATAATTATATATATGTGTATATGTATATATATATATATAATAAAATCCATATAGACAAGGGATTCTCACTGAATCTTTTAAAATTTTGTCCAGTCTTGTAAAGTAGATAATCTATGGCTGCAATTGATGAAGAAATATAGTGTTAACATGAGTATTAGTTGACATTTACATTTACATCAGTAAGACAAAATGAAACCATAAAGACATATTGGAACCTCTTATCTTTATCAATGACTTATTCACTGATAATAATTTTAAATACTAGAGGAATATTTTATCAATTTTCTTGCCATTCTTCATATAATGGCTAAAGACATAGGGCACATTTAAGTTCAATCTCCATTATTAACTATTTTCACTATGTTCTTAAGTCTGGACAATCAACAAAGTCATAAGTCGAAACTTTGATTTGTAGGCTCCACCAATTTTAGTGCTATAAATATTCCCATCATGGCTGATTTCAAGCTACCAGTGTAGATAATAATAAAATGTAATACAATAATGAATTGTATTTATAATCAGTTTTGCTTTATGTTATTTATTTCATTATATTTTATCTGGCACATATATGTGCAATTTTTATAAATTCATTTTTAATATTGTCTGTGTCTAATAGTGTGCAAAATTTCTAGAAATTTAACATTTGGCTCCAGCTATCTGGTATGAACTAGTTCTAGCAGACCACTAGGAATGCTGCTAAATTAGAAGAAAATTGTTAATGGCACCTCCCTGGGTGGTTGTGACTCAGTTGAGGTATTTTAAGTGAAAATATTTTGACACTTATAATAAATATATGCAATATATTCTAACGGAGAATAATGATCAAAAGTCCCACTTCTACTATGCTAAGAAATAAATATTTGGCTTTGGTGCTTCAGAAAACTAATGTAGATCAAATTGAAACAAAAGTTAGAATTCTACTTGTTTCATGCACACAGAGAAAACTTGATATCTGAAATGAAATTTCCCTTATCTACTGAAAAACACATTACTAAGAGTAGTAGTTTATTTTAGAATGGACAGAAGAGGGTGAAAAATCAAATTGTATTTTTTCATTTTGGTGTCCTAAGCATGCATGTCCTAATTATATCATACTTTTGCTTACTTTTAAATATTTATTATCATTTTGGCTAATATGTAATATATACTTATATTTCTACTGCTCCTTGATATTCTCATCCATTTACTTAATAAATATTGGTAGAACACTTATTAAGTATAGTAAGCTACTTTATATAGGAATAACAATAAGGCAGATATTGTTAGCCATTTTCACAGTTGAAGAAACCAATGCTATGAGTGGATAAGTGATTTTTCTCCAAAGTTCCAGGTCAGAACTGAAGAAGAACCCTGGTCACCTGGTCTAATGTTCTTTTGCAATGTCAGGTTTGGTCTGCTGTCACAGTCCATTCATGGAAACCTACTCTATTGTGGAAGAGCATCTGGAATAAACAGTACCCTCATTTAGAGAACTAGTATAGCCTTGCATTAAATCTTTTATTCATTTAGCAGCTATTTAATAAGGCTGTGCTAGGTACTAGGTACTGCTTTGGGCATTGCTAAAACTCTTGTCGCTCAAAATCAAGAAGAAAGATCAGTTGCCTTTTAAAACCACTAAAGCTTTTGCATCTTTGGAAGGTGATAATTTGTATTAAATTCTGCACTGTAATTCCAACCGTTTCCATTTATATAACTGAATTTGTTTTTAGAATGGTAGGTTGTGTTGAATTACTGAGAGCTTTATATGCCAGCATTACATTTTTCTTATTAATTTGAATTGGGTTTTTTTTTTTTTGGTTGTTGTTGTTGTTGTTTAGAAAATCATCATATGCCTGTTGTAGAAAATTTTATAAATGTAGCGGCAGGAAGATCACAAATTCAAAGCTAGCCTCAGCAACTTAGTGAGACCCTGTCTCTAAATCAAATACTAAAAAGGGGCTGGGGATCTGGCTCAGTGGTTAAGTGCCCCTGAGTTCAATACCTAGCGTCAAAAAAAAAAAAAAAAAAAAAAAGAGAGAGAGAGAGAGAGAAAGAGTGAAGCATAAGCACCAAAATATCAGTTTTTAATTCTAACAACTATATGTGATCCATCGTTAATATTTTAATGTTTTCTTTCATTTACACACACATTATTTAGTTGTGATTTTATAGACGTTTATATAGTCAGTCCTTATATATGCAGTTATCCATTCATAGATTCAACCAACCATGGACAGAAAATATTAAAACAAATTACACCTCTACTGAACATGTACAGATTTTATTCTTCTCTTTATTCTCTAAACAGTACAACATAATAAATACTTACATAGCATTTATGTTGTATTGGGTACTATAAGTAATCTAGAGATGATTACAAGTATACAGGAAAATGTGCATAAGTTATATGCAAACATTGTACCGTTTTATGTATTTATGGGACTTGAGTATCCATGGACTTTGGTACCTACTAGAGTCCTGGAACCAATCCCTTGAGGACACTGGCGTATCACTTTACATAATTCCTTTGCCTACCAGCTTTTACATAGTAGTAGAAAGAATAAAAATGTTCTTTTTTATATACTATTTCATAGTATAGATTATTAGCTGGATAAAGGAAGGATTATATATTATATATGTGTGTGTGTATACATACATATATATATATATATATATATATATATGTATGTATATGTATTCTTTAGGCTCTTTCCAATATTTTTTCTTATAATAAATAATACCATAATGAACATCTATACTGAAACTTTGTCAAAACTTTTAATTTTCTTTATACTATTCTTGGAAATAAAATTTAAGTCCATAGGTATATTATTTTTAAAGGCTGTGGATAACTATTTTGATTCTTTTTAAGAACTTAAAATTGCATTGCCCACAGTACTGTGTAGGAGTGTGTATTTCCTTCATTCTTGCCAACATCAAATATTCATTTTTAAAATTTTTGTTATTTGATAGATGAAATATAGGCCTTTTATTTGCTTTTTAGAAGTTATCAATAAGCTTCATTTTATATGATAATCAGTCCCTTCTATATTTTTAAAGTTACTGTTCTATTGCCGTCATTCATTTTATGTCCTTTGAGGGACTGCTAGGATATTTTAAACTTTCTTTCCTATTCCTGGACCTATAGAAAATTTTTGAACAGGGAGGTGATATATAATCTGTTTTCTTTTTCTACTTAACAGTGTAAAACATTTTGAACAAAACATATGGGGATAGACTTAAGCATATTTACATAGTACTAGTTTCACATGTACTGCACTTCTCCTTTTTTAAATAAATTAAGTTAAACTTTTCTAAGCTGCCAAGTGGCACAGACTGGCAATATGTACATACTCCCTAAGTTGCACAGCAGTCAAGCAACCAGTCATGGTTTGTATGTGTGCCCAATCAGAAAAGAGGCCAGTGCCAAGATAATCACAAATTTGCCATAAACTAAAGTTCATTACTGTTACATGAGAAGAAATACTGCAAAACTTCTTAAGTTGGTTCTAGTCCTGAAAAAAGAAATATCTATGAGAAATATTTCATGTAAAGATAGGGTTATCATTTATTGACTATTCACCAAGCACAGTCAATTTTAATTTTAAATTCTTTGTATGCATTCAGTAATTTAATCTTAACAACAACCTATGAGATACCTCTTATTTTCAGTCCTATTTTATGGATTAGGAAACTGAGTCACAAGTCGAGGGACTTTTCCAAGACACTGTGGTAGGTAAATGGTGGTGCTGAGATTTGATTGCAGGCAGTCTGACTTTGGATTTTATGTTCCTTCCCTGCTAGAAGCAGAGAAAACCTACAGTCCCATGTGACTGCATTTACAGAGCACCTGCAGTATATTAGACACTAGAATCAAAATACAGAGAAAAATGACAAATAAGGTATGGTAGCATTGCCCACAGAGTGGTAGGTATTGCAGAAAAGCCAGAAGATTCTATGGAGGCAGAGCGAAGTGGGCTAAACTATTCAGTCTCCTGGAGGTGCTACCTGAGCTGCGGCTTGAAAAATAAGTAGCGGTGTTATGGTTTGGATAGTTGTCCTCCACCTAAAAACAAACAAAAATCCTGTTAATATTCAGAGGTAAAATAGCCAGAGGTAAAATGACCAGATTATGAGTGTTGTAATCTAAGCAGCTCATCCTAGTTTGAATGGACAGATAGTGTGTAATTATAGGTAGGTGGGGTGTGGCTAGAGGAGGTGAGTCACTGAGGGTGTGCTTGGAAGAGTGCATCTTCACTGTGGCTATCTAAAACAAGAGGTTACTCAGTTATAGAAAAAGGGAGAGACATCTGAACAGATGAAATAGTCTGAGCAAGGGTAAAGAGTAGCCCCAGATATTCCCTGGAAGGTTCTGGAAAACTATGAGATGTTCACTTTTGTTGCTATGCAGAATACCAGGTATGGAAGGACAGTAAATGATTTTGTTAGTGCCTCTCCTGAGTTAGTTTTGGGCTAAAAGCTTATATAACATTGAACAAATTAAAATGTTTTCTCTACTCAAAAGGAATATGTCAGTCAGATGATAAATAAAAAAAAAATCAACAAAATCTAGATTGTAAAGTATTCTGTGAAGGAAGCTAAAGGAATAGGTGTTGGAGATGGTACAAGTTCAGGCAAGGACTCTAGGAGCTGGTCAGTTGAAGATCAGCAGGAAAACTTTCTAGCTAGAGGGAAAAGCAAATGCAAACCCATATGATAGAAAGGAGCACAGCATTTTCACAAAAGTGAAAGAAAGTCACAGGCTACAGCACAGATAGTAAGAATTACATGACAGCGAAAGAGCATTTTGCAATGTTAAGCTATTCAGATTACCTTACATGCCTTCTTTGTAGATTCAGATGTAGCATGCATGAAATATAATATTAACTTGGCATTGGCAGAGAGATGGACACATGAAAAACATTGAAAATAGTTCAATTTTTGGTAAAAATATGTAATAAGTTTTATTATTCAAATTCTAAATTATTTTAAAAAATTGTAATGATTAATAACTGAAATGTTCAACTTAAATAAAAGTTTAATTTTAATTAATGTATTTATTTAAAACATTTTAAAAATCACATATTTTTAAGCTTTAAATATTTTGATTAAATATTTGGCTAAATATATTTGATAAATGAAATATTAAATACTTAAAGCTAAATACATTTAATATATGAAGATTAAATATTTGATTAAGTACTTGATGTTCAACTAGCTACAATTTAAATTTTATCTTCATTTTTATATAATTTATAATATTATAAAAGGAAATAATTGGGTAACATTAGTTAATTAAGTTAATTTTCATGTTTAATTTGTGCTTTTGAGAAAATTTCACTTTATTTATGACATTTTGAATATAATCACAGTTTTCTAATTCTATAAGTTATTAGTATTGGAAAACAAGTATGTAGAAGTCTGATTTAAGACTCCAATGATTTTGCTAAATTGAAAGCATGAAAATGACATGAAATAAACATACAATAATTTATTAATTGCCTTTATTTTGTTGTTCATCAAACTTGCTGATCTCTGCTCAGAAATGCTCAATAATAATTTAGTTACCTTTGCTATTTGCCCATTTTTTAGTAGTATAACACCATAGATTTCCATAAATCTTTAAATTTGGTATATATTTTGGTTAAAAAGGTATATATTCAAGACAGAAGATAGAAAATTGTTTATTTTTCTGTTTTTAAAGCTTGATTTGCAATTTTAAAACATTTAGACACAGGATTCTGAGGCCTCAGTGTGTACTCATGCCTTGGCCCTGCTGTTCAAGCAAGACCTGGTGATCCCACACACATTCCAGGAGCTTCACAGCTCTCTGGATGACCCTGCTCCCTCCTCTGCTCTCCCTGACTCTCTCTGCCTTCTGTGCTACTGTGAGTTCCCTGAATCCAAGGACACTTCATTCTTTTCCGCATTGTTAATGCCCACCACAGAGCCTGCCTGTCCTGTAGCTGGTGCTCTCCATCACTCTGAGAAGAAAAGGAACACTCATCCCTATTCTCCATCTGCAGAGAAATGCTTGTGTTTACAGCTCTTGTTCCTGTGGGAGCACACCCAGGTACACACATGCTGTCCCATATAGCCAAGTGTTCAGAACTTGCGTCCCAAATCAGACATTTGTGCAATATGGATTTTTAAAAATTATTATTTTACCTATTTTGTAAATTGAAAGCAAACCTTTCTCTTCCTACTCTTTGAGATGTAAATGGAAAGTTGGAATTAAAATATGTTCTTAAGATTAAGAACATTTGCCTTCTTTTTACTACCTTTGTTAGTATTGTTATTAAACAGCTTAAGCATTTTTTTTTTTTTGCTTGCAGCCTAGCTTGTTAACACTGTGAAAGAAGATGGTTTGCAGCTTTGGTTATAGAAAAAGGTATTTATTAAGAAAAAAAATTTCAAATGTGATTATTCTAGAACTTTGCTCCATACCAGTGAACACTGGCACCAAACAATATCTCACTCTCTCATACTAAACAATTCTTACTTTCCTATTTCCATGCTAAACAATACTGATGTCACACAAAAATAATTCTCCTTGCTCCGGGAAATACCTGCTCCTGGAAGATAAAAATTGGACCACCCAGAGATTACTTATCAAGGCTAACAGCTGGTGCATCAAGAACTCTTTCAAACTCCTCCTCACTGTGCCCACCAATCCAGGTCTATTAGATCATAAAATCTGTAGAATCCCAACTAGTATGCCTCCTTGAAAGATCTGCTTTAAAACCATCCTATAAGCCTTATAATTATTTTCTCCTGACATCCTCTTTCTCAGCTTAAGAACTAAGAAGACTCAATCAAGGTTATGTTCTCCAAATAATTTTATTATATCTAATGATTGTATATCTGAATTAAATCTAATAATTGTAACTTTTCTTTTTCACCAGTTTTTATGGTGAACTTTTGGTGATTCACAGATGAGAATTCTCTAGATTCTACACAGTGTCTCAAGACCTGGATTAGAATAGTGTACTCCCAGGGGACCCCTTGAGATACCTGTCTGGAGTCTCTCTAATGTTGATGGATAGTGTGTTCTTCAGTGGGTCAGAGCTATGTTTTCTTTATTTTTCAGTTCCCAAATGTATCCTAGGAATAATACATTCTTTTTTTTTTTTTTTAGGAATCTCTTAATTCTCTGATCAGACTTGAAAATTCTTTTCCATGGAGAGAAGCTATCTTGTGACTAAAAAAGAATGCTGTTTGTCTCTCAATTTTTTTTGATGAATTTATGTGAGAAGACTGTTAGAAAAAGAAGATAGTATAGACTTGGTAAGTTTGTCTTTCAGGGAGTTAGTAAAATATCCATATGCCAGATTTCCTATAAGAAAAACTTTACCTTGGGTTACCTGTTAAAGTCCTATGAGAACTTAGTTTTATTTTGTTTTATCCATGATAGTCTGAGTGAAGGCAAATTCTCTATTCCAGATCTTTCATCTGAAAACTGAGAAGGTTAACTATTAGGTTAGGGACTGTGATAGATAGTTTTGTTAACTGGGATAAAGAATGTCCAGATGACTGATGAAATTTTTTTCTGGGTGTGTCTGTGAGGGTGTTTCTGGAAGAATGTGGTATTTCAATTAGTAGACCAAATAAGAAGATGCCCCTCACCAATACATATGATCTCATCCAATCAGTTGAAAGCTTCTATGAAACAAAAAAAAAAGGGAACATTCTCTCCTTCTCTCTTCTGGAGCTGGGACATCCATCATCTTTTGCCTTCAGACACTGGCACAACGGGTTATCAGGCCTTAAGACTCAGCCTAGTACTTGACAACCTTAGCTCTCCTGTTTCTCAGGACTTTGGGTTTGGACTAGAACTACACTACCAGCTTTCTGGGGTTTCTAGCTTGCAGACCATAGATCATAGGATTTCTCAGACTCCATAATTGTACCAATCCCTTATAAATTTTTTTTCCTCTTTCTATATCCTATTGGTTCTGTTTCTCTGAAAAAAACCTAATAATAGGGGCCATAAGACACAACGCATACAGTTCAGAATATAGTTGCTTTCACGGTGATGTTGCAGTCCACGCTCATGCCTCATTGCACTCAAAGGGACTCCAGGCTCAAAGGACCTCAAAGGAGAACATCATTCATTTCAAGGTCTTTGGGTCCCTGAATATTAGCAGATTATTGACAATTTTGCTTCAAAGATGTATTTTCACTCTAGCTTATTTATTTACTATTTAAGTGGTATAATTTCATCAAAGATATTCTAAAATTACAGTGGCTATTAAGGCAAACTTTAAATTTGAACAAAACAATTCTTTTGAAAGATATACTAGAAAAGAAGTGCTCTCATTTTGCAAAAGAAACCTTCCCAAAGGATTTCAGTTTCCAAAATCTTTGCTTTCAAAAGATTTTTTAGCCAAGGCAAATGGGAAATGCAAAAACAAAAACAAACAAAAAAAGATCCCCAATCCCCTTAAAATTATTTCTCTTAAAATTTCCTGAACAGCAATCTGAATAAAAGTGCCTTTAGTCTGTATTAGTCCTCCTTTATGCTCGGCTCTTACATTAGCAATACTCCTGTCTTCCCTCCTGATTCATAGCCTTTCCCTTCTAACCAATAACTTCCAGATCTCAACTGTTTCTTAAAATTAAATTCCCTTCAGAACATATTAAGATCTATAATGGTTGACTTAAAATTCTCCTCTTGGTCTGAATCAAGAGCCATTGTTAACTACTTTCTAAATTATACACATAAAACAGAGACAGAAATGTTATAAATAAATTTTGAGTTATTCTTAAAACAAATAAATCAGGGATTCCAGGTTCATATAATTTGTTTCTTATGCTAATACTAATCCAACAAGTAAAAAATTGGATAGAAAAGTCAGAGTGGGAAGACTCCAGGCATGACTTAATACACATGAAATTGTAGGGGCTAGAGGGCTTAAGAAATCTGGAGAAGTAGAGCAAGAGCCATAAGAGGCCATGCTCAAAGAATGTTCTGTGGAAATAGATTGCACTTTAATTTTCTCCTACAAGCAAAGAAAGGATGAATCTATTGGTGACTGCAGGAATAGGCCCCTTTAACACCTTTAGATAGCACTCAGGAATAGATCGTGAGGTCAATGTGACCCTAACTCTACCTTCACTTTCTTTGAACAGCCTTAAGCCAGAAGCAAGGGATTTGATATGAAAGCAAAAACCTGGAATGGGAAGTAGCAATGTTGCCTGGACTATACACTTAACATTTTCAAATAGCCTTAAGACACAATATCAGAATAAGGCCCAATCTAAATTGGTGGTCTTACAGATAGAGCAATTGGATGTTTCTACCCCAGTCACAAGAACTTGGGTAGGGAATTATTAATAAAGACACCTGTAGATAATTTAAGCACAAAGAACAATGAAAATACAATTGTGCTGTGATAGTTAAGAAACTGAAAGAAAAATGTAAAATGGGTGGACAACACTTTTACTCCAAAGGAATACCCAGCATTCATTTCCCTATTTTTACCCTCAAATGTGGTAGGAACAATTTCTACAAATGTTGAAGCACAAACTGCTAAATTACTTATTGATGTCATGAAACTCTGAAATTATTCAACCTTTCTCTTGGAGTCAAGAAACTAATAATCTCTACATATCTCTTCCTAATGATGTGTATATCACTTGGGGACTGTTATGGTTTAGATATGGGGTGGTCCCCCAAAAGCTCATGTGTGAGACAACACTAGAACGAACATTCAGAGGTGAAATGATTGGGTTATGAGAATCTTAGACTAATCTCAGCACTAATCCATAGGTATGGATTAACTGGGTGGTAACTATAGACAGGATATGGCTGAAGGAGGAAGATCACTGGGGGCATGACTTTGGGGTATATATTTTGTCCTTCTGAGGGGATTGTCTCTGTGCTTCCTGGTGTCATGTTCTGAGCTGCTGTCCTCTACCATACTCTTATGCCATTAGGTTCTGCCTCAGCTGGGGCTCAGAGGAATGGAGCCTGCTGTCTATGGACTGAGAACTCTGAAGCTGTAAATGCCAAAACAAAGGTTTCCTTTTCTAAAATTGTTCTTGTCAGGTCTTTTGGTCACAGCAATAAAACCCTGATTAAAACATGGAGTTTCAACCAGAGAATATAGTGTTTCAATCCTCTTCTGTGACAACATACTTGTGAACTTAATAGGAAGGAATTTAATGGAAATATTGAAATTTTTTTTTTAATTTTTTTTTATTGGTTGTTGAAAAACATTATAAAGCTCTTGACATATCATATTTCATACATTAGATTCAAGTTGGTTATGAACTCCCAATTTTACCCCAAATACAGATTGCAGAATCACATCGGTTACACATCCACATTTTTACATAATACCCTATTAGTAACTGTTGTATTCTGCTACCTTTCCTATCCTCTACCATCCCCCCTCCCTCCCCTCCCATCTTCTCTCTCTACCCCATCCACTGTAATTCATATTTCTCCTTGTTTATTTAAATATTCTCTTGGCTTCTCATTTGAAATCGTGAGCACTCTCCTCTTTGTGTTCAGAGTATAGCAAATTTGGATATTCACATACTAATATCTTTGGGTCTCAAAGTCTGATAAGAAAATCCTTTCAACATATAAGACTATTGTGGCAAAAATTCTACTTAAGTTGGAAAAATTTTTGCTGCCTACTATGGTGTAAATGTATGTGTTCTGCTCAAATTTGTGTGTTGAATCCTAGTCACTAAGGTGCTAGTACCTAGAAGGTGGAATCTTTGGCAAGTGATTAGATCATAAGGTCTCTTCTAGTAGGATTAGCGCTCTTATTTTTAAAATCTTGCAAGAGAACTTTTTTCCCCTTCAGCCATGTGAACATACAGCAAGAAGTTACCATCTATGAATCAGAAAATGGGCCCTCCCTAAAGACTGAATCTATTGGGGCCTTGATTTTTTACTTTTAACTTCCATAAATGTGATAAATAAACTTATATTGTTTATAAGTCAACCAGTGTATGATATTTAGTTATGGTATTCAGACTTTTCCAGCCTGAATGGGTGAAGACGATTTTGCTACTGAGAGTGGGGTGTTACTACTGTAACAAACACCTAAAATGTGGATGCAGCTTTGGAATTAGGTATTGGGTAGAAGCTAGAAGAATTTTAAGGTGTATGCTCGGAAAGAAACTATGTTTCCGTGAACATGTCATTAAAAGGTAGTTTTAGTGATGGCTTAGAAAAAGGAGGGAAGCTATAGAGAAAATCTTCATCTTCTTAGAGGTGACCTAAGTGGTCATGAACAAAGTATTGGTAGAAATATGGATGGCAAAGGCCATTCTGATGAGATTTCAGATGGAAATGAGAAACAATTTATCGGAAACTCGAGGAAAGGCAATCGTTGATACAAAGTGGCCAAGAACTTGGTTGAATTTTGTGCCTGTCTTAGAATTTATGGAAAGTAGAACCTGAAATAGGATGTTTAAAGAAATTTTTAAGCCAAATGATAAAAGATATGGCTTGGCTTTTCTTGACTGCTTATGGTGGAATTCAAGAAGAGAAATTATTTAAAGATGGAACTTTTTAATAAAAAGGAAAGCATATCTTAATTTTTTTTCTTTTTAATTCTCAGACTGACCATATTTAAAAGAACAAGAAAATATGTTTGGAAAAGAATATCAAGAGTGTTGCCAAGAAATTGCCCAGGTACTGTTCATCTGGATATTGTGGATACCATTAGGACTGCCACTCCCATAACAGGCCCAAAGTCCAAGGGTCTGGGAGGCACAATCTCAAAGGAGTGACCACAGAGGCCCTCAGAGGTTGCTGCCCATGCTGCCCCCAGGCTCCGCTCCACTCACAGGATCACTGTGCTCCACGGGGGCCCTGGGTCCAGCTCCAGTGAGCCCAGGTGCAGAGCACACTGCAGTGGTTGCCTTCTGGTGGGCACAGGTGGTCTACCCTTAGGTGATTTAGAGGATATTTAAATGAGACTCTGAACTTCACAATTTTGATTTAATGCTGGAATGTGTTAAGGTTCGGTGGACTTTGGTGATAGAATGAACATATTATACAGAAAGACATAAATTTGGGGAAGATCAGGGAGGGAATAGTATGGTCTGAACATTTGTACCTTCACAAAATTCAAATATTGATTTCTAATCCCTGAGGTGAAGATGAGGCTTTTAGGAAGAGATTGTGTCCTTCTAAAAAATGCCCTGGAAAGCTGCCTCCACTCTTTGGGCATGTAAGGTCACAGTGAGAAGGTAACATTGATGAACCGGTAAATGGGCCCTCACTAGAAATTCAGTTTGCTGACCCCATTATCCTGGATTTCCTTGTCTCCAGAATTGCAAAAAATAAATTTTGTTAAATAATAATAATAGCCACCAGTTTATTGGTATTTTATTATTGCAGCCAAAAACAACTAAGACAGTACCAAAAGTATCAAAATTCAGATTAATCCACACACACCTTTATGCAAACAGGCACAATATAATTTAAAAATAGAAACCAAACAAAGCCAAAACCGACAGTTGAGAGACTTATTATAAAAAGGAATCATCATCCTTACTACCAACCCTTGAGGTTTTTCCTTTTCTCTTTTTTAATACACCCAGTCATTCAGGACTTCAAGATCATACACAAAATAATCTTGCTATCTTCTTTTCCTTGTGTTCATGGGCCCATTTAGTATATCCTTGATCACTTGAAGCTATATACTTTTTTTTTCATTTTTATAACTATAAACCTGTAGTCTTCTGACTTTATGGTCTTTAGAATAAGATAGTTAATACCTGTTTGCCTTTTCCTGGGAAATCAGAAATATACATGGGCTCTTCCATATTTGGCAAAAATGGATTGGCCCCATTTCTCCCAGGTCCTCCTTACAAATGAAAAACCCCAAAGGAACTCGAACAAATAAACATAGGAAGATTCTGAAATGTAGAAAGAAGTCAGACTGCCTAGGGACTTCTCACCCTGAGGGATGGCTGGCAGCCAGCGCCCTACATTTCTTTATTGCTTCCTGGATATCTTCTGTAAGGAGCCACAGAAGTCTCCAATCCAGAACCATCAACAGACCCTACATTTCCAAGAAAAGCATGTTGCCTATAGTAAAAGGTCTAGAGAAAGGGTGATCTAAGAATAGGAAACTTTTTATGGTAGTACCTGCCATATGCCAGGAAAAAAATCAACCAGTAAGTTGCATTCTTCCTTGCAGTTGCAGTAGGACTGGGTCGAAGGTTGGTATTTCCCACCATCCTCCTATCCTGTGGAAGCTTATAAAAGTGGTGATGTTCATATTCCTCTGCTGTATGTTGTCAGTATACCAAGTGGGGAGCTAACCTACTTCTTTCCCAGGAGAAGCTCACTGTGGTGCTCTGATTCCTTTGCCAGGATAGTGCCAGGGTCAATCTTCTGTCCCCAACCTGGCAAAAGTAGGCAGTGCTCTGATTTTTTGCTCCAGGCAATCCAGTAGGGTCCCAAGGGAAGCTGAGATTCTATCCACACCCAGCAGCAGCAATGAGACATAATGAAGAGGGTGAGGCAGGACTAGTCACCACTATACTTCACTGTTTACCTCCAGGGTCAGAGGGCTCAGTGGGGAACTGAGCCTCCATCCCCTCTTAGCATCCATGAAATACTAAGTGGTATGCATGGGGTCAAGTCATCAGCACTCCACTTTCACTCTACCTCTGCTGTCACTGGAGATCTCTGGAACCTAATTCCTCACCTATTGTTAGGGTCTGTAAACAAGTCAAGATGGTGCCTGGCACTTTGCCAAGAGGAGTGGTTTGAGAAGTATGCCAGCGAGCCATTAAGATGGTAGAGATTCCTTAATGACTGACTGCTGTATCTAGATTATGTCAATTAAGTTAAGCTGTGTGTAATTATTAAGATGATGAGGATTCCTTAATGACCAATTAATGTATCTGGATGTTAATTGAAACAAGCTGTGTATAATCAGTTAAGTGTATATATACCTCTAGTGTCCAACAATAAAGCGGCTCCCGCTCCTGCTGTATCAACCTTCACAAGTTCCTTGTCACTCGCCCCCGGTTATTTTGCTGCAGCCAGACTGTGACAACCTATCTGGAGGCAATGAGACTGAACAAGGACCGAACTGAACAGGGCTAGTTAGATCTCTGGTTCCCCCACCTATCCCAGTGTCGGCTGGTTCCAGTGGGGATCTGAACCTCTCTGCTGTCCAGTATGGAGGAGACCAAACAGTATGGTGCACACAAGGTGTGATAATCAGGGCCCCTCTGCCCACCTTGGGTAGAACTGAGCAGGCACCTCCTCATGGATCCACAGAGCACAATGACATGATATGAAATGGAATTAGTTGGCATAAATCATTGTGTTTTTTTTCTTTGCCAATAATTTTGCTGTGGTCTATTAAACAGCAATGGCTAACAATAGAATTTGGGATTTGGAAGAAGGGTGCTGCTCTACTAAGTCCCGAAGTCCGTGGCATGGATTTTGTGAGGGAATAGCAGGCAGAAGAGTGGCAGGACTCAGTGAGGGTATGGAAGCAGGAAAGTGGTGGCAGAAACTGCCTCCATGGTAACAGGGGAAGCAGGAAATGCACCTACTGATCCTCAGTGGTTTAAGTAGGTTTCCAGGAAGCATGTTGGAGACACTGTGGCTCTGACAGCTTATAGTGAAACATGAAAAGAGAGAGGTGAAGGAACTATTGAGTCATTCAGTAGGATTTAGAGGAAGCCCAAGGCTCCAGGTATTCCTTTCAACAGGTGGAAAGTCCTCAAAGTCAAAAATGGCTGAAGGCCCAAATCAAATACAGGGTGTTACCTGGAAATAACAAAGCTTAGAGTGTGACTAGTAAAATACTTGATTGAACATTAGAAACATTCATGTCAGCACCTCAAAAAATTCTTCAATTAGACAAAATATATGCTAAAAAATTATAAACATATGGCTCACCAAACATTTCCATTAAACAATAGAACTTCCAAGAATCTCCAGGGCATCATTCTATAGCAGTTTCAAAGAAGACCCCATGAGAGGAGAACCTGTTCTGAAAACATTTATGAATGTGTTTTTTTTCTAAATGTGTAGATTATAAATTGATATGCAGGAATACCACTAAGGTATTTAAAAGAATTGTAGAAGCTTGGACAGATAAGGGTGAAGATAATAAAAACTTAAAGATGGCCTTTGGGCCACTGAGCTTCTAGATTAAGAAGCAGCCCTAAAGTGAATTACTCAATTGCAAACATAAAGCTATTTCTGTAAGATGAAAGATGGGCCAGAGGACAGAATCAAGAGCCTCGATGTTAGAATGACTTTTATAGAATATTTCTTTCCCGAATCAAGGAACTAGTAAGATGTGCCTTGTTTGTCTCTGAAATGTTGTGGACCAAATATTGTGTACCTTCTATCTGCCCCTGTTTTTGAACAGGAATGTTTATTTTGGTTATCCCATGTTTGCCCTGCCGGTGTACATTTGGCATATCCCATGAAGAGACAATGGCTTGTGTTTTTTTGCTAGTACATATGGTTTTTTATCAAAATGAGTAAAACCCCTGGAATTAAACCCAAAGAGTTTCAGCCACCTTCACCTGGTTCAGATGACAAGGTCCTAGCACCTCAAGCCTGACAATGGCTTCATAATTTGATCTGTCTTTTGGGGAGGTCATGGGAGGAATGTAAACTACTTTGGCTGTGGGAGAAATAGGATAGTTTAGAAATATGGACGCTCAGGTATGCACAGAGACTTCAGGACACATGCATAGCTTGTTGGTCTTGCCCCACATTATGACAAAATCTGATGAGCACAGATTTCTTAAAAGGTTACCAATTTGGTAGTGAGAATGTGCTCACACTTCTGAATTCTGCCTTCACAGTTTCATTATAGATGCTCACATATTTTTCTAACACATATCAGCATAAATAATGCTGTTCCATCTTCACCAGGAAGAAACGTGATTGCCTTCAGGAGCCAGTTTTGCTAAGAAGGCAGGCATGTTCTCTGATGTAGACTACTCAGTAATAAAACAAGCAGCTCTAATGATCTCCACCTCTGATAATAGCTCTAGCCCTCTCTTCTGAAAAATGTATTTTGGGGTTGCATGGTGCCACTTGCTGGTAGATGCCAGTTAGGGCTGGTTGCTGTGAAGTTGCCACAGTGAGTGGAACTCTAGGTACCAACAGAGGCTTCAAGGCCCAGCTTGACCACCTCCAGCTCCAAGTTCCACACCCACATCACGCCCCCTGCTCTGTCTCTGCAGGTAAGGGACTCAGTGGACGTGACTGGCCGACTTCTCATGGGTGAGGTTCAGGATCTCTGATTTTATTATTTTGGATGGAAACATACACACACACACACAGCAAAACAAAAACTCAGAACCCATTAAACACTCCTTCTTTATTTGTATACAGTGACTGACTCTCATTTAGCTTGATTTACCCAATTTATTCATATCAATTAATTGGATAATGAGTCACCAGCAGTCTTTAGGTTTTGCAGAACCATTATCATCATTTCCTAATTTACTTCTAGGGAAATGAGGTATGTAAACATTTTCTCAAATATTAGGGAGTTTATCCACTTTCAACACACATAGATCATTACTTTTTTTATATACCAACTCTCATGTCTAGATATGAATGTGCGGTGGAATCCACTTACCCTTCCCCTCCTTTAGGATGAGTAAGCCCCCTGTTTCAAGGTGCTCTTTCTAAGCTGCAAATCTGATTTCCCCAGCCCACTTCTAGGCTTAGAGCCTTTACTACTTCCTAGTGCCTTCAGGATAGGGTCCTAAACCTCCTCCTTGCTCCGGGCCTGGCCCAGGTCTCTTCATGACTCTACAGTTAACCTTCAGCTTTTGGCATTTTTCTCATTTATGTTTTCTCCCTTCCCCTCCTGGCTGTTCCACAAACTATTTGTGTTGATTGGATTGCTTTTCATGGGTTCTCCTGGCCTGTCAGTGGTCTCTCAAGTCCCAATTCTTGGTAGGAGGATTCCAGGAGGACCACTCCCTGGATTTCTTAGTATCCAGGTGCCTCTCTCAGAATTGCTCCTGTGAAGCTGTCACTGGTTTAGTTTGCAAACTCTTCTTCCTTTTCTTAGAAGCTCTTTGAAGACAGGAACTGCCTTTATATTTGTGAGTGCTCAGGGGATGCTCAGCTTTCATGCTGAATGAACAGGATGGATGTAGGAAAGATTCCAAAGTGGGTACCCTTTATCAGGGATATCTTCTAATAGAAAGGAGAGGGGAGGGCCAGCAGGAGGTCCTTCATATCCCTCTTTGGGGAAAACTTTTGCATTATCAAAATTCAGATATTTCAAGGTCAGCACTTTTAGAAGGAAATATTCAACTGGAGCTGAGAGAAAGCCAAGAGGTGGCAGGCTTGCAGGAGAAAATTCCTGATCATCTTGGATCTCCGGCAGTTCCTGGTAAAGGATCACAGGATGACTGTCCTTTTGATTCTTTTTCAGTGAATTTTCATAAAATTAACAAATAATTCTCTGAGAGTGACCGTGTCACTGGCACTGGACTTCAATATACATGGTGAACATGATATATGTGGTCTGTCTTCCTCAAGCTAAAATGGATCAGGGGACACAAACATCAGACAAATTTTCAAACAAGTGACTATTAGATTCTAGTTATAAAGGCTATGTAAGAAATTCTATTCTGTGTAAAATTCTATTCTATGTAATAAAAGCTATGAAGAAATCTTCAGAGGTTGGAAATTTTAGATTTTTCAGAAACATTAGCCACATTTCTTTATACCAGTAAAACATTTTATTCAATTCATCTTGATCTGAGGAGGCGGTTGGTCAAGGCCTACACAGGAAATGCCAAGGAGGTTAGGGATAGTGGGTGGGTCAAAGGAATTTAGGAGTAGGATGAACAGAAGCCCTGCAAGAAAGAATAACGAAAACAAGGCCATTATCCTTGGCCTGTGGTGACTAAGGAGAAAAGTAGCTTGAAATATGACTGGAATGGGAGGCATGGCCTGGAAGACACCCCTTTATAACCATTTGCTGACTGAACAAGTCCTCATCTTTGAGCTTTTGCAACAGAGTCCTACAGATTTAATCCACAGAAGAATGGGAAGTCTGAAGGTTTTAGACAGCTAAGTTACAAGTTTTCATGATCATTCTGACTATTGTGTGTACATGAGAAGCTCTATAGTTAGGATATTACCATATTCCCAAGCCCCATGTGTTAAAAGGATGGTCCCCAGGTGGCACTATTGGAACATGGCACACATTTGAGAGAATGGAGCCCAGTGGGATGTCATTAGGGTATGCCCTTGAAGAAGCTTCTGGGACCTCAGGCTTTTCCTCCTTCTCTTTTGCTTTCTGGCCAAGAGGTGAGTAGTCTGTGTTTCCACTGCCATCCAGCATGCCCACCAAAGTGCCATGGTAGTGGATCCACCTGATTTTAGACCAAGAGTTCTTAAAGTGCCATCCAAAATAAACTCTTCTCTCCATAAGTTGATTATCTCAGGTGTTTTATTATACTGATAGAAAGCTGACTAATACAGCAGGACTTTCTGTCCTGGCTTCCTTAGTGATTTTTCCATATGGTTCTTGCTCTAGAGACTACTCTGTGGCTGAGTGCCAAGTATCAGAGCCCGGTGACAGGAAGTGAAGAAATCTTACAACTGGGTTTCCTGGTACCAAAGTTTGCAACCTTTATCTCTCTTCAGCCCTGCTATTATTTATGAGAGAGGAAGTCATAAGAAAAAGGGCCATGCCATTGAGTCAAGTTTGTCACATGTGAACAGCCATTTGGAAATTCTAAAATTGATGGCATATAAAAATAATCTACAAATCTTACATTTGACAATGAAACTCTAATAGTTCTCTTACATGTAAGTGGCTACATTTTTATGCTGAAACTTTCAAGATAGCCTGGGAAGGGATATCACTGAATGATGTCTGAAAACTGCAAATATTTGAATGGCAGAGTGCTTATTCAGCTTTGTGTTCCTGGCACCTATATATCCCTGGAACTTATTAGATCCTCAATAAATAGAAGGACCTTGCATAGTTGATAAAGTGTTCTGGCTTTACTGGCAAATGAAAGTGTAAGTCCTGGATTCACTGCTTCTCTAAAGCTTCTTTGCAAATTAATTTATCATCCAAACTTCAAACTCTTTATCTGTAAGATAAGGGTAAATGCCTAAATTCTTAGGTCTGTAAGAATGAAATATATGTTAGCTCTTGTTATTGTTTCTTTTAATTTTTTTTCAAAGTCCTTGCTTCTAGTTTTTTGAAATATGCAGCATATGATTGTTATCTGTAATCACCCTACTTTTAATATCACACCAGAGCTTTTTATCCCTTTTTGCTATCACTTCGTACCTATTAATCAGCTCTTCCCCATTTCTTCCTCACTTCCTTCCTTCTCTCCCATTCTACTCTCAATTTCTATGAGATCAACATAAAGTATATTTTTATGTTCCACATGTGAGTGAGATCATGTTATTTTTCTTCCTGTGCCTGACTTATTTTACTTAACATAATGACCTCTAGTTTCATCCACATTGATGCAAATGGAAGGATTTCATTATTTATATGGCTGAATAATATTTCATTGTGCATATATATCACCTTTTTCTTTATTCATTCATCAGTTGATAGACACTTTGGTTGTTTCCATTTCTTAGCTATTTTGAATAGTGCTGAAATAAATATAGGAGTGCAGATGTCTTTTCAGCATATTAATTTCCATTCTTTTAGATATATACCCAGTAGTTGGATTGTTTTTTGAAGAATGTCCATACTATTTTTCCATAATGCCTTTATTAATTCACATTCCTCCCAACACTGTGCAAGAGTTCCTTTATCTCCACATCCTCACCAGCACTTGTTATCTCTTGTCATTTTAATAACAGTCATTTTTATTGGGTTGAGGTGAGATCTCATAGTGGTTTTGAATTGCTATTCCCTGATAGTAAGTGTGATGTTGAGTATTTTATCATAAGCCTTTTGGTCATTTGTATTTTTTTTTTTTTTTTGAGAAAACTCTATATAGGTATATTGCCCATTTTGTAACTGGGTTGTTTGTTATAATTGAGTTTTTCCTTATATATTCTGGATATCAACCCTTTGCCAGTTGTACAGTTTGCAAATATTTTCTTCCATTCTGTAAGTTGTCCCTTCACTCTGATGATTGTTTCCTTTGCTGTGCAAGAGTTTTTTTTTGGTTTGATGTTTATTGAATGAGCATATAAATTTGTGATAAAAATGGGGATGAAAAAAGATAACAAAATTTGTCACATTTCTGGGCTCTCATATGTAATAGGCTTTCCAATGTCTGCAGTTGTTCTGTTTCTGGGATACGATTTTATGTGTTTTCAATATTAATTAGCATAGTAATGAGAGTTCTTGTGTGAGCATCACAAATGAAAACCCAAGTATATGCTACAGCCCATCAAAGTCTGACTGAAGAGCCAGGCTTCTGTTTCTTTGATTCAGCTATAGGATATTGCTGTTGCCATGCTTTGGAATAATGGTGTGATACAGTTGAACTTGGACACTGTGGTCTTGTAAAGTAGGAAATACATTTGGTTAGCATAGAGAAATTGGGAGATAATTATTATGGGTCTGAGTGCACATCTGGTTGAAATGGATTTGGGAAGTATTTCAAAGTCAAATACAAGTAGTTTTACAATAATCTGTTGTTACTTTCTACTTTGGTATAGATAAATCAGATGATGCAGTGGAGCAAGTTAATCTGGAATTCCTGAAGTGGAGTCTAGCCATTATTATTTGTGATTATTACAAAATTCTGTGATCTGAATAATTTCTAAAGATGGATTTTGGTTAGAGCTCCAGTCTGCATTATTATTAATGTTTTGTGTCTGCTTTTCCATATGTTTGCAAAACCATATACTTTTTGAATTTTACAAACCAGGGAAAATTTAATAAAATCACCCCTAACCCCATCATCTTAGTGCAACTCTGGTGAATAATATCTTTTTAATATGTTTCTTTTTAAGTTTTTTTCTATCTACCCTTTTATTTACTTATAGTCACGGTAAAAATTAAAATTTATATCCTATTTTTTCACTTAAAATTTACTATAACCATTTTCTCACATTATCTCATAGTTGTGAGCATCATTTTATGATTCCTATAAAATTAGGACTTATATCTCCTACAAATGTACATTATGAAAAATAATTTTATACAAAGCTTTAGTTTTAAGCCAGTATATCAGTAAAAAATTACTTTAAGGTGAATTATTATTGATATTTCTTTAAAATGATAAAAAGACCATATAAAATACTACCTTTACCTCCACCAGTATTTTTCTATAACTCTTGGTCAATTTTTAAATTTCTTCTTCAGGGATATTCACAACATTATACCATTAATTTATGGGATTACAGAAATATTTTAAGTTGCACTCATAGTAAAAGCCTTAAAAACATACACATGTGTTTTCTATGTTTCCATCAAGCAAAATTGATGATTTCAGGTATGATTGCATCTACCATAGCAACCTTTCTCCCTCTTCTCTCATCCTCTCTGGTGAATGTGAGTTAAAAACATACACCTGAAGTACTATGTAACTAAGCCATTTAAAGTACTGCTCACGGGATTCCACCTCTTGGGTCCCCTTCTTCCTCCGGGAGAAGTCTTTTCTGCTGTCCTTTAATAAACTTCTAATTTCTACTCTGAAAAAAAAAAAAAAGTACTGCTCACCTGTTCACCATTTATCCCCATCAGAACACCAATTGTAACCATTTTGAAACATTTTTCGGCATGTTGTTCTGCTATTTAAAACCCTAAAATTCATTCCATAGATATTTAAAAGTCTAACAACTAGTTGAATAATCAATATGCTTTTCATATAAATTTATATATGCAGCTCATGACTTTTGTAAAGAATATCAATGATAACCATTCCAACATATCATTCATGAACTGTTATGTTGTGCCAGGGTCTCTTTTAATTTCTTTATATGTTGTATTTGACATTGTTATCACAATGGCCTAAAGAGGTAGATGTGATTATAAGAGGTTAGTTTTTTGTTCAATAATTAATAGAAATATTTTATAATCCAAGTCTGTATGGCTTTAAAGAATAATATATTCACCATTGTTATGAATATCAATGTACAGTTAAATAATATGCTGATATTATTATATTATATATAATAGATATATCTATTTCTTAACTCATTTTTATTTTTACTGTATGCTATTAGATATGAGGAATTTTACCTCTAGGGTGACCAATTTGTCTAGAATTTTCCTGGAATTTTTCCCTGCATTTCAGGAAACTCAACATTGTTAAGCAAACTGCCTCTTGGTGAGTTTGTTTCACATTCTACATTATTTTAATAATTCTTCTAATCTTTAAGTTGTATTTTCCATTATGAAATAGTTCTACTAAAGTTTAAAATATACTCAAATATCTATTTAAAATATTGCTGTATACCTATTACATTAAAATATGCCTAAATACCTATATAATAATCTATTTTAAATGTCAGACAATATTTCTTGTTTTCCATTATATCAAATGAGGGAATTAGTCCTCAGTAGTATCCTTCAACATTTTTCTTATTTCTATTTCTAGACTGCTGTCAGGTATGTGTGTTGTATACTTCCTATTCCATAATTCAGTCTTTCAGTAATTCTGAAATCCAGTCTTCTATAAGTTGTCTAGTTAACTGCTTTTAAAAATGGATAACTTGGAAATAGCATTGGTTGGTAAGCCTGTCTGTTTGTAGTTGTCTAGTTAACTGCTTTTAAAAATGGATAACTTGGAAATAGCATTGGTTGGTAAGCCTGTCTGTTTATAGGAGTTTGTTCTTTAAAGAACTTTGTTTCTTGAAGTATCAAAGTTAGGTAAAATGTCATTTTCTCTGTCAGTTAATTTTTTTTTTACTAGCTACACATGACATTACAATGATCTTGGCAATGTCAGTTAATTTTTTAATTCAATGTTACATTTATATTTGCTTTATATTTATAAAATTATTTTATGTGCAAATTTTTGTTTTCCCTGGAATTTCTACTTGTCTTTTTCAGTTGGCAAAAGAAGCATGTACCTTCTTAAGTTATCACTTTATATCTTGCAGCCTTTTAAAGAAACTGCCAGCTGAATGGAATGCCATGCTCTTCCTATGAGCATTTTATGGTCACATGCTGCTGCCCTCCTGCTCTGATTGGACCCTACACTCCAGGTGAGCTGCTGAATACTTTTCTTCCTGCAATTGTGTTCTGAAGATCTTCTGTATTTGTTCCCACTGTTTGTATGTTTTTGACTTTGCATTTTGTCTCTATGTTTTCATTTTTCTTGAGTCCATCCTCAGATAATATTTTTAGAACATTTACATGGAGATAAACATTTCTTATTTTTTGACTGCCTTAAAAATTTTATTTTCACACTGCCCTCCTGCACTTTTAATTGACAGTTGGAAGGAGAATGAAATATAAATTCAGAAGCATTTTCTTCCAAAACCGTGAAGACATTACTTCATCATTGATGATGTCTGAGGACAATATAACCATTCCTTTTTGGATACCCCTGTTTCTGCTGCCTTCCCTTTCCCCACCCTAATATTATTTCCATCTAATACAATTTTCCTGTTTGCTCTCTAAATATGTTTGCATCTTGTATATTTTTAAATGTCATTTCATGTAAAGACCTTAAGGGGGATAAATAAACACACACATGGAGTTCCTGCATGCTTATGATTATTGTTGTCAATTACCATAGCATGTTCAGTGAAGTTTACTTTGAGTGAGTGGCTAATTCCAGAAGATGATTCCTACTCTTAGTTTCAGGTAGTATTCTAAGTTAAATCTGTACCCTCCTCTTCCTTTCTTTCATCTCTGTGACCTTGTGGGTTTATTATACACTCATATTTCAGTAGGTAGTCCATGGCTATTATACTACAACTGGCAAACTGCTCCATTTTCCTTCTCTTTATGCCCCATAGTTCTTCAAATCATTTGGAAAGATGCTGATCATTCAACTTCTCACCATTTCGTGAGTGATATAAACTAAGTAGAAAGAGATGTCTTTCAAATGGAGCAGTGGGATTTATTTATTTATTTGTTTTGTGTGCGAGGGTTTTATTAAGATTTCTTCTACACTCTTCCCCAGACACTCACAATTTTTCTCCAGTAATGACATGGATATAAAGAATATAGTAGTTGTAGTCATTTTAAGAGAATACTTAACATTGTAAGATTGAAACGGCCTGAAGCAATGCCTTTATTTCCTTGTCAAATCTCACAAACAGAAAAGGTATTAAAGAAATTGTGTTGGGAACTTTGAGAAAAGAAAGTCTGCTATTTTAAATTTCTTTCTTCCGTTTTCCCAGCACTGTTTGGGTGGGCTTGGGACTGCCATAGGGTTTGCTCTTTGAAGTATTAGGCAAATGATTGTCCCATTCTAAAGATGTATTACTGGTAGGTTGATGCTTCTGAGATATAGTACAGGGCTTTCTTAGAGCAAAAGGATCAGACATTCTGATGAACTGGGTGGAATTGAGAGTTAGCATTTTCTAATACTAAATCCATAAATTTCTCTTAGATAGTGGATAGGAAATATGTTAGTAGCTCTTATAAGATCTTGAGAGCACCTGATACATTAAATGATGATGATGATGATGATGATAGTAATAAAAATAATGACTAACTCTAAGACTTCTGCATAATTCTTACAATAATATTACAGTAAGTGGCTATTGTGATATCTACATATAGGAAAAATGTGGTTTGGAGAAGTTGAAATATTTGCTCAAGCTTAGCGTTAAGTCATATATAATTCAAATTGAAGTCATTGGACCACAGAAGTTGAGTTCATAAGAACTACTGTTGTCACTTGTAAATGTTAACTACTATTTGCTCAATTAGTTCACAGAAGAACTAAATCTAAAAAAAGAAGAAGAAGAAGAAGAAGAAGAAGAAGAAGAAGGAGAAGGAGAAGGAGAAGGAGAAGGAGAAGGAGAAGAAGAAGAAGAAGAAGAAGAAGAAGAAGAAGAAGAAGAAGAAGAAGAAGAAGAAGAAGAAGAAGAAGAAGAAGATATTTTTTGGGAAATTTTAAAATAAAAAATACATGTCAGAAATCAGAAGTCCAAGTAACAGATTAAGGAAACCATTTTGCCCAGAAAGAAAAGAGAGAATTAAAAAAAAAAAAAAAAAAAAAAAAAAAAAAAA
>NW_026000076.1:3608657-3615776 GCF_001458135.2 Marmota marmota marmota | reverse complement strand
AAAAAAAAAAAAAAAAAAAAAAAGAGGGAGGTGAAAGGAGCAGAAGGAAAGACAGGAGAGGAAATGAGAGAAGAGGACAGGAAAAAAAAATCTTCCCTTGGAGTTATTTTCATGTAAAATCTATCAAGAGCTGTGATCCCTTCAACCTTAGAAATCCTAACAGGCAATGATGGCTTTAAGCATTATTATTATCATATTTTAACTTTTGGATGCTTGCTAACACTAAATCATACCAAATGCATTTTAATTTAGTTAAGACTCATGCTCAACTTGATTTTTATAGTATAACATAAGAATGGAGTTGATAAGTAGTTGAACAATGAGCTCAGTAGTTTATATGTTACATTTCTTAGACCTATAATTAGATTTTTATTTTGTTTAGGGACTTTCTAAAGTTGAAATTTGCAATGAAGACATGTTTTTCAGATTTGAATACTTTTAGACACTCTTAAATAATGTAGAATTAAGCTCATAGGATGTAGGGATATAAAAAAGGAACTTCAATGAAGGATTGAATCCATAGGTACAGTTGACAGCCTGCTATCCCTGCAAGAACACTAGATTTAGAAGCAGGTAACAAAGAATCCAATTATAGCTGCACCATTTCCTAGCAGGAGTTTTGGGGACATTATTTAACCTTTTTGGATGTCAGGTCCTCTCCTTAAAATGAAAGGTAAACACTCAGACTATTAGAATCGGGGTTACATTTGTAATATGAAACTTTTTAACAACAACAAAATATTGATTGTGTATTAAGCACCAGGCATTGCTCTCATGATGAGATGCATCAGTGGATGAGAACATGAAGAATCTGTCCTTTTGGACCTTTGGAGACATATATCAATATTGTATCCATACTCAGGCAGCCTGTGAAGAAAAATTAAGTAGGTGAAGAGAACAGAGAGTGCAAGGAGTCTTTGTTTTAGAGGTATGGTCAAGGGAATCCTCTTTAAATTGGTGATACTCGAGCAGAGACACTTAGTCAAACCACGTGTGCCCAACATTTCCTGGAGGACAAGAAAGGCCACACAGGTGGAACATAGTGAGAGCACATAGCAGCAATACAACACTGATATGACACAGATGTTTCTGGAACTTCCTGCCATTGTTCTGATTCCTCTGATTGCCTCTGTTGTGTTTAAAACTAAAATAGCATAGTATCCCATTTGGTGTTCATATTCTCCTTAAGAAATATGTTAGAAAATTACAGTCCCTTCAAAAGAGTCTCTTGTGAATTTTGCTGCTATAAACATTGATGTGGCTGTGTCCTTGTAGTATGCTGCTTTTAAGTCCTTTGGGTATAGACTGAGGAGGGGGACAGCTGGGTGAAATGGTGGTTCCATTCCCAATTTTCCTATTGGCTGCACTAATTTGCAGTCCCATCAGCAGTGTATGAGTGTGCCTTTTTCCCCCATTCTTGCCAACACTTATTGTTGTTTATATGTATAATAACTGCCATTCTGACTGGAGTGAGATGAAATCTTAGAATGGTTTTGATTTGCATTTCTCTAATTGCTAGAGATGATGAACATTTTTTTCATGTATTTGTTGATTGATTGTAAAATCATCTTCTAAGAAGTCTCTTCAGATCCTTGGTCCATTTATTGATTGGGTTATTTGTTTTTTTTTTTTTTTTTTTTGGTGGTTAGCTTTTTGAGTTCTTTATATACCCTAGAGAATAGTGCTCTGATGTATGAGTGGTAAAGATTTGCTCCCAAAATGTAGGCTCTCTATTCACATCATAGATTGTTTCTTTTGCTGAGAAGCAGCTTTTTAGTTTGAGTCCATCCCATATATTGATTGTTGATTTTAATTCTTGTGCCACAGGAGTCTTACTATGGAAGTTGGGGACTAATCCCATAGGATGGAGATTAGGGCCTAGCTAAATTGTGGGACCAACCTAGATGCCCTTTAATAGATGAATGGATAAAAAAAATGTGGCATATATACAATGGAATATTACTCAGCAATAAAAGAGAATAAAATCATGGCATTTTCAGGTAAATGGATGGAGTTAGAGAAGATAATGCTAAGTGAAGTTAGCCAATCCCAAAAAACCAAATGCCGAATGTTTTCTTTGATATAAGGAGGCTGATTCATAGTGGGATAGGAATGGGAGCATGGGAGGAATAGAAGAACTCTAGATAGGGCAGAGGGGTTGGAGGGAAAGGGGGGCATGGGGTAATTAATGATGGTGGAATGTGATGATCATTACTATCCAAAGTACATGTATGAAGACATAAATTGGTGTGAATATACTATGTATACAACCAGAGATATGAAAAATGGTGCTCTATATATGTAATAAGAATTGTAATGCATTCTGCTGTCATATATGAATTTTAAAAATCTACACAAATAAAAAAGTCTTTTCAAAAAAAGCTTACCTGTTGAAAATTTAAATGTGTGAATTTATAGTAAATGCCAGTTTAGGTCTACAGTAAATTATTATGTAAGACATAAAGCAATGCAAAATAAACCTGAAGGAGACAAGAAATGATGATTTAATTTGCCTTCTCCATATAGTGGTGTAGGAAATAAAATGTCATCAATCCTATTCTACAGATGATGACCAGGTTTACATGAACAATACATAAAAGAAAGTGAGTCATGATCCCATTCTCACTCTAGTACAGAGCATTCAACTTTACAAATTTTAACAAAAATGTACAAAGTGATTTTATACACAGACTTTCACAAAATCTGAGTATCATTATGCACATGCGTCACTTACCCACAAAGACAACCATGTCAAGGTTCTCTAAGGTAACTCAGACAATGATCTTGCTAATACATATTTGTGTGAGAGCTGCAGTCCCTGAATGAGGGTGGCAGAGATAAGGGAAGAAAAGGTCTAGGTCCCCAGTGAGTAAAGAAGCAAAGGAAAGCATAAAAATGACAAATTCACACTTGAATAAACATCTGCAGTATTTTCTCTTCTAGTTCCCCTTAAAGAAATTCTGTCATTGAATATTGGACATTTCCTCACTCCTAGTTCCCAGACTTTATCATAAGCTTTCAGGTGGGAAGAAAGGGAGAAGGTAGAAGATCAGTACTAGAGAGAGGAGGAGAAAGGATGACTAATGTCCTGGCAAGACATTGGAATCATGCAGGAAAATTTGAAAGATTCTATGTCCTGCAGCACCACAGACCAATTACTTCAGGATTTCTGAAGACTAGGCAAAGACATCAGTGTTTTTAAGGCATAAAGCATTTCCAGTGTGCAGCCATGTTTGAGAACAAGTGACCAGCAGAATGTAGATTCATACAGTTAAGCATCAGATAACAATGGATGAGTTCTGAGAAATTCATTGTTTGGTGAGTTCCTCGTTGTATGACCATCATAAAAGTGCATTTGTACAAAGTAAGATGGCTTTGACATCACTAGTTGACATAATCCTAGGGGACCCCTGTTATGTATGTGGTCCATCATTTACCAAAATGTCACCATGCTGTGCAAGACTGTAAAAGGAGAAAACTTAGGTTGGAGGTTTAGTCTTAGGGAATTTTGAGGATAGAAAGACTATAGTGGCAAAGAGAAAAGATTTGAAGAAGCAGCTGTCATTCACAAGGATGATATTGAGAACGGCAGAGCTGGAGAGAAAAGAATTTTAAGATGTTTTGCTCCATAGCAACAATATACTCCCCTCTCCCAAACTCAAATCTCCAGGAGCTTTTCAAGAATATAAGCGAAGATAAAATTATTTTCAAGATTTCTCCTGCTCTTCTGAAAGATTGGTTTCCTTTTCTTAATAGCATGCAGAGAAAAGGAGACATGGGTTCATACTTATTTCAGAATTAGAGAAGATTGGTGAGGTGAATTACAAAGACATATAAGGGTCCATTGCTTTGTGGTTACATTGAAAAAGAAAAGTTAGAAATAACAATAGAGATAATCACAGATGAAATTATTGAGCAAATAATACTTCCAATATTCTTCTATAAGCTACAAATTTACTAACTTTTGTGAGGTATGTAGTATTATTTTTATTTTCAAATGAGAAATTGAAGCAGAAGTTGCACATTTTCTCATGTCATATGTCACAAAGCAGTAGAGTCTAAATTCAAATCTGTATCCTTTCATTACCAAGCCTTCATTACTTGTTCTTCTCTGCAGTAATGCATAGTGATATCACAGAAAGAAATTATCACTAGAGAATGGAGAGGAGCCTTTCAGAAAAGAAATACTCAGAGGAAGTACGCTTAAGGAGTTGAAGGACCAAGCGCCAGGGGCAGCAAACTTGGGCAGAACAGAGGAGAGGATCAGCAAAAAGGAAAGCTTCTGGCCATGGCTCTGCCTGAATGCAGGAGGAGTTTGTAAACCACATACAGAATCCGAAAGTTGCTTTTGTCTCTATCATGAAACATTAACTTCATGAATTTCAAGCAATGCGAACAGTGATCTTGAATCCAAGGAATTTAGAAATTTGAAAAGTGAATAAAAACATAGCATACTAAATAAATTGAGGGGTAAAATTTTGGAGAATAATATTTAGTTTTTTAAGTAATAAATAAATAAATGACGTGTAAACAAACAAACAAATAAAATGAATATCACTGCAGTGATACTGCAGATAAAATCAGATAGAGATGTCATAAATGCCTGTGCTGGGGCTGGGGATGTGGCTCAAGCGGTAGCACACTTGCCTGGCATGTGTGCGGCCCGGGTTCGATCCTCAGCACCACATACAAACAAAGATGTGTCTGCTGAAAACTAAAAAATAAATATTAAAAAAAATAATAAAAATAAATGCCTGTGCTATTCTTCCATCTATAATTCAGGGGAGATAGGCACCCAGAAATATATCTGCTGTTATCTAGAAGTTTATTTTCATATTAAAAAGAACTACTGACTTTAAGTGATCAGCAACACACTGTTGATTAGAAAAGGAAGATGCCTTATGACAATTTTGAAATCATTTACAATGTAATGGAAAATATGCATTATATTGAGTTTCCCTGAAATTGAGTTAGGCATCTTTTTATATTGCAGTAAGTCTTTAAATGAGTAAAATGGTATATTTTTGTGTAAAATTAACAATGAAGAAAGGAATGAATTAAATTCTCTAATGACTTGTATCCTTAATTGTCTCATTTCTTAAATTAAGTGACTGACAGTTGTCATTCTGACCTAATATGCTATTAGTTTATGTTAGTTTTGTCTTTTACCTTTATTATATGCAACTCAAAATATTACAAGCTACAGATAGCAGCTTAATTAATAAGAGAGATTATGCCTTTGTATTAAAGAGAGGCAAAGTTTGACTTCCATGTTTGTCTCAGGTGAATCACAAATTCTTCACACTTGTGTTACATTTCAATCATCTTAATACATATTAAAAGTACATGATGAACATGGGCACTTAAGAATGGCAGCAAATTAACTTAATGACCATCTTAACTAAAAGGTCATTCCTAGCTTAATTATCACATGGCATTCTGGTGCATGCATTTCAACCATTTGTTGAGACGCTGTTGAGATGGTTGCTGGTCAGCTTGCATGTCACTCACATAACACTTTCCACGGGAGGGCGCCAGAACCCAAAGTGCTCATTTTACTGTTGGAACCACCCACCAGGAGACAGGGCTTTGCTTCCCTGCTCCTGAAGCTCTGGATGTGGTGGCTGGAAGTGCAACACAATGGAAGCCAACACTCACAACAAAGCATTTCCTCACTGAGGAGAGTTCCAGAATTGCTCTCAGTTTTCAGAGTCTCCTGTAGGATCTTTATGTAATTAAACATAGAAGTTGTAGAGTAAGAAAAATTTTCTTTCTCCCCCTATACTTCTAGGCTCTCCTGCTAGGGTCCCCAAAATTTCACTAACAAAAGACAAATTAACAAGGAAAAAATAAGCAGAAGTTTATTAACACATGCATCACAAATGTGTTGCAATTGTGCACACGCACACGCACACACACACACACACACACATACCCTGGCACAGGGGACAAGTCAGTGATCTCAAAGAAGTGGTTACAACTTGGGCTCATATAGCAGTTTAGTTAAGAAAAATAAATTTATAGAGAAATAATAAAGGGAAAGGACAGAGCTAGGGTCAGCAAACAGCAGGAAGGTCATTATATGAGGGAATAAAGATGATAAGGATTAGTCACCAAGGTGCAATGGAGATTTCTCTGATGCTATCACTGGACTGATAAGAGTTTAAAGTTGTCTGGTGATTAAAACCATCTGGCCTTCTTGATAGAGAAGGGAATGGTAGAGGGCTGAGCCTCTGTCTGCTTTTTGTCAACTGCCTTCAGTTCAAAATATTCTTTATGTTAGAGGAGCATGTTTGGTATGGCCTGTTCCTTAAGAGACCATAAGGATTACTTGTAGTGTCTGTGGGCTTCAAAATCAGTTAAAACCTATAAAAGAACACTTGCTTTTTCACTAATACATTCTGTGGCCTTTGGGAGATTATGGAAGCTCTTATTTAACAGTGATCATAGCAGTGTTTTATATTCCAAAAGGCAAAGTGTGTATGACAGGGCTGGGCACCTTGGATGTCTGAAAAATAGCTGCATTTACTACTATGACTGAAGAGCTTAAAAGAAGAGGCCGGAAGTTAGGTTTTCTACCATCATTCAGTAATTGAGTTGGAGGAGGTGTTAGCTTTTTAGTGGTGAAGGACGCTGCCACATCAAGACTTTTCCTTATAAGGGAAGGAGCAGCCATGAGGCGCTCCTTCTATGATCGACATTCATCAGGCTTTTATGGGAGTTCAGGGTCCAATTTGAGGCCCTTTGTTTGAAGCAAGATGTAGAAAACTTGGAGAGAGCTCAAAAGAGAGTGACTAAAAATGATTAGTTTAGAAAATGGGTCCTTTGAGGAAAAGCAAAAGAGATTTGCGTTATTTAGCATGAAGGAAAGTATTGTGGGAAGTGAGGAGAGGGGTAGGGAAATGGGAACACAGTGGATTTTATTTAAATTTTGATTTAAGCCATTAGGCACAAAAACTGCATTTTAAACAGTGGTTCTTATGAAAAGCCTACTCCATGTTGTTTACAATTCAGAGAGATTCCATTTTTTTCCCCAGAAGGTATGTGCTGTATCTTAAAGTAGAAATTTATTTTATCACATTACTGTTGCAATTACAAAAAAAAAAAAAAATTGGAGGG
>NW_026000076.1:3563820-3608160 GCF_001458135.2 Marmota marmota marmota | reverse complement strand
TTTTGGTACTAGGGATTGAACCCAGGCATGCTTAGCCACTGAACCACATCTCCAGCCCTTTTTAATATTTTATTTAGAAACAGGGTCTCACTGAGTTGTTTAGAGCCTCCCTAAGTTGCTGAGGCTGGCTTTGAATTCACGATTCTCCGGCCCCAGCCTCCTGAGCCACTGGGATTATAGACATGCACTACCATGCCTGGCAAAAACGTTTGAATGTTAAACTGTATGTTGTAGTTAGTTTTGTTCTAGTTTTTCTTTTTATACCTGTCCTGGGAAAATAGGAGCCTCTTTGTTTGTTCAGTGCCTAAACGTTTTCTCAATTTAGAATAAATTAGTTCAATGCAAGTAAACATTCTTGTACACCTGTGAAATAGCTACTGTTGCTAAAAAAAAATCAGATTATTACTTCAAAGATGGGGGTGAAACCAGGTGTTTACACATCTTTCTCTAGACTATTCTGTGAATCTCTTTCAAATCTGATCAATAAGTACTGGCCTTGAGTGGTTTTCACTTAGCCCTGAAATGTACCTCCTTGACTCTATGTTCCTCTCCAGTCTCCACGGCGCTGAAGGAGCCTAAGGTGCAAGATATTGGCAAGAGGTAGCTGGAGGTGGTGTGAGCTGCCTTTGGACCTATTAGAACATTTTTTTCTTAAGAGGAGCACAAATACACATACTCTATGATCTCACTTTGAGCAAAGTCAAAGCTCTGACTTATCTGAAAGACATATTCACTTTTGCATAGGTCTACTCTGTTTTTAAAGGAAAATACAAAAATTGAAAAAAATGTTCAGGTCATTAAATAATTTTCTTTTAAATCAGTAATTTAAAAGAAATATTTTGGGGCTGAGGTTGTGGCTCAGTGGTTGAGCACTTGCCTTTGACACATGTAAGGCCTTGGGTTTGATCCTCAGCAACACATAAAAATAAAAGTATTGTGTCCATCTACAACAACAACAACAAAAAAAAAAAAAGAAATATTTTAAAGCACCCAGAGCTTTAACAACACAAAAGATTAAAATATATGATAAATACAACAGTAAGTTCTAGTTTACTGATTTCTAGTGAAAACAACAACAGTAGTTATGGTTAAAACTTAATTAGATCCTGGAGAGAATTTCTCTTTTCATAGCCTTTTTAACGTATTAGATGGGAGTGGGCCTCATCTAAGTGAGTGCCCATCTGAGCTGGTATTTAAGGAAGAAATTCAACAAAGTTAAGGGATTTTTCTGAATGCTTTGCAACCAAGTAGAGGTGAGGTCTACTGGTACCAGAGCTCAGGCTAGTGAGAATTCACTGGGCATTGTGTTTCCTACCAATCAACAGTAGAGATGCTAATTGTATAATATGTTCTACATTCACGTGCTGCCTTGGAAAGGAACTATTTTAGGGCTGACCAAGGTAGTTTGTACAAGCTCCTCGATATTAAATATTAACTTCTAAAATGTTTTGGGGTGCTATCTTCAAGGGGCTTGGATAGGGATAAATTTTGGAATTGTCTTGGAATTTTCCTCCCATTTCCATGTTGTGGAACTGCAATTGACTCTTTCAAAAAATACTCATTTATTTTCACCTTAATTGGGGTTTGGTTGGCAAATAAAAGTTTTATATATCCAAAGTGTACAATGTAATGTTTTGATACACGTATAGACTGTGAAGATTATCACAATCTAGCTAATTAACTTATCCATCACATCACATAGTTACTATATTTGTATGTATGATTAGAAAACTTAAGAAATAATCTCTCTGCAAGTTTCAAGTATACAACACATCATTATTCACAATGGCCACTGTGTCATGTACATTAAGTCTCCACGACTTATTAATTTTAAAACTGGGAGTGTGCTATGTACCCTTTGATCAAAGTCTTCCATCCCCCTAACCTGACCCCTGGTAACCACCTTTCCATTTTCTGTATAAAACTGACCTTTGAAGAATAAGCATTAACTTCTAGTTAATGCTGCCCATAGATATAGAGCTAAGGAAATAGCAGCCAGTGCAGAGGGCGTTAGCAATCGAATTAGGGGTAAAACGGCTATCACAATAAGTCTTGGTATCCAATGGAACTATTTTGAATTCACAGAAATAATAAAAATATATTTTGAATACAATAATTAAAGGTAAATTATTATTTGGTCATTATCTGCTAAATCACGTTAGGTGGAATATTTGTGAATTAATATATTGGACTGAATTTGGGAATACCAGACAGAATAAAAGAGAGCCAGATTTTCAATGGGGTTAGGCTGCATAGTAAGAAAACTGAGGTTAAGGATAAAATCTTCTTAAGGGAGGGAAACATTTATGTCTTCGTTTTTTTCAAATGTTTTCTAGAAGTGTAGAGAATGTTCAAGGCAATAAAATGAACTCGAGTAGGTACAAGGGGCATCATTATATTTTGCTGTGTTAAATGTTGTTATAGTGAAAAAAACTTAGGGATTTTATTATTAGGGGAATTTATTATTATCCTTATTTGATTAAACAGGTGGGTGTTCTCCTCCCCAATTTATCTCCTCGAAGACACCATCTAAGCAATGAACCTGTATTTACTAGGTACTTGTCTCCTCTCATACTGAGAAATTTCTCATTTAAGTATTTGATATTAAAGCCCTTAAAAAGATATTAAAAATTTCCCAACCCTGTGGTCTGTTGTGAGGAATATTTTATTTGGTGAATCTTTCCATTATTACCTAGTTTTCTCTAATTTCTTATGAACAAGTTGTCATATCACACAAAAGGAAAATAGTTCTGAATTGTACCTTCTTAGAAACCTTACCTCCTCTCCATAATAACAAAGAAGATTGCTTTAAAAGAGAATCTGAACATGACAAGATGCTGTTCAGATTTCTTTAAAAAAAAAACTATTTTTCTTTCAATTCAGATTTTTAAAAACATTCCCCCTTTGATGCCTTTTTTTTAATTCAAAAAGAAGGAATTTCTTCATCATTGATTCTATTCTTTGAAGCCTGGAGCCATTCAAATTAATTTTTATATACTACACTCAGTTTAGTAAAATATTTAGTGCTTCTTTAATGGTGTAAACCATTAGACTGTAATTACACCAACATGGTACGGAGACTAATAGTTCTGTTGGAATACCGCAATGATGCATGATGGCCTTATTAATATAATAGTCTTGAAACACTAAGAATATTAAAAAAATTAATCATTGTTACAGTCTGTATTTAGTTACAGGTTGTAAAAAAATCTACTTCTAATTTTACTACTGTTCTTATAGCCTCTCAGAGAAGCCCTAAATAATTTCAATGTAAGTTAAGAAAGTTTTAAGCATGATTCGGTACACCTGGGTGATCTAGCTGTGGCCTAATGAATTTTAAAACATCAATAATGTTACAAAATGGAGCCAGATTGACCTTAGTAATTATTAAAGATTGATCTATTGGTTCAAGAACATAACTTCATGGCTACTATAAGGCTTCAAAACAGGCAGATGGAGTTCAGTGGGGGCAGAATTCTATACCTTCGTTATTCATTCTCCCTACTAGATTGTAAACTAGATGAGGTGAGGGAACTTTGTGTAGTCTTATTAACCTAGACAGCCTGACCAGTGGAAGGGGATTAATGAAAGGTGCACATGAATGATTGAATGAACCAGCACCAGAACCCAATACATCAATTGGGCCATGCCTTCAGTGAGTTTAACCACTGTGCATTCAATGGCTCTAAATTTCTTCCTGCCTTTCGTGCTGTGCAGGCCCAACCACTTTACTTTTTCTCTCTTTCTGACATCTTTCCAGTGGGAGGATGACGAGGGATAAATTCTAAATTCTAATTATATTTTGGATAATGAAGGAAGTGGGTGCATCCACTTTGTAAATTCCTACTGGAGTGTCCAGCACTCTTAAAGCTGTTAGTAAGGTCCGTCTTTGGTTTTGATTTTTGTGTTTTCTTCTTTCTTTTTTGGTATGGGGATTGAACCCAGGGACACGTAACCACTGAGCCACCCATTTTAAAATTTTTTATTGGAGACTGGGTCTTGCTGAATTGCTAAGGACCTGCTAAATTGGTGGGGCTGACTTTGAACTCGTGATCTTCTTGCCTCAGCCTCCCGAGTTGCTGGGATTACAGGTGTGTGCCACCACGTTTGGCTTGATCTTTGGTTCTTCATGGCAATTTTTCATATCCTGTCATCTTGCTACACCATCTGCTTATGGCTAAAGTTTTGGACTCCCAGTACCACCATCTCAGTGCAGATGGCGCTTTCTTCTCTAATAGTTTCCTTCTCCTTTTTATCCAAGTCCTCTAATCTGTCTTTTTTGAGCTAAATGATTTCATAAGTTTTAATTTTGACAATTTTAGCCCACATTATTAGAAACATCAATTTTTCTAGAGAAGAGAACCAATGCTTATCTCTCTCTTTCTGCATTATGATATATAGTAATGAATACAGTCTTTACCCTTGTTTTTAGCTATTAGTACTCAATAATGTCAACTGACTACCTCCCTAATATTTGATTAGCATTTAAAATGAAACGATTAGACCTTGAGAATCTGGAGCTTAAATAGCATGGGATCCACCTGTGGTTGTGTTGAGCATCTATCTTTCTGAATTAACATATCTAAAAATCACTGTGAAATCCACCTCCGAACTACAAGCCACTCCTAAATGTAAGAATTAAATAGCATCTGTTGTAAGCCTCATGATTACTTCAGGGACACCTGACATGAGGGCTTTCCTGGCAAGGACAGGTAGGCTGGGTGGTTTTTCTGAAAAGCAACTTGCCCCTTGGTACACAAGAGTCTGTTCAATTATTTAAACAGAGTTTTGAGCTCTTGCTAAGTATAAGCTGCTAAGTTGCTGAAAAATTAAATGATAATGATAAATCTGACAATGATCTCTTCACTGAGGACCTTCAGTCTGAGGAAGGAAGGAAGTAGATTTATTAGTAGAGAAAATATGTACGTTAAGGGGAGTAAAGCCCTTTAGAAAATAGCCGTTGCCTCGAGGTTCAGTAGGAATTCTGAATTGGTGGGATTTCACCTTTAGCTCTTCCACTCTTCATTTCACCATCTCCACCATGTGTTGTCACAGGAGGTTGGAAATACAGCCTACATGCTTCAAGGGAGCCTGTTCTGCTTTTATGTTGTTTGGCTCAAGTCTGTCTTCCTGAAATTTCCACGGTGGATCCTAATTTCATTTATAGGCTCCATCCAAAGTGAAATCGAACTTACTTGCTGACAGTTCTCCAAGTGTTTGACAATAGTCATGAAAACATGGCAAATATTAATTCAGAAGTTTAAAAGGAAGACATTTTCAAACATTTATATGTGGATCTTGCAACCTTCACAACACTCTTATTTTACAGATGAAGACATGGAGCCAAAAGGAAGCTGAGTGACTTGCCTGAGATGGCCCCATCCATGAGGAGTGGGATTGAGGTTTGAAGCTAGACCTGTGATTCCAGAGCCCTCACGGCTTCCTTTCCTTCTGAGAAAAAAAAAAAAAAAATTCCTAGGTTTTTGTAAATCCCTCATTATCTCATTGCTACTCTCAGAGATTTTATTTTTTTCTATATAATTTGAAGTATGTGTCCAAAGGAGAAAAGTAGATTCCAGTTGTTTCTGAACATACTTGGAGTTATATGGAATTCACTTATATGCACTTAGACATCCTATGGCCATTACTAAGGTTTCTGTTACTTTGTAGCCTTGTCTCCCAGAATCTCCTAACCCCTCCATTCCTTTGTATAAACTGTGGAGAATAAACTGAAAAACATTCTCTTTTTATCATACCTTGATCACACTTTTCTGAGCCCTCTTTTCAAGTAGGGCCCAATCTTGAGACTACCCTATCTGACTTTATATTGTTCAGTTTTAGCAAAATTCCTCTTGGATTGGTTTAGCAGGAATGCCCATCCTTAGCCAGATGCAGAGGTGTGCGCCCCAACTGTAATCCCAGTGACCTGGGAACCTGAAATAGTAGGATTGCAAGTTTGAGGCCAACCTCAGCAACTTAGTAAGATCCTATCTCAAAAAAAAAAAAATAAATAAATAAAAAGCTGGGGATGTATCTCATTGGTAAAAACACCCCTGTGTTCAATTCCTAGAATCCCCCCTCAATAAAAGGGAAGAAAAAGAAATGTCCACCCTTCATATCTGATTATCCTTGGTAATCTGATCAGATTTTATATAGCCCACTCTTGTAATGTGATCAACCTGACCTGCCTTCAGGAAGAGTCCTGCCAATTTGATGGAGCCAGGATTTGCCCCTATCCTTTCTGTTTCCTCTTAGTAATTCTCTATGTACTTAATCCACCCTGCTTCTTGACTATAAGTCCCCACTTATCTATGATGTATTTGGACTTGAATTCCACTCTATACTGGAGTTTATTTCCTCTGTTGCAAAAGTTTTGTTTTTTTAAAAAATAAAATTTATCTTCACTTTATTTTCTGTCTGGCTCTGGTGGTCTTTAACTGCCTCTTAATTGTGTCTTGATCTGGGTGGCATCCGGGTGGCTGTGGGAGCAGAAATCAAGAAATAAAAGCTTCTCCGGAAGAGATTATATAGAAACAGGGTTTTGAAAGGTGGGCATAAAATTTCTTAAACAGACAATTGTGTATGGGAATAGAAAGCACTTCAAACAAATGGGCATCCCAGGCAGAGACATGGACATAGGTTTTAGCTTGGAAGGTTTGGAGCACCCATAAGCAGTTCAGGGTTATCTGAGCAAAATATGGCAGAAGAGACAATGGGACTGGGGAGCACTTTGGTACTGAATAGATATTACTCTGAGACTCCAGTCCATGGATTTGAGCAGGGTAAAGACATGTTGAGATCTGTTATAGTATTGTTTCTTTTTATTTATTTATTCTAATTTGTTATATATGATGGCAGAATATAACTCATTTCATATTACACACATAGAGCACAATTTTTCAAGTCACTGGTTGTACACAAAGTATTTTCACACCATTCGTGTCTCCATACGTGTACTTAGGGTAATGATGTCTAACTCATTCCACCATCATTCCTACCCCCTGGCTCCCTCCCTCCTCCTCCCTCCCCTTTGCCCTATCTAAAAGTTCCTCCATTCCTCCTATGCCCCCCCCCACACACACACACATCACCACCATGAGTCAGCATCCTCATATCAAAGTCAACATTTGGTCTCTGTTTTTTGGGGGATTGGCTTGCTTCATTTATTGTGTTTGTATATAGTAGGAAGAATGATAAATAATGAAAAGAAGAAATATGTTTTCAAATGACCCAGGGGCACTAAACCATTGAGCCATGTCTCCAGCCCTTTTGAATATTTTATTTAGAGACAGGGTCTCCTTGAGTTGCTTAGGGCCTCGCTAATTTATTGAAGCTGGCTTTGAACTTGTAATCCTTTTGCCTCAGCCTCCTGAGTTGCTGGGATTAAAGGTGTACCCCCACCTCCTCACCTCAAAGTGCCATATTCTTTACTACTCCCCTTTGCTTGTTTATATGGCTCCAGGGGCAGTCAAACCAGTACAGGAAACCATCACAAAACCCTTGTATGTTAGTTCATTTCCTATTCATTGTCCTAGTTAATAAGATTGAGTTGAAGCTTTAGGGGAGGAAAAGTAAACTTTTCCTCTACCTTCTTAGGTTCACTGACCAAAGTCCTGAAAATAAAACTAATAAAAGACAGATCAAACAACAGAAAACCGGATTTTTTTATTTATATACTACATACATTTACACAGGAGAAACCCAATGATGAGTGACTCAAGGGATGCTTAGAACTTGTGCCTTGTGCAGCATCCTAAGGAAGAACGGTAAATTTGTGAAGTGACAAAACAAAGGAAAAAAGATTAGGATTTTAAAGGTAGTGAGCTGTGGGAAAATGAATGAAGGGGAAAACTAATGGAAGTTAAGGGTGTTTAGTAAGATTTGTCTCGCAGCTTCCCTTGATGCTGTCCGTGGACTAGTCTGGAGTCACCTCTGATGATTAGTGGTCTACAGTGGTGCACCTCTTCCTGCTGTAAGAGAGACAGATGAAATGTATATCCTGCCTTTGGCCGGTTATGGGGAGTGCAGAGAGCTTGTATTCTGCATCTGCTGTTTCTAACTTGCCTTCAGATCAGCTCAAAACCATCTCTAGGACCACGTGGCATTTTGGAGGACAACATCTTCTAGTCCCCTACAGAGCCCAGGAAAATAATTCTAGGAATCATTTTATTCTTTTATGGTGATAAAGATATTTTATAACCCGACCAACAAAGAGTGAATTATTTAGTAATTGANTCCTAAACATGATTAGTTCATTCATTGGCGGGAACAGGTCGGGCGGAGGTGATAGGTCAGTTCTAAAGCGGGGTACACATTCAAACTGATTGGTTTAGGCCCTGCAATGCCTACGTGCGAGACCACACAGAGCCCTTCAGTTATTAAACAACCAAGCAGTCAGGGGAAATATTTACTGGGCGGTTCCAAGTATTGTCTTAACAGCTACAGAAATTTCAGGTTTTGCAGGTAGCATAGAAACCTAACAATACCTAATCCTTTACATTTTAACTCAGACCTTGCAGCTTAGAAACTTTACAATACCCAGTCTTTTACCCTTTAACTTTTACACTTTAACTTCAATTTCTTTTACCCTTACAATACTACATGGAAAAATCTGCATGAATTAACTGTAAATACTATTATTTTTTAATTTTGATTTTTAATTTTTCATTTTATTTGATTATGTAGGATTACAAAGACGTTGTAGATGATTTTTATAGGGTTATTTCTGATTCTTACATTTTATGTGAAAGTCCTGTTGCTATAGAAAGTAGTTATCTCAAATGTTAGGTAAGTTGAAATCAGTTTACAAGTTGTACATTTTAACTTTGATTCTAAAAAAGTAATAGGTATGTGTATGTGTGGGGACGCAGAGTATTTGGCTTTTACAACCATGCAAGGTTCCCATTAGCCATATTTCACATCCAATTCTACTCTGGGGGCCTTGTGCACTTTTATCTCAAAGCTCTCTATGTCTACATCATCACTTTTCTATCTTACATAAGGACACAAGGATGCAAGCTCCTGCCATCTTGTTGCTCTACCCTGTGGTCCAAAACTATTTGCCACCAATCATCCTTTCAAGCAGCGATTGATAAAAAAACATTTTAGAAGTTAAAATGAAAACACCTTTTTTTCTTAAAAGCCTAAAGGCATTAAACATTTATAATCACACCCTTTGGCCTGAACTCTTGACATTAGTCAAATGGCCTTACTTGAAATGGAATAGAGGCTGGGAAATATCATGTTAATTCTCAGCAGCCACACAACTAGTTAAAGATTTTATTACTGGGGAAAAAAGGGGTGTGGATCTAGGAGGAATGGTACCAGCCCTGTCATACCACAGTCACACTACCTGGAGATATATGGTTCAATTAAAAAGAAATATATAGCATAAATTATGTAACTAATTACATGACTTCTAACTATGTAATGGAAAATTTAGGAGAACTAAAAGAGTAGATATGCCAATACATGCTCAAATGGGAGGTTTTTTTTTTTTTAATTAAAAGCTTTATTAAGGATTAGTTGCCGTGCAGTGAATTATATATGTTTAAGGTACCTAATTTTATAAATTTATAAATATGCTTATGAAACTATCATCCCATTCGAGATAATGAACATGCTCATCCACCTAAAGGATTTATTATATCTCTTTACTTTCACTTTTCCTACTCATGACCTACATACTCCAGTTCTAGAACAAAATATTTTTACTTCCTAGAATTTCTAGAAATGAAATAATGTGATGTGTACTTTATATGGATGTGAATTCTTCTATTCGGCCTATTTTGAGATTCATTTTTATTGTTGTTTATATCCTTTTAATTGTTTTTAATTGCTGGGTAGTATTTACCATATTTTTTTGTATCTGTTCACCTATTACTTGGAATGTGACTTGTTTCCAGTCACATGGCTATTACAAATAAAGTTACTATAAACATTCATTGACAAATATTTGTATGAACATGTGATTCTTTTTTCTTGAGTAAACACCTAAGAACAGGATGGTTATATATGTGCCAGTGGGTACAATTCTCTGAGAAACTGCCCAAGTCTTTTCCAAAATAGTTGTGCCATTTTATTTCCCCACCCAATGTATGAGAGTTCCAGTTGCTCTATGGCCTTATCAGCATTTGGTGTGGTCACTTTTTAATTTTAGCCATCCTAATGGGCATGCAGTGGTATCTTATTGTGGTTTTGATTTGCATTTTCTTAATGACTAATGGAGTTTAATATCTTTTCAAGTGCTTAATTGTCATCCATAGATTTTCCTTATTAAAATGTCTGTTAAGATACTCTGCCAATTTATTTCTTATAGTTATTTTATTTCTTATTAATTTTTGAGAGTACTTTGCATATTCTCGATTCAAATCCTTTAGCAGATAAGATTTACTAATATTTTCTCCAAGACTGTATAAATTCTCTCCAAATTATTGGGTTTCAATCAGATCTTTATATTTTTTTATTCAGTTATTTTGGATTTCCTTTTTGTTCTTTTTATAGTCTCAAGGTAAATTGAAGTCATAGATTTTAGACCTTTATTTTTTCCCTAAAATAGGCATATAATGCTATAAATATTCTCTTAGTATTACTTTAGCTGTGTCCTGCAAACTTTTTTTAATTTTTTTTAAAATTTTCATTCAATTCAAAATTAAATCCATTCTGATTTTTGTATATGTGTATACGGTATGGGTAAATATTCATGAAATTCTTTTTATAAAACTAAAAAGAAATTCTGGGGATACTTGCAAATACAATAAAAGTGACAAAAGTAAGCAAGGGAACAATGAGAAAAGATTCAGATTAATCAATCTTTGGGTTAGGAGAAGCTGGGTTTGAGACAAGGGGACCACAGTGTGTACATAGAGACATTGTAAAAAGAACTGGCTTTTGTGATTAATAGTGACTTTGAGAGTGCTTATTAGACGTGATAAAAGAAAACTAAATTTAAAGAGCCATGTATACACAAATGATGAAAATGTGTCATTAACCAAGGATGTGTTTAATCAAACTCTGTGCAATATAGGAGGCAGAAATTCCACTCTTAAGTATATACACTAACCAATTTTTTGAACACACCCACAAATATAAGACTGCTCTGAGCAACATTATTCAAAACAGGTATAAAATAGAAACACCTTAAGTGACCATTGGCAAGATAATGGGTGTGATATGCTATGTTCACACAGTGGAATCTATATACTAGTGAAAATGAACAAGTTATAATTACAAAATCCACAATTATAATTTCCTGGAAGAGCTGGGAGCTTAAGATTAAATAGAGTATGATATCATTGATATAAACTTCAAAATGTTTCAAACCATATGTGTTACTCTATAAATGAAAATAAATGCATGTAAAGAATAAATTTGAAATTTGGGTCGGTGGTTATTTCTGGTGGAAAAAGTGAATAAGAAGAGGAAGGGAAATTGTGGGGCTTGAGCCTCATTAACAATTTACTTCGTAAGCTTGGCAGTACTTGGTGTCTCTGTACAAAGAGGGCTTGAGGATTGCTCTTTAGCGACTTTATTTTCTGCTGTTGCCCTTTTAAACTTGCACTGCACTGGAGAGCTCTTTTCTCTTTCAAGTGAAATCTAAAGCAAGTGTCATGACTTTTCTGATCACAGATTAAAAACATTTCCTATTACTTCTAGTCACAAAATTATCCCTTTATTAATTGCTATAGCTAGTTCACGCAATAATAAAATTCCCACTTTATGTACAATGAAAGCATCTTTCTTCCCCTCGATAAGGTCTTCTCCAGATTAGCGGCCTCTAGTGAGTGAGTAAAACTTGTGAGCTTCTTCAGATGCTTATCCAGCTAGAGGGTCTTCCCTTGCTCCCTTATGATAGGTTACTTTTGTATTCTCTGGGGTAGAATTCTACTTGTGGATGAGAGGAAAAGAGGTGAGGAAAGCAATGCTTTATCTGATTAGGATGGTGCTTTAGTCAGCTTTTTCACTGCTATGACTAGAAGATCCAACAAGAACGATATTAAAGGAAAAGGTTACTTGGAGGCTCATGGTTTCAGAGATCTTAGTCCATGGACAGCTGGTCCTTTCCTTGGGGCTCAAGGTGAGGCAGAACATCATGGAGAAAGAGGGTGGTGGAGGTGGCTCACATGATGAACAGGCAGCAGAGAGAGACTCCACTCTCCAGATACAATATACACACCCCAAAGGCACGCCCCCAGTGACCACCTCCTCCAACCTCACCATACCAGCCTCCAGTTTCCACTCAGTTAATCCCTTCAGGGGACTAATTCTCTGATTGTGTGAAGGCTCTTATAACCCAAATCCTTCTCTTCTAAACCTTCTTACATCGTATCACACATGAGCTTTTGGGGACACCTAATATCTAAACTATAATAGATGCTTAGTTAGAGTAGGTAGTCTTGTGTCTGAGCAAGACCATGATAGAAGGTGATTATCTGGAGACCTTCTATGTGTTAGTTGGTGGGGAAGTCCACCATTTTAACTTGAAATTACTTTCAAGTGTAGAGGAATTATTCTTTATCTCACAGGGACGCAGTGCCACCCCCAGCCCCAGCCTATTTCATTCCTGCTGTCATTGGCTTTGTTCAGGCTCCAAGGGTCTCTTATGTGGACCAGTATAATAACATTTCAAATGGTCTTTCTGCCTTCAACTTCCCTGGCCTTTATTACTTTCTCAATATGTCCATCAGAGTTCATGATTGTACCATTTTATTTCTTCACATTTGAAGGCTGCTTTTTGCTATATAATATAGTCCACACTGTCCAACATAAGGTGGCATTTACAGTCTATACAGAATTTAAACTTTCTAAACTTATCTCGTTTACCCCCACTTCATGCACACTCAAATCCAATCAAGCTAAATTTGTAAATGTTCTTTCATGACTCCATATGCTTAGACATGCTGGAATTTTCTTCTCTTTTCTGCGTCTTGCACTTAATGGTTTCTATCTAGCACAGATTCATTAGAATGCTACTTATATCAGAAACATATTATATATTCTTGCTGGTACCACTCTTCCTTCTCAAATATATTAATGTTTCTGATAGGTCAGCCAGATCAATCGCTGATTGTTAGCCTACTCTCTCAGCTGGTGATCATGAAAGAGAATTTTGCAGGATGCTTCAGTATGAATGGTGTTTTGTTTTGTTTTGAATTCTATCTTTAATCCTCCTGGGTCTCTCTTTATTTCATTAATTTATCTTTTGGTAAACAGCTTTGTTATGATTTAGATTAAATGTCCCGCAAAGCTTATGTGTGAGAAAATGCAAGGAAGTTTAGAGACAAAAATGATTGGGTTATGAGAGGTTTGACCTAATCAGTATATGAATCCCTAATAGGGATTAACTCGGTGGTGACTCTAGGCAGATAGGGCGTGGTGCAGGGGGTGAGTCTTCCGGGTCTATCTTTTGTTCTGGTGAGGAGACCTCTCTCTTTCTGCTTCCTGGTGCCATATAGTTGCTTTCCTCCACCACACTGTTTCTCTGCCTCACCTCAGACCCCAAGGAATGGAGTTGATAATCTATGGCCTGAAACCTCGTGAGTCCCCAGATAAAGTTTTCCTCCTCTGATTGTTCTTTTCATTACCACAGTGAAAAAGCTGACCAGAAGAAGCTTTACTCTTCATAGCTAACAAAGTGAATGTAGGTGATGCTATTGGAGGTGCTGAAAAATTGCCAAGAAAGTATATCATAAGATTTTATGTCCTCAGTGTCACATTCTAGGTAACTGTCAATGCATTAGAAAGCAAAGATCAGCAAATAGTTAAGGATTGGAAGAAGTACTTTTGCCTTATAAAAGGCATCACAAAAATCACTGCAGTCTGGATAGACTGATCTGCTATCCTACAAACAGCATGTGAACGGAACTGTGGTTTAAAACATGTCATGACTTGAGGACCTTAAAAAAAAATTCCTCAGCTGGTTTAGTGTATGATGCTTAGTGCATGGTTTCAATGGGGACTCTTCCCACATATGCAGTTAAAATTATCTTTTAGTAAGCTTTGTGTCTTTGTGACCAAAAGAGCTGACAAGAACAATTTAAAGAAGGAAACGTTTAATTTGGCTTATGGCTTATGGTTTCAGAGGTTCAATTCACAGATGGCTGACTCCATATCTCTGGGATTGAGGTGAGTTAGATCATCATGATGGAAGGGGCCAGGAGAGGTAAGCTACTCTGTTCATTACAGCCAGGGAAAGAGAGAGAGAGTGAGAAAGAAAGAGAGAGACAGAGATTCAGAGATGGGGGGGCAGTACACTAATACTACACTCTCCAGGGATAAAACATAAATCTCAAAGGCAAGCCCTGAATAACCTATTGCCCAGTCACATCCTATCAGCCTATCATCACCACCCAGTCCTTTCAAATTAATAATTCATCAAATAGATTAATCCACTGATTAGGTCAGAGCGCATAATCTAATCAAGTCACCTGGTAACATATGTGAATTTTCTCACGCTTAAGTTTTAAGGGGGCACCTCATATCAAAATGATAACTATTGCTTAATCATTTGGCATTTCATTCACTTTCAGAAACATATTCTGTGCACTAAATAAAGGAGTGCTCATAGTATCTTTTTGGTTCTTCAAGGTCCCATTCAAAGTGTGCTTTCTTCTCTGCAAACTCTACTCCTAACTAGCCTAGGCAAAGCTAGCTATCTGCTCTCTCCTGTTACCATAGCATCTACACACACCTCTGCTATGTCACGTAACCATATTGAAATGTGTAGTTGTGTGTCTCCCTAAATATATTTTGAGCCCCTTGGGGGCAGGGATCATGGCTTATTTATCTTTGTATCTCTAACACCTAACACAGAGCTTGACACATGGCAGATGCTTGATAAATATTTGTTGGAACAAAATAAAATATTTACTATAGTTCTTCATTGAAACTCATAAAATTTGCACTTCCTTCCTCCCCAGATACTTAACCATCTATGAGAAGGGAAAATTTGATTCAGAATAATATATAGAAAATATTGCACTATCTAGAGCTGGCCCTGAAGTGAAAGACAGCTTTCTAGAGCCTGCTTTTCTCTCTGCTCTCAGTGACTCTTGTCAAGATTGCCTCTGACCTAAATTCTAAATATAATGCTAATGGGATTTTTTGCCCCAGTCTTGCCTTCTCATTCTGCCATATTGGCACAGCTAACTGCTCACCTCCATCCTGTCTTCAGAAATTCTTTCCTTTCATGATTTCTGTGAGGTTTCCTTGCTCTGGTTTTCTTCTGGTTCTCAGACTGCTCTTTCTTCATTCCTTAGTAACTGCATTCTTACTGTTCTTTGTTCTTCAGCACTCTTATCTCATTCTACACAGGCTTTTATTGAGCATTTATTTCTGCTTGAGTTTTAGTCATTCACCTATATGTTAATCACAACATAATCTCCATCTGTAGCTGAACTCTTTTTTGAACTCTGAATTATATATATATATATAATTGCCATCCATCTGGATGTCAAAGTGAACTTTAACAAAACATCCTCCCCCCATAAACTAAAATGTTTCCCCTCCCTACAATATTTTATATCACAATTGAGCTCTGCCATCCAAAAATGTGGGAGATGGAGATTAATTGTGGCATCTCCCCTCTGACCATTCTTACATGTTGGGAGATGCCCACTTCGTTTGACCCCCGTGTCCCTTTCTGTATGCCACAAAATCCTCCATTTCACTCTTCTCCCAACTAGGCTCCCCAGTCTGGCCAGACCATCCTATCTAGAATGTGAATGGGTCACAACACTGTTCTGCTTGAGACCTTTCAGCAGGGAAGATGCACATCTTTCAGCACAATATAAAAGGCTCTTCAGGATCCAGGACATTGCCATCCTGCCCTGTTCTCTTGGCCTCTTCATGTCCTGCTCAAAGTTCCTTCAAAACTGAAAAGGTGGTGGTTCCTTACATTGCCTATCCCTTTCATCTCTTGCCTTTTTCTATGCTGTTTGTGTCCTTGGAACATTCTCACATGGCAAAAGTGTCCTTCTTAAGTTAATCAATTGTTCGCATTTATTTTACAAATATTTAGCCTGTGTTTCAGACACTGTCTGGGCTCTGGAGATAATTGCTGAGCAGAAGAAATTTAGTCCCTTCTCTCATGAAGCTTAGATTCCAGCAGTGGAGACAGTAATTAAACTGATAATTACACTGATAAATATGTAATTACAAGCTTGGACAAAGGTAATAAAGAAAAGTAAAGAATGTGCAGAAAAATGATCATAGTAGGATTTCCTTTCTCACAGCAACTGCCACATTGCCTTGAAATTTCTTGTCAAGCTCCCAGCTAGGCTGTGAGCTGTTTGAGGGAAGGGGCTGCCAAATCATTCCTCTTTATATTTTTAATGCTCAAAAAGAATCTGGTCTCTAGAGAACAGTGAGTAGAAGTTCCTTGAAGCAATGAAGCAACTGGTGCTTGTCAAGTGTGAACATTGGGAGGGAAGCAGCCTGTCCCTGAAAGTGTGATGTGGTGGCCCAGGTGCACAGCCTGCTGCGTATAAGTCTGTGAAAGGACTTCTCTTATTTGAGCAAAAGTGAACTAATTGATTTCTAAGGCTCCAACTCTAAATATTATGATAGGTTATATACCCATGGGAGTAAATGACCTATAGGAAAAAATTTTCTTTGTGTACTTTGCCTGTACAATGTCTTGCACGATGATGCTTCCTACCATAGTGTGTACGACTATGAAAACAGAGATGCCTCAGCTTTTTTTTTTTTTAAATTATGGTTTTCTTTGTTAATGTCAGAATAATCCCAAATACATGGGGGTAGTCTACAAGTGAACTCAGAGAGGATGTGGTTTCCCAAGTTAAACAATAGCTTGGAGACTCAAGAGTTATTATTATTTTAAATATTTTACTTGTTAATGATAACACGTCCTTCATCCATGGACCTAAACTGCCCAGTGGGAGTCTACCTTACATGATTTAAAATACTAGAGCCAAAAGGAGGACAAATTCCAATTTTCCGAGCAGACATCAAAGTGGAAAATGAGGTGACATTTAATAAGCCAACTCGTTTTCTTCTTCCTTGACTGCTTTCCTTCACCATGGAAGCAGAAGCTTTGCTCTCCGAAATTGACAAGCATTGAAAACCCTTTGTTACCGCATGAGATGCCTGATCCTATTCCAAGATTTTCTGTCTTCCTGCCCATAACACTTGCCCCTCTTTTCTTTGAAATTCGCTTAACACAATGCATTTGTGACTTGCCATGTTTGGGCATGGAAATGACTATTGCTTGGTGGAGGAAAAAAAAATACTTTTCAGTGGTTTTTGTTTTTACTTGTTATGGCTGAATTTCTCCTGCTTTGACATGATGGCTAAAATGTGCACAGCATTTCTGTGCCATCCGCAAACATATTTTCAGCATGCCTGTTTTCATGAAGAAAGTGGAGGAAGCATAAGCTTGGCACAGCACTAAGTCTGGGGTGTGTACATGGCGACCATCTGTTCCACACACACTCTGTGCTGCTGAAACGCAGGGGGAGAGGAATCTGTGAAACCCAAATGTGGATTTTTAAGGTGTTAACTATCCAATAACTTGGGTAGTGGGCCTGGGAGGGGTGGGGGGTACCACTCTTGCTATTGATTGAAAGTTCCATCCATTTCAACCCGATTTCAGCAATTCAAGATCAGATCAATACTTATTTATTAGGTCATTACTTTATACAATGAAAACCATGTCATCATTTTTATGTTGGTAGTGGAAGAGAAAGGGATGCAAGATGCTAGTGAGCAACATATTTTAGCTAAAAGAAATGTGTCAGTTAGCCATGCCATTGTAGAGATTTGCTGCCTTTTCCATCCTCTGATTGGCACTGGAGAAGCTGGGGAAAGTTAGAATGGAGACTTTGGAATCTGTCCTGCTGCACAGACCTCTTTATTAGTTTTTCTTTGGGGACTGGAATTCTGGAGACTGCTGTCTGATGCCACCCGAGTGACTGTTCTTCTCACCAATCTCTTCCTATGGAAAATCAATACTCATTCCATGGAGCTATAGCATCCGTCTAGTCTATGATGATAAAGATTTGCATCTAGAAGATACTTGTGCATCAATGCCAAAGACACAGCAAGGAATGAAAGATCAGCTTTCCTTGAAATTGATTAGTCCAGATACTGACCTAATATTATTTATCCCAAATTAATATATTTGGTTAAATATAAATTTGCATTCTCTTCTGCTAATTCTTGATGAAGATGAAATAGTACTGATGCTGAGAGAGAAAGAGGAAGAATCTTGTATGATGTAAACAGTGGCATGCTTAAAGTATTTTTCTTTTTATTTTTTCACAATAAACATTGGTGGAGGTAAAATCCTACTGACTCTTAACAGCTTCCTGGTCACAGAAATAATAATTAGATGGCTACCAAGCAGCCTCGGCATCTGCCAGGGAATCAGGGAATCAGCGTTTAGGAGACAGAGAACTGACTGATTTGAATGAACCTGGACTGAATCAAGCTCACGTTCGGTTGTCCTCTGGGAAGTCAGATCTTCTGCTCTGGTCTCCCTGTCACCTCTGAGAATTAACAAGGTCACCCCCTGCGGAGCCTGGGCACCAGCACTCTGAGCATTCTGTTGCTTTGGTTGGCATGTTTCTCCTTCCAGAGGAACTGGATGTTTTGTGATTCCTGAACCTAGCCCACAGCTTTGTTTCTGAGGAAAATAATTTAATCTGTCCCAATCAACCCATCATGTAGAAAATTATACAGAATATTATCAGAATCAACATAGGTAGAGATCTTACCTACTTAATATCAAAGGTGAAGAATGAACTCTTTCAATGGATTCAAGCAAAAAGAATTTTTTTTCCTTTATCAAAATAAATGTACTAGTATAAAGTATAATATAAAAAGAGGAACGTGCTAGTCTTAATTCACTAAAAACATATTTTGGGGCACTAAGAATATTCTTGCTATTAAAGATAAAATATGAATAAGATAAAGTTCTTGTTTTCTAGTAAACCAACCTGCAAAATTATTTCAATCAATGTACACTCAGATATTTAAAAAGCAGAGAAAAGGGTGTACTAAATTTCATCCAGATGAGGGAGTTTCTAGGAGGAAAGAGTGTTAAGTTTTGTCAGAGGATGGGAACTGTGGTTTGGCAGGATGAAGATTAAGAACTGGGGTTGCTTAGGGACCAGTAAGAATCCAAACAAAGATCAAGTGGAGTTCTGAGAAAGAAAGATTTGGTCATCAGGAATCCTGGGACTAATGAGTGGGAGAATGAAACTGAATATACAGGTGTTCAGTGTGAGTCTTACTATGCCTTAAAGACATGTCCCTGGGGAGACTCTGGCCTGCCTATGCATTCCTTGAACCTGTGGATTTTCTTTTCATTCAAAGTGCTTGGATTTTTGCAGAAAGGAAAGGGGAGCTATAACTGGATTCCTTGCTCCCCTGTGAAGCTTGCTCTTCCGATTGTTCTGATTCTTAATTAGAACTGTAGTTTAAGGCCACTGTGACAGGGGAGAAGGAGGGATAAAATACCGTGAGCAAATATCCTTGAGGGTATGAATCCACAAACAGGGACTTCATGCAGGGACCATACCTGAAGTCTGACTGCCAGGAATAATGCAGTGGTGACAGCTTTCCATCACCAGTAAAAACCATCTGGGTGACTAACATTTCTGTTAACAATGTCAACTTCCCCTGCCTGCCTCAGTGTTTTTCCATCATTTTGAAACATAGGAAAGGACAAAATGAGTTCTTGCATTTCATTTTCCCAATGGTTACCCGCCTGTCTTTGGGGAAGCAGACCAAGTAAGAAATGAGAAACAATGGACCTCTCTTTCCCCTTCTTTCCTACCCATCATCATTCAGCCTTCTTCTTTTTAAAGAAAAAGAAATGACTTCTTTGACTAGGTGCTCATCCCATCTCCCTTTGACACGGGACAAGTAAACATGCCATTTTATACCAGATTCATGAAAAGAAAGCATCCTGGTCGGTTGGTGACAGTGATTGGAGGTGGGTTACTGAATGTGCTCATTCACATTTCGCAGCACTGTTGGGGCTGCCTGCTGTCCTACATTCTGTTTCTATTGCTAGTTTCCTTTTGCCCTCTGCTTCTTCGTTTGGTTTTATCTATTTTAGCTGCTATTGATTTCTCCTAGATATTTAATATACAGTGCAAGTTATGTTTTGATGAAGGGGGCCTTCATTTTGATGCTTTTGATTTAATTTTAATTTCACAACAAAATTAAAGCAAAAAAATTGCCTTTACCACCTTTAAAAATATTGATGCAAACTAATTTCAGCCGTAGCTTGCTTGGCATGATCTAGCCCTATCATGTATTCTAGTTTTTTTTTTTTCAGAATTCAAGTCTTAGGACTAAATACAATGAAATTTTCAAATATGTCCAAGTAAATTTGGGTTTCAAATTTAGACGAAAACCTTATGGTGTCAGTCAAATACACATGACATGTGTAACTTAAATCCTTAGCTATTTCTGTGGCTTAGAGAAAAGAAATCAAGAATCTGATGGGTTTCTACTGACATTTCTAGGGTGAGGTTTATAAGCCTTATAATTGCATGTCTCTACCATGAAATGGAAGGACATAATTTTCATGTTTGCACAAAATCACTGGATCCACGATCTGGAATTATTTAGTAGGTTTCAAGAGGCAGAAGGACAAAATATTTCCAGGGTTTCACATCATTTCTTTTGATACATCAGGGTTTATCAGTGTTAATATTCAATGAAAATTCACAGGAGGAAAGGAATCTTTAACCAATTAATGACTAAGCTAATGATTTCCTAATCTCTGTTGTAACTACCAGAAAGCCATGGAAAGAGTGCACGGTGAGATTTACAGTAGCACCTCCAACATTCTGAAGACAAGTTAATTGTCTCTTACCAGCTGCCAAAATTTTACTATTTGATATTGATGTTTTGAACTTTTGATGTATGTATAACCTTTTCAAAATCAGTTCATCATTAATCACTTTTCTTCTGTTCATTCAGTGAGGGCATAGACCTTGGTCTCAAAGTATCTTTAATTTCTTTGAATACTGCAGAAACTCAATCAATTAATGTATTTAATTTAAATATTAAAGACTTTATTTTCAGGTAATAAAGGTGGAAAGGGATTTGATAATGATAGATACTTTATGGTGTTGACTTTAGCTACTGAGACTAACTAGAGTAATAAGCTTACCAGGGGGACTCTGTACTTTGGCATCCCTTAACTTTCTCTTCTAGCTGCCTATAAAACACAATGGCAAGGCTTACAATGCTGCAGGAATGGAGGGCTTCCCAGCACATACTTAAGGAAGAGATTACTTTTTCATATATGTCTAGAAGCCTGGAGACCAGGATGCTGGAAAGGGGCTCAGGAGAGGTAGACCCACCCTCTCTGTTTATCTTTTGACCTCTCATATATCAACTCAGTCACAAAAGTGGCTGCTGCACCTGTGTCCCTCAGAATGGTGTTTATATCCCATACAGCAGGGGTGGGAGTGGCTGAAGGGGCATGCCACCAGAGCTGTCTTAATTAAAAACTTTATCTTACAAGTCCCACAAAGATATCGAAGTTTTGATGTTTTATTAGTTGGACCTGGGTCTCAAGGTCATTCCTAGAATAATAACTGAATTCAACTTGGAAGGAAGAATTGTGTGTGGGGACTAGGACAGAGTACCAACATTATCTGCCAAAGACTGTGTTAAGCACAATCACAGTGGTGTGATATGTGATAGATAAAGGAAGTGGGAGTCATCTAGCTGATTTTTTTGTATGTTTTTCTTTTATTTGCTCTAAAGTTCTATTTTAAACTTTCTATGATGACTATTTGGATTTAATGTAACTAAATATTCTATAAGTTAAATATGGAAAGTACTTAAGTTGTAGCAAATAGTCCTTATGGCTATCTATATCAAAAAATGTTACACCAGTTCCCCAGAACTCAAGGGATTAAAACAATAATCACTACTTCTTGGAGGTTTTTGGACAGCTGATTGCCTGGGCTATCGGAGAAGCTCTGCTCTGCTCTACCTCTCTCTCCTCCTCCTGCTGAATCCAGTATGAAATCCCAGACATATTCTTCCAAAGGGAAGGCAGTGGTACAAGAGAACACACCCCTGAATAAATGACTTCCAAACCTATGCTTTCATCATGTCTACTAATCTCCTAAGCAACTTTCCTAAGACCACAGAGTGAGTTGACTCAAAGTAGCCTACAGCCAAGAGTCAAGAGGTTGAACAATAAATTAACCTAAAGATTATGAATGTCTTTGAAGAGTAAGCTAATCTGCCATGATAATCTCGCCAACTTTCAGCATGACAACAAAGTAGTGATTGCTCTGTCATAACCCCCAGAAAAACAGAACTGTTTTCACCATGTGTTTGTAAAGCAATGGTATAAGAATTGTCTGAGTCTAACCTTACAGTTTAATTGCACACACACACACACACACACACACACACACTCACACACATTGTAAACATCAAAGAAGAAAAATAAAGCCTGTTTCCCTGCTTATGGTCACTGTATAATTTCAATGGAAACTTGCTTGGCAAATGTATAATGACTGCAATGGAAACTGGCAGAACACCACAACATTTAAGTCAGGAGCCCTGGAGAGTTGCTACTTTTTAAGGCAGACATGCATTTCAGAATCCTCATGCAGTGAAGATGTGACTTGGAAAGTAAGCTCAATTGTATATGAATGTGCAAATATCACAAGGTATTTGCAAGAGTTCTTTCTTTACCAAGGGTAAGGCACATGCCAAAGGAGAGAATGACCCTGAAGCATCATCCTTGCTCTGCTGGTATTTATGATGCTGCATGACCTAGAGGATCCCTTCATAAAGAAGTCGATCTTGTGCTTTGAAATTCTTACTCCCCTCTATTCGTCAGCCTATCAAACGGCTCATTCTCAATTGCTGCAGATACAAGGACTGGAAGGTTTGGTCTCCATCTTCCTTATTGTTTCCTCCTGCAGAGTAGGTCAAGTGTGCTTGTAACACATTTAAAGTCTCACAACAACCAAGTAATAATAGTAAGAATAAGAATAATAGCATTTCTCCAAAATTTCAGGCACTTACAACATGGGGTAAATAGTATTGTTTGTCCCTCATCAGATTAAAAAAATAACTGGTTGGTACACCTAAGCAATTTTCCTAAGACCACAGAGTGAGTGAGTTTACTTACAAACTGAAAAGAGTATATATTTTTCAAGTTTGAGATAAAAGAAAAAGTTAATTAATGCACTTAAGTCTGTGTTAAATAAAAAAGTAACAATGAGGATGTTGGATGCACCCATTATTAGAAATAGATGAGCTACATTTTTGTACATAATATCATCTATAAAGTATGAATAAAGGAAAAAAATTATCATTGAATTTATGGTACTTTGTAAGAAATAGAAATGACATTGAAGAGGTCCCAATGTGATCTTTAGAAATGAACAATTTTAGAAAGGAAATGTAGTTGAGAAATACTTTCAAACCTCCATGATGTAAATTCACATCTCTGGTAATGCGCTTGTTTGAGGAGGAGGTAGTCTCTGAAAGATGATGGGATTAGGCTTTTTGAATTACAATAGAAAGAGTTCACAATATTAAACTACTTTTGTCAGTGGAGGAGAGACAGAACTCTGTTTTCTGAAGAATTGATGTGCACAGTGAGCTCAGTGAATATCATCCATAAAGTCAAGAGGAGCTGAGCTGGTTGAATGGATAGGGCACATATTAAATTGATAGTGATTAATTAGTTTTATGTCACTTTGATGCTTTTAGACTTGTTCATGGTGTGGTTTTCAATTATTTTAGTATTATTGGAAGAGCCAAGATTAGACCATAGTTATTAGAATTAGATGAGTTACCTTATTTGCAGAGTAGGATAACCTTTGCTATTTTTCTTTCACGTGATCAGTGCCATTTGCAAAGAAAAGAAAATGAGGTAGTATGAGCATAGACAAAGGCTTAAGAGAAGTCTAGGTTTTTAAAATCAGGATCAGATAAACCAAGGTTCAAAAAGATATTTGAATGGATTGCTTAAATTCTCATTGTCACTTGCTGTCATTTTTAAGTTAGTCATACTAAGATGCAAAAACAGAAGAAGAAAGTGGACTTCTAACCTTCCGAAGAACAAATAAAAAATTAAAACATTCTGAAATCTTAGCATTTAGTTCATAAAACATCATCTCTGTGATGTCATTCAATAAAAATATGCTTGCATACTTGCAAATTTTCAAACATACATACACAAACACCTATATGCATATATATATATATATATACCTCTCTCTCTCTCTCTCTCTCTCTCTATATATATATATATATNTTTTTTTGTTTTTTTTTTTTTTTTTTTTTTTTTTTTACCAGAGACCTTTGTATTTTCACCATCTATGGATATGGATAATGCATCACCTGGTGAATTGGGCCAAATTTTCTCATGACCAACTGTAGTCTGGCTTCTTTCTGGGCATGAAGATTCATAAACTCTTCCATGCTCTTCATTCAAATAAAAAGGGAAAAATAAATTTGCTACAATAATGACTATGTGGGAGATACAATTGATAACCAGCAAGAACTCAGAAGTTAGGAAAACAAATTTGTCCTCTAAATATTCAGCTTTGGAATCTCCAAGTGAATCAGAATAAACCTACTCAGAGCCAATGAAAGAAGTACAATCCACAAGATGGCAATTAAGGGAATTAAGATATTTGAAAAACTATGGACTGGAAGATTATAGAATTGAAACTATACAAAGAGTCACATACAGAATTTGGCAATATTCAACCAATAGTGTGCAATTTTATTTTCTCCTTTGGTTAATGAACATTTTTTTCCATGACTGGCTCTCCTTGAACTAAGGAAGATATACTTTCTTTTTTTGAGAAACCAACAAGCTTAATTGAGATTTTTATTTACATCAGCAAAAGCCCTGTGTGGTGGTGTACACCTGTAATCCCAGCTAGTTGGGAAGCTGAGGCAGAAGGAAGACTGAGGATGTAGCTCACTGGTAGAGCAACTATAAGACCCTAAGTTTAATCCCCAGTACTGAAAGAAGAAGAAGAAGAGGAGGAGGAGGAGGAGGAGGGAGAGGGGAGAGGGGAGAGGAAAGGGGAGAGGAGGGGAGAGGAGGAGATGGAGAAAAGAAGAAAAAAAAAAAAAACCAAGGATAGTAAATGGAAATCTTACATATCATTTCAGGTCTAAAAATCCTCTCATGTTCCTTTCCACTTTCCCCTTCTTTTCTCTCATCTGCCTTACCAGTAGAGGACTCTGAAATACTAGGAAAGTTAAGAAATTTCAGTTTAAGTCCTACCTTGAATAAAATGTGCCTATGAACAATGACATTATACTCTTGTATGATTTTATTAAGTCACTGGCTTGTTCTCTGATAGCATATTGTTTCCTTGACATTAACTTAGTACTAGGCAAGAAAAAGAAAAGAAAATCATTGGTGAGAGGGCGACTCATGTTACCCAATAGCAAATATTTCATACCCACAGATGATGTCCCTCCTGATCCCCGGTCTCTAGAAAGAGTTTTTCAACAGAAGCACAACCGACATTTTGAACAAGATAGTTCTTTGTTTCAGGGGGCTTCCCTGTGTTGTAGGATATGTGTCCGCATCCTCGGGCTGTATCCATAAGACGCTGGTCATGTCTTCGTTCTGAAAGAAATGACTCAGAAATTGCTAAATGTTCCCTGGGGAACACAAGTATTCACAGTAGGGAACTCTTGCTCTAGTTGAAATGATTGGAAGTAATAAGAATGTTTATTTATATTGGCTGATGTTGGTTGCCTTTGGTTAAAGATTGGAATAAAAGAGACTAACTCAGGGAAAACTTGACTGGTATATAAGCAGAAATGAGAGGAAATGGAGAGACTATATATTTGGAGGTTCCGAAGGTTTGGGAAAGGTGAATTATTCCTAGACCTCAGAGAGTAAGAGATAAGTTTGAAAAATACTTTGAGCATCAAAGGCTCAGTAAAACTTCTCAGAGAACAAAGAGTTTTATCCCTACAAAAGAGATCAGATAAAGAATGTGATCTTTCCACCTCTTATTTCAGATGGCCTAAAGGTATTCACCATTATACTAAAAAAGAGGTGCAGTAAAGCTAGGAGAAAATAAATCAATTTGGCTTTCGAACTATGACTAAGAATAATCTTTGAGTATGCTTGCTGGCATATGAACTTGACTGCAAGCAAATAGATCAGAAAATTGCTACTTTTTATTGAATTATATTGTTAAGAAAAACGATGGACCTAGACAAAAATAAACTCCTGGCTCCTAAGCCTGCCCTAGCAGAAAGTGTGTTATACATGTTCTCTGTCCCTAGAGAATTTTCACTTCACATGTAACCAAGCAATGACAGATGAGGGAGAAATTAAAGCGAGGGACCATGAAGAATAATGCACAAGAGTGGCCAGAGAGAGGAACCAGGGTTTAAGGGGAGGGATTACTTTGTTCAATTTTAAATAAAAAAAAATCATTTTACATAAAAAAATATTATATTGCACACATATATGCATGCAAACACGTTTCAACACCTATGCATGCATATAAACATGTCGTCTACTACACATATGCATTCTAAATTTAGCAGCTTTCCAAAATAGTGACCATGAATGACTTTGAAGAGTGTAGCACATCAACTCTGCTTAGCCCTGAAAAGATTCAGAGGTCCTGATTGTCATTTGAGATCATGTCTTGTCACATTAGAAATAAGATGCCATTTCTTAGCTTATGGCATTTGTGTTTTTGTTTGAGACAAAACAGATAAAATTGTCGATTTAATTCTGACAAATAAGAAAACCAAGATGAAAATATTTTTGAAAAAATCTTGAAAACTGTTAGAGAGGAATTGCACAAGTCAGAACCACTATTATTAACATCTACAGTTCTTGTGAAATTTAATTTTATGCAAGTTTATACATTGGTAATTGCCATCATGCAATTTTACTTCAGGGTATATTTAAAAATAAAAATTGATATAAATACATATTGTAACAAATTATGTGAATAAATCAAAGCTAAGATACTTCCCAATTTCTTATAAATTCTGTTTCGTTTTTATGACAATGTTAATAATCTTATATTTTTATACTCATTTCTTTAAGTTTATGAAAACATATGAGATAAACCTCAGAGAGAGAGAGAGAAAGACAAGGAGAGAAAGGGGGGGGGAGAGAGAGAGAGAGAGAGAGAATGCATGCCAGAGACTTCTATTTTTTTGTTTTGTTTTGTTTTTCTTTTTTCTTTCTTTCTTTTTTTCTTTCTTTCTTTTTCTTTCTTTTTTTTTTTTTTTGCATTTGTGGTTTTATAGATGACATTTGGACTGACTATGATAAATGTGTGCCCAATGTCCCTGGTTCATTCTCTGTTTTTTGCTCCCAGCCTGGCAGGCTGACCTCTGCTGACTACACCAGTTGCTATCTTAAGTTTTGGCTTGTGAGAGGCATCAGAAGATAAGAAGATGGGAGATTCAATGTCTGCTTTGCTTTCCTTGTCCAACCACAGGACCCTTCTACATTGTTGCTATTCTGGCTGAGGCTGTTTTTTTTTTTTTTTTTTACCTCTTACACACAGAGATGATTTCTGGGTGCCTTAGCATCCTTTGTTGGCTCCCTGGTTCCAGCCTCCTTCATGGTAAATAGTTCCTCATCACATACTCAACAGTTAAACCTTAGGAATGGATTGTTTCTTACATGTATATGCAATGTATTATATACTGTGTTGCTTTTTCCTGTCGCTTAATATCTCATGGTCATTTTTCTAAATCCATATCTATACCTATCCGTCTTTAAGCTGATGTCATACAGACTTAATTAGCATAGATTTATAGTATATATTAAAATAAGGCAAAGGAATGTCTTTGACTTTTACTTTTCCAGAACCATTTTGGTTATTTCACATTTTAAAAAACTTCTATAGAAATTTTAGAATCAATTTGTTTATTTTCACTAAAAAATTGTCTATGGGAATTTGGGAATTTGATTACAATTGTCTTGACATACAGAAAAATTTGAGGAGAACCAATATGGAAAAAAAAAATGAGTCTTTCGATTTACGATCGCAGCATATTACTCCATTTATTTTGTCCACTATGAATTTCTCTCAGTACTGTTTTATAGTTTTCAATTACAGGTCTTGCTCATGTGTTTTTTAAAAAAATTATCCTTAAATATTTCACATGTACTTTTGCAATTGTGTTTGTGTTTAAACCAGTTCTGTTTAATTTCAATTTTCCATGGTTTGAGGCTCACATAGAGACATGATCTGGATTTTTATGTATTGATCTTGTATCTTGTAATCTTTAATTCACTTAGAACTAGTTTTGGATAAATACATTAAAGTTTCCAATGTACATGCTCATGAATTTTATGAGTGAAGAGAGTTTTACTGCTTCTTTTATTTGATATGCCTTTAATTTGTTTCTTATTGCTCTGTATAGAGTGTCTAGTTCAATAATGGTGGGAGTGGTATGAGCAGATGTCCTTGCTTCCATTCTTAAGGGAAAACACATTTCACCATGAAGCATGATGATAGAGCTAGATTATTTGTTTGCTCATTTTTTTTTAGATGTCCTTAATCAGGTTCATTAAATTTATATTTATCTCATTTTGCTGACAGATTTTATTACTAAGGGATGATAGAGTTTGTGCCACACCTGTTGTAAGCTGGTGTCTGCCCTCTGGATGGTGGAGGTAAGCAGGGTGGGAAGACTGGTCCTGGTGCAGGGTGCCTGGATGTGGGGAGTGGCAAATCTCCAGTCATGCGGAAAGACTGCACCTCACAGGTCTCTTTTTAGGATTGCTCCTATGACTCGAGCTCCTAGGACTATCTCCCTCTCTTGCCTGGAGATTTCCCAGTTCCTGGTCGCTCCCTCTCCCCTAGCAGTTCCCAATTGAGGAAATTCTCACCCAAGGGCTCCCATGGGCAGCTCCCTGGTCCCACTGCACACCTGTGTTGGGCAGCTACTGTGTTGGGTTACTGCCATTGGGGAGAGGGGAAGATTGGAAACCTGGTACCTGGCGGCTGGAGATCCCATCTGGGAACTGACCCCAGCTAATATGGTGAGAATGTTGAGTCAAGATGGCGGCAGTCTGCTTTTAGTTCCAGGGAGCCTGGTGAGGTGGGGGGAGCCTGGTGAGTTTGGGGGAGCTGGGCGATGGCTTGTGCTGTGGGTAGGTAGCAACTGAGTGACTTTCCTGGGAGGGGAGCTAAGTCCTGGCAATCTGCAGAGATGTTGATAGGTGATTCTGCTAAGGTGCTTACGGAGACTTGCATGGGCTAGAAATTTGGGCTTTGGGTGCTGCTCCAAGGGCAGGCAGCCTACTGGAAAGCTGAGGCCTAGAGCCCCACGTGGGGTCTCAGCGCTGGTGATTTCTGCAGAGAGAAACTGGATAGGGGTCCTCTGACAGTCTCAGAGATGGAGTATTCTGACTAGGTGAGATCTGCAGGTGCAGCAGTGCGGGGCACAGGGTGGCTCACTCCATTACTGCTGCCATGTTTTCTCCCTAGCCTTTACATTTTGGGCAATTAGTTATGCAGCAATGAAAACCTAGTAAATACACAGACATAATAAAATGAACAAGAAAGTGTTCTTTCTTTTTTTCTTTTTTTTTTTACTTTCTAAATAATTATGGAGGATTAAACAATTGATAGAAATCACTGATACAGACAGAGACACATCAAGGAAAGAAAAGATCACACCAATCCCTGATGAACATAGATGCAAAAATTCTTAATAAAATACTGGCAAATTGCACACAAAAACATATTAAAAAGATAGTGCATCATGATCAATTGGGGTTCATCCCAGAAATGCAAGGTTGGTCCAACATATGGAAGTCAGTAACATAATTCATCACATCAATAGACTTAAAGACAAGAATTACATGATTATCTCCATAGACGCAGAAAAAGCATTTGAGAAAATACAAGTAAACTTTCATGTACAAAACACTAGAAAAATTAGGGATAGTAGGAACATACTTCAACATTATAAAAGCTATATACATTAAACCCAAGGCCAACAGAGAAAAATTGAAAGCATTCCCTCTAAGAGTTGGAACAAGACAAGAATGCTCTCTCTCCCGACTTTTATTCAACAATGTTCTTGAAAATCTAGCCAGAGGAATTCAACAGAAGAAAGAAATTAAACGGATATGAATAGGAAAAGAATTGAAACTATCACATTTGCTGATGACATGATTCTATATTAAGCAGACCCAAAAAACACGCAGGCCCAGGACAGCCCCACTGACACCCATGGAGACCAGGCAGGCCCAGGTCAGCCTTGCCAATGCCTGCAGAGCCTGCACTGGGTCCCAGCTGCATCTGTAAACACACAGATTAGGGAAAATCCCTAATTAGGAAATTTCTTAATTAGGAATTTCTAAAATTCCTAAATTAGGAATTTCCTAATCCCAGATTAGGAAAAAGAAAGGGAGAGGGTGAGTGAGATGCAGTTTAGAGACTAAATTAGAAACTAGGAACTGTGAGGTCTATAGGCAATACAGGAGATACGACCAGGTGCCCACATCACACTAGCAGGCCCCAAAGGAGATCCTTGGGGTGTAGTCTTTTATTGGGACCAGCTGGTGTCATATCCCACTTCCAGGTGGACTGCACCCAAGACCAACCCTCTTACCCTGGTAATCTTCAACATTCTGAGGGTGGAGATACCAGCAAATAACAGAAAATACCACCTATTGGATGAGAAGAGAAACAGGAAAGATACTGAATTCCAACAAAAACAATCCCTATTTCTTCCTTCAAGACTTTTTTTTTATCTCCCTCTTTGTTCTCCCACCCTCACATCCCCAACATTTGTGAAATCAAGTACTTTGCATGAATTAGGATGGTAAGAACTGGAATTTCTGAATATTATATTACAGTTGTGTTATATATTCTTTTATCTCTTATTTTTATATTTTTAAAATTTTTCTTTATGTTTATGTGTGTGTGTGTTTTATATACTCTTTTGTCTTCCATTTGTCTCCCCCAAATCACTTCCTCCTTCTTTCCCTGCTACTAACCATCTCCTTTATATTCCCTTTTCACACTTCCTAGGATCTAATAACTCTATATTTTCACCTCCTACCTCCTCAGCATCTCATCTTACACCTCACCCCTTTGTCCACCATCAGAAACTGTAAACCCTTTTGCAAACCTGCTGTTTATATTGTAGAAATTAATTGAATTCACCATTTCTGTATATTGTGACAAAACTGTAAAAGCCTTAATAGTAACTATTTGGTTTAAGATTATATATTGATTGTATTGGGATCTGCTAACATTGTTCTTCCCCTCAAAGGAGGTATTGGAACCCTGCAGGGGAACTATAAGCCTAAAGCATAAAAAACGGTAATGCTGCAAATCCTCAGTGCTAGAAGAAAAGACACAAGAACAATATGGAAAAACAAGGGAAAAAAGTGCCCCAAACAAATCAAGAAACTATATTATTAGAATCCATGGCTAGCACAACAGAAGAAATTGCTGAACAGGAGTTCAGAAAGTACATAATTAAAATGTTCTGTGAATTAAAGGATATAGTATAAGAGAACAAACACAGGCTGCAAAAGATAATTTCAATAAAAAACTACATAAACAAATACAGGAAGCAAAAGATTACTTCAATAGTATGATGGAGGTTCTGAAATAAGAACAAACAGAAATCTTTAAAATGAAAGGAACAATAAACAAAATAAAAAGCTCAATAGAGGGGTAGGTGTTGTGGCTCAGTGGTAGAGTGCTTGCCTAACATGCACAAGGCGCTGGGTTCGATCCTCTGTACCACATAATTGTAAAATAAAGATATTGTGTCCACCTAAAACTTAAGAGTAAGTATTTTTTTAAAGCTCAATAGAAAACATCACCAACAGATTAGAACACTTGGAAGACAGGACCTCAGACAATGAAGACAAAACATATAATCACAAAAAGAATGTATATCACACAGTGAAGATGGTAAGAAATAATAAGCAGAACATTCAAGAATTATGGGATAACATAAAAAGACCAAATTTAAGAGTAATTGGAATAGAGGAAGGCATAGAGGTCCAAATCAAAGGAATGAGCAATCTATTCAATGAAATAATATCAGAAAAATTTCCAAACATGAAGAATGAATTGGAAAACCAAATACAAGAGGCTTACAGGACACCAAATGTACAAAATCACAACAGATACACACCAAGGTACATTATAATGAAAATGCCTAGAATACAGTAAAAGGAGAGAATCTTAAAAGCCATGAGAGAAAGGAATTAGATTACATATAGGTAGAAATCAATTAGGATATCTGCAGATTGAAAGAGGAAAAGGAAATATCATGATAGACACTACAGAATTACAGAAGATAATTAGAAATTATTTTGAAAACTTGTACTCCAATAAAATAGAAAATGCCAAAGACGTCAACAAATTTCTAGAGTGACACAATTTGCCCAAACTGAACCAGGATGTTATACACTATTTAAACAGATCAATTTCAAGCAATGAAATAGAATATGCCATCAGAAGCCTATCAACCAAGAAAAGCCCATGAATGGATGAATACACAGCTGAGTTCTACAAGACATTTAAATAAGAACTAATACCAATACTTCTCAAATTATTTCATAAAACAGAAAAAGAAGGAATACTTCCAAACTCTATATATGAGTTTGATATCACCCTGATTCCAAAACCAGGCAAAGACACATCAGACTGATATCTCCAATAAACATAGATGCAAAATTCTCAGTAAAATTCTGACAAATTTAATACAAAAACATGTCAAAAAGATAGTGCACCATAATCAAGTGGGGTTCATCCCAGGGATGCAAGGTTGGTTCAACATATGGAAATCAATAAATGTAATTCATCACATCAATAGACATAAAGATAAGAATTATATGATCATCTCAATAGATGCAGAAAAAGCATTTGACAAAATATAATATCACTTCATGTTCAAAACACTAGAAAAACTAGGGATAACAGGAACATCTCAACATTGTAAAATTATCTATGCTAAGCCCTAGACCAATATCATTCTAAATGAAGAAAAATTGAAAGCATTCCCTCTAAAAACTGGAAAGAGATAGGGATGCCCTCTTTTACCACTTTTGTAACATAGATCTTTAAACACTAGCCAGAGCAATTAGACAGATAAAATAATTTAAAGGGATATAGATAGGAAAAGAAGAACTCAAATTAGCACTATATGCCGGACAATATTATTCAAAACATAGAAGACCCAAAAATTTCCACCAGAATACTTATAGAACTAGTGAAAGAATTTGGTAAGGTAGCAGGATATAAAATCAACACCCATAAATCAAATGCATTTCAGTGACAAATATATCAGTGACAAATCCTCTGAAAGAAAATTAGGAACACTACCCCATTTACAATAACCTCAAAAGGAAAAGAAAATACTTGGGAAATAACTTAGTGAAAGATCTGTACAGTAAAAACTACAGAATCCTAAAGAAAGACATTAAAGAATATCTTAGAAGTTGGAAAAACCTCCCTTGTTCTTGAATAGGCAGAATTAATATTGTCAAAATGACCAAACTACCAAAAGTACTATACAAATTTAATGTAATCCAGTCAAAATCCCAATGGCATTCCTCATAGAAATATAGAAAGCAGTCAAAAAATTCATCTGGAAAAATAAGAGACTCAAAATAGCTAAAGCAATCCTTAACAGGAAGAGTGAAGCAGGGGCATCACTATACCAGGCCTTAAACTAAACTACAGAGCAATAGTAACAATATTGCCATGGTATTGGCACAAAAATAGACTGGTAGACCAATGGTGCAGAATAGAGGACACAGAGACAAACCCACATAAATACAGTTATCTTATAGTAGACAAAGGAACCAAAAACGTATATTGAAGAAAAGACAGTCTCTTCAACAAATGGTCCTAGGAAAACTGGAAATCCATATGCAACAAAATTAAATTAAACCCCTATCTCTCACCATGCACAAAACTCAACTTAAAGTGGATTAACGACCAGGAATTGAACCAGACACTGCATCTACTAGAAGAAAAAGTAGATCCAAATCTCCATCATATCTAGGCCCCAACTTTCTTAATAAGATTCCTGTAGCACAAGAATTAATATCAATAAATGGGATGGATTCAAACTAAAAAGCTTCTCAGAAAAAGAAACAATCAGTGAGATGAATAGAGAGCCTACTAATTGGGAACAAATTCTTACCACACACATGTCAGATAGAGCACTAATCTCCAGAATATATAAAGAACTCAAAAATGTTAACACCAAAAACCCAAATAATCCAATCAATAAATAGGCCAAGGAACTGAACAGATACTTCTCAGAAGATGATATACAATCAATCAACAAATATATGAAAAAAATATTCAGCAGCTCTAGCAATTAGAGAAATGCAAATCAAAACTACTCTTAAGATTTTATCTCACTCCATTCAGAATGGCATCTATTAAGTATACAAACAACAATAAATGTTGGCTGGGATGTGGAGAAAGGGCACATTCTTACATTGCTGGTGGGACTCAAATTGGTGCAACCAATCTGGAAAGAAGTATGGAGATTCCTTGGAAAACTGAAAATGGAACCACCTGTTGACCCAGCTACCCCACTCCTTGTTCTATACCCAAAGGACTTAAAAACAGCATACTACAGGGACACAGCCACATCAATGTTTATAGCAGCACAATTCACAATAGCTAAATTGTGGGTTCAACCTAGATACCCTTCAGTAGATGAATGGATAATAAAATGTGGTATATATACACAATGGAATATTACTTACCATTAAAAGATAATAAATTCATGGCATTTTCAGGTAAATGGATGGATTAGAGAATATAATGCAAAGTGAAGTTAGCCAATCCCCCAAAACCAAATGCCAAATGTTTTCTCTGATATAAGGATGCTGATTCATAATGGGAATGGGGGAGAACATGGGAGGAATAGATGAACTTTAGATAGGGCAAAGGGGCAGGAGCAGAAGGGAGGGGGCATGGGAGTAGGAAAGATAGTGGAATGAGATGGACATCACAAATGATGTAACTCTACTTTGTGTTCAACCAGAGACATGAAAATTTTTGCTCTAATTAGGTAATATAAATTGAATTGCATTCTGCTGTTATATATAACAAATTAGAATAAATAAAATAAAAATTAAAAAATGAAGATCCAAAAAACTCTACCAGGAAACTTCTAGAACTAATAAATGAATTCAGCAAAGTAGCAGGAAATAAAATTAACACTCATAAATCAACTGCATTCTTATATATCCACAGTGAATCAACTGAAAGAGAAAAAAAAACCTACCCCATTCACAATAGCTTAATAAAAAAGAAAATACTTGGGAATCAATCTAGCAAAAAAGGTGAAAGACCTATACAATGAAAACTACAGAACACTAAAGAAAAAAAAATTGAAAAAAGACCTTAGAGGATGGAAAGATTTCCTGTGTTCTTAGAAAGGCAGAATTAATATTATCAAAATGGCCATACTACCAAATGAATTACACAGCTTTAATAAAATTTGCCAAATTCCAATTGCATTCTTTATAGAAATAGAAACAGCAGTCATGAAATTCATTTGGAAAATAAGAGACCCAGAATAGCCAAAGCAATCCTCAGCAAGAAAAGTGAAGCAGAAGACATCACAATACCAGACCTTAAATTATACTACAGAGCTATAGTAACCAAAATGACATGTATTAGCAACAAAACAGACACAACTGCTAATGGTACAGAGTAGAAGACACAGAGACATTCACATTCACATAGAAATACAGTTATCTCCTAATAGCCTAAGGTGCCATAAACTTACAGTGAGAAAAAATAGCCTCTTCAACAAATGGTGCTGGGAAAACTAGAAATCCATATGTAGCAAGATGAAATTAAACCCCTGTCACCCTGCAAAAAAACTCAACTCAAAGTAGATCAAGGACTTAGGAACTAGACCAGAAACGCTGCACCTACTAGAAGAAAATGTATGCCCAATCTCCATTATGTCAGCTTAGGAAACTGATTCCTCAACAAATTTCCTAAAGAACAACAAGTAAAATCAAGAATCAATAAATGCAATGGTTTCAAACTAAAAAAAAAAAAAAATTCTCCCCAGCAAAGGAAACAATCAAGAATGTGAAGAGAGCCTACAGAATGGGAGAAAATCTTTGCTACCTGCATCTCACATAGAGCTTTAATTTCCAGAATGTGTAAAGAAATCATAAAACTTAACACCAAAAACAAAACAAAACAAAACAAAAAAACCCACACACAAATAACCCAATCAATAATTGGTAAAGGAACTGAACAAACACATCATAGAAGAAAAAATGTGAATGGTCAACAAATCCATGAAAAAATGTTCAGCATCTCTAGCAATTAGATAAATGTAAATTAAAACTACACTGAGATTCCATCTCTCTCCAGTAAGAATGACAATTATCAAGAATACAAGTAACAATAAATGTTGACCAGGATGTGGAGGGGGAAGCTACCCTCATATATTTCTGTACTTCAACGAAATTGGTGTGACCACTCTGGAAAGCAGTATGAAGATTCCTTAGAAAATTAGGAATGTAACCACCATTTGACACTCCTTGATATATACCCAAAGGATTTAAAATCAGCATACTATTGTAACCTGGTCATACCAGGTTACAACAGTTCTACCAATGTTCACAGCAACCCAATTCACAGTAGCTAAGCTATGGAACCAACCTAGGTGCCCTTCAACAGATGAATGGGTAAAAAAATAATGTGGTATATATACACAATGGAATATTACTCAGCCATAGAGAAGAATGAAATTATGACATTTGCCAGTGAATGGATGGAACTAGATACTATCATGCTAAGTGCAATAAGCCAATCCCCAAAAAACCAAAGGTGGAATGTTCACACTGATATGCAGATGCTAATACACAATAAGGTATGGGAAGGGAAGAACTTATGTTCATTGGATTAGACAAAGGGGCATGAAGGGAAGGGAAAAGGGATAGGCATCAGGAAGACAGTAGAATGAATCAGACATAACTGTCCTATGTTCATATATGAGTACACAACCACTGTAAATCCACATCATGTACAACCACAAGAATGGGAAATTCTACTCCATGCATGAGTAATATGTGAAAATACATTCTACTTTCATGTAACTAAAAGGAATAAGTAAAAAAAGAAAAGATTAAAAGTAAATCACTGATAAGTCATCTAGTCCTGGAGTTTTCTTAATGTGAATATTTTTAACTTGAAATCTACTGAATACAGTATTATTCAAGTTTCTATTTTTTCTTGAGTCTGATCTAGCAATTGGTATCATTCAAGAAACTCATGTATTTTATCTAAATTGCTGGATACACTAACATAAATTTATCTTGATATTCTTTTATTAGTCTTTGTAGTGTTTACTGATCTCTTTTTTATTTTTCATGGTGATGTTATGAACTGAATAATGTCCTGCCAAAACGTGGTTGAGGCTCTAACCACGTTGTGATGATATTCGGAGATGGGTCTTCTAGGAAATATTTAGGTTTAGAAGAGGTCATGAAGGTGGGGCTTTCATAATGGGATTACTGTTCAGCTAACAAGAGACACCAGAGAGCTTGCTTATGTTATCTCTTTCCACCATATGAGGACAGTGTAAAGGTCATCCTCTGAAGCTGAGAAGAGAACATCAGGGAACTAAATCAGCTTGCACCTTGACCTTGGATTTCAAATCTCTGGAACTATGAGAAACATTGTTGTGCAAACCATCCAGTCTTTGAGGTTTTGTTATGGCAGTTCTACCTGACTCATATAATTCCTAAATTTCACCTTTCCTTTTCCTGGTTCAGTTTATCAAGAAGATTACAACTTAATTGATCTTTCCAGTGAACTAGGTTTTGGTTACATTGATCTTCTCTATTGCTTGCTTAATATTTAATTTTTTTATACTTTCATTTCTAATATTTCCTTACTTTGTCTTTCTATCTACTATGTGTTTAATTTGCTTTTTTTATAACCTCTTAAGAAAAAACATAATTTTTTTTCATTTTAAACCTTACTTCTTTTCTACTACAAATGTTTGAAGGGCTAAATTTCCGTCTAATATGACTTTTGATGGGTCTGTCTCAAAATTTTAATGTCATGCTTTTATTTTCATTTGATCCAAAATATTTTCTCTTTTATTTTATGATTTCTTCATTGATTCACTAATTATTTAAAAATATGTTGTTTAGTTTTGAAATGTGTGTATGATTTTCCCCACATATTTTTCTATTAATAATGTAGTTTAATTAAATCTTAGTCAGAAAACACTCTGAGTTAATTCACTGGTTCTTTTTTTTTTTTTTTTAGTTATAGGTGGACACAATATGTTTATTTTATTTTATGTGGTGCTGAGGTTTGAACCCAGTGCCTCACACATACCAGGCGAGTGCTCCACCTCTGAGCCACAACCCAGCCCTAATTTACAGTTTTTAAGTGTGTTAAAACTTGTTTTATTATTTAACATATCTTGGTAAATAATCTATGTGCATTTTGTTATTATTGAGTGGAGTACTCTATTTATGACAATTAAGTTAATTAAAAGTGCTCACATGTTACTTATGTTCTTTTTGCTTATAATTTTTTGTCTATTTCTTCTATCAATGACCAATAATTTTTTAAATCTTGAACTACAATTGTTAATTTTTTAATTTCTCATTTTACTTATAAATACACACATATGCAATTTATTAATATATTAATACACATTATATTGCATTATAATACATGTTATGTATTATACTAGAGCAGTTTTAGTTTTCCATCAAAATTGAGTTGAAAGTACAGAGTGTTTCCACATGTCCTTCGACCCTGATGCAACATCCCCAGTATCAACATTCTGCACCAGATTCTTCATGTATTATAATTTATGAACCTATAGTGACATGTTGTTATTATTCAAAGTCCATAGCTTATATCAACATTCACTTTTGGTGTCATATATTCCATGGGTTTTGACAAGTGTATAAATTATATATATAGTTATCTAGCTATTATTGTAGCATCATGCAGAATAATTTCACCACCCTCAAATTCCTCTGTGTTCTGTCTATTCATTCTCCCTTTAATCCATGGTAAACACTAGTCTTTTTAGTGCATCAATAGTTTTGCCTTTTTCAGGATTGTCATATCAATTATACTTCATTTTTTACACCTATAGCTAATTCAAGTCTGCTTTTGAATAACACTATTCTGGTTCATGGGTAGTTACGTACCTTAAAATAACAAATATTCATAATTCCTCCATCCCATATTTTGTGTCATTGCTGTCATCTGTTTTACTTAAATATAAACATATATAGACCTATATACATGAACTTAATTGAACACATTTTTGCCATTATTATTTTGAACAAATAATTATTCATTTGATCAATTAAAAGTAAGAAAAATTAGTATTTTTGTTTTACTTTCACTTATCTCTTCTTTGATACTCTTCCTTTCCCTATGTAGACCCAAGTATATGCCATATGTCATTTTCCTTCTCTCTGAACAACGTCTCAACATTTCTTACAAGGCAACTCTACTAAAAATGAATTACCTTATTTTTTTCCCAGAAAATATTTTTTACTTTTGAGGAATAATTTGAAAGGTTACAGAATTTTAAGGGTTTGTTTTTGTTTTTTCTCTCTCAAAACTAAATATTCAATTCCACAATCTTCTTGCTAGGATGGTTTCTAAGAGGAAGTCAAAGGTAATTTTTCTCTTTTGCTTCCACATCACTTATGGTTTGGTATTTGACAATAATTAGGGGAAATTCTGTCATTCTTTCTTTAAATATTTCCACTTTTCATTCTCTGTTTCTTCTTCGAGTGTTGATATTATGCATATATCATCTCTTTAATTGTTGTCCCATCGTGCTGGAATATCATGGGATTTATTTATTTATTTATTTGTTTTCCTATGTTATTTCTGTTTGCATTTACATTTTGGAAGTTTTATTAATATATCCTCAAGAGTCTTTCACTAGTCATATTCAGTCTACTAAATAGTCCATCAAGGGCATTCTTTATTTCTGTTACAGTGGGTTTTTTTTATTAATCTCTACAATTTTTTTCTTATTGCTTAGAATTTACATTGCTTTGCTTCAGTTATTAATCTGCTACTGTTTACTGTCTACTTTATCCTTTAGAACTCTCAGCTCATTCATTGTAATTTATGGTCTAATAATCTCTGCCATATCTGGGTCTGGTTCTGATGCTTATTCTGTCTCTTCAAACATTGTCTTTTTTTATTTGGGAATTTTTTTCTTTTAATACTCTCTATTTTTTTAAATTGAATTGCCAACAGGATATGCTGAGTGAAAGGAAAGTGATATTGCAGTTACGTGTGGGGGCAAGGAAGCATTCAGTAGTCCTATGAATAGCTGTTAGTTTTTTAGCAAGACAGCATCCCTTAACTGTGAATTTACAAATACTCCTCATTTGCTTTGTTGTGTTTTCAGCTTCTTTGGTGACACAGGATGGTTGGAGGTAGGTGTTTACTTTCCTTTAGATCAGTTAGGTTCTGATTAAACCCCCAATATCACTGACTGTAGTAAAATAGTTTCTTCTGCGGGCAGGCCTTATTATATACTCATGTGATTTTCAAATGGTTACTTTTCCTCTTCCTACTGCCAGAAATCCAAGGGGATTGTTTCCCCTGAGATCTGCACTGTGAGAAGCTGGCAGAGGTCTTGGAGGTAAAATTCACAGGAGTATGGGCTCCACCTCCAGCGTCATGACTGCATTTCCTTTGAGTTTTTGTATCTCAAGTTTGTCTCCACTGAATCTCCATCAATTCATCAAATATAGTTCAGGTTTTCCTACCCAGCACTGATTCCCATAAAAGTTTGTGCTTGTGGATTTCTGTTCTGGAAAGTTGTGATTCTCAGTAAAGGTCTCTTGTGTGTCCAATTTGGGAAAAAGAAGTTCACCTCTGACCTTGTTTCTTTGATGGACCTAAGAAGAACGGCTGATTTTCAGTTTGATCTGCTAATTACTTGTTGGTGTGGAGTGGCCACTTCTAAGCTCCTACATGAGAAAGCACAAAATTATATATTTTGAAATTTAAGTTCTTATACATGTTAGCTTAAAAAATGTCTTCTGCGTGAGTCAATTCTTTTTTCATTAAGGAGTATTCATCTTTATTTCTGGTAATATGCCTCATTTTTAAGTGTACCTTTTCTGTTATTTATGTAGCTATACTAGTGTTTTTATCTTTGTTGCTTATATCTTTATAACCTGTTTGTTTTTTATTTAAAGATGTTTTTCAGATAGTACATAGTTTAAGTTTTATTTTCTTAAATAGTTGGCAATCTTTGCCTTTTACTTGTAGCTTTTAGACCATCTATAATTAGTTTGTTAAATAGATAGAATGGCTTGATTCTGTTATATTTCTTTTTTTGGTGTGTGTGGGGTTACTGGGGATTGAACTCAGGGGCACTCGGCCACTGAGTCACATCCCCAATCCTATTTTGTATTTTATTTAGAGATAGGGTCTCACTGAGTTGCTTAGCACCTCATTTTTGCTGAAGATGGATTTGAACTCGTGATCCTCCTGCCTCAGCCTCCCCAGCTGCTGGGATTACAGTCATATACCACCACAACTGGCTAAATCTGTTATATTTCTGTTCATTTTTTTTTCTTCCACTTTTTCCCTTTGTGCCCAGTTTTATGTTAACTGTGTATTATTAGAATTGTGTTTTCTTTCCAATATTGAATTATTAAATATACTTCTTTGGTGTTATTTTTAAAGATTGATTTAGCATCTATAATATGCTCCCTGACTTTTCATAGGCTACCTTAAATGCTATGATAGCTATTTCAAATTATATTTGACTTTGTTCCCAGATACTGGAAAATCCTTATAGCAAATTTTTTCTATTTTCCCCTTGCAAAACTTTGTGCTATAATTATTTTTCATTTCATTACATATTTTGTCATTACATTGCTATTGTTCTCATTTTCAGTGGTCTGTTATCTCTTAAAGAAGTGAATGTAATAGGTTTGTGGGGATTATTCTAGTCCAGGAACATTTTGTGCAATATAGTTGGTTTTGTGTTTTTCAGACCACATGGGAAGTGTCACCTTAGATTTCCAACCCTTATGTGTGCCAGACAGTAATCAAAAACTCACAATAGAAAGCATTTTTTTTCTCCTACTACTCAATGCCAGACCTAAATAGAAACAACTGTCCATCAGTCCTGAGGTGGTATATTTATTTCTGCTTCATTACACATCTTCTATTAGAGCCCTTACATTGGTGAGGGCCTGGACTTTATCTCTCATCTCCTGAGCTCCACAAGTCTAAGAAAATTACTGTTCATTTACATCTCTTTGCAAATAAATGACCTTAGCTTCATTTTTGGCATCAGTACTCCTCACTTTATTGCCAGCTCATGAATTCACTTAATTGAGAAGTATTTCATCTCCCCCTCTTTTTTTGCTTTTGTTTTTAATATTTTCAATGGAAGAAATTTTATTTCTTTAATACATATCTAGTCAACATCAATGCTGGAAACAGAAATCAAATATAACATCTCTTGTTTGTAAAACAGACTTCTGGGAATGATGAAGAATAAAAGCATAGGCACAGATTTCTTCTCTCTGATAGCACTGAAATTGAAACAATGATCTTTCACTCTTTAGCAACTGGAGGAGAACCATGATTCTATACCACACATCTACAGGACCACCTGTTGGATACAATTTGTATCTTGTTGAAAGGAAATGGGAGTCATCCCATACCTACACAAAATCCATACATTGTGTGTGTCTGACAAAAAGTAAAAAGAACTTGGCTTGATTTAAGAGCATGGGGTTTCTAATCAAATAAGTCTGGGTTTAGTTTCACATACCATCTTTGAGAGCTTGAGCAACTTATATTCCTGTTTCTTCCACTGAAATATAGAGATAATAATACCTACCTTATAAATTTATTGCAAGGATAGAATAAAATGAAATTTTATTTAAAACACATAACAGAGTTTGATACACTATGATTGTACAAATAAAAATTTGTTGTCAATCATAATAATAATCTTAATAGATCATGAAGGTCAACCACACTAACTTATAGAAATGAACACTGGGTACATGGGATGGGATATTTCACAGTGGTCCATTTTACTTCTATGGAGCAACAGAGCTGAAGGAGTATAGAATATAAAAACTAGAATTTATTTTTAAACAGTTCTTATTTATAGAAAAAGAAAAAGTTCAGATAAATTCCATATACTCCCTTCACTCCTGATCTATTCTCACTTTTATTAATATCTTGTATTAGTGTGGTACTTTTGTTAAAATTTATGAGTCAATATCAACACATTATTATTATTATTGACTTTTATCTGTCAATTAAGTTTCTCTCTTTGCGTTTTACATCCTATGTGTTTTTCACTAACTTGAACTTTATGGATCCATCACTACAGTGACATACAAAAGAGTTTCACTTTCCTAAAAATGCTCTGCACTCCATCTGTTCCTTAATTCTTCCTTCCCTCCTATCAAACCACTGTCAGTCAATAATCTTTCAATTGTCTTTGTAGTTTTTCTTTTTCCAGGTTATTATATAGTTGGATTCTTTTAACATTTACCATATTGGCTTCCTTCACTTCACCATGTATATTTAAATTTCTTTCATGCCTTTTCATGGGTTAATAGCCCATTTATTTTAATCACAGAATAATATTACATTGTAGCAACGTTTTTAATCCACTCACCCATTGAAGGATATTGTGGTTACTTCCAACCTTTAGTAATTATAAAGTCACTACCAACATTTTCTACAGGGTTTTGTGATGTAAGATTTCAACTCATTGGAGTAAATAGAATATGATTAATAATATATAATTAACATTAATATAATTAATAATATGACAAGAATATGTTTAGTTTTGTAAGGTACTACCAAACTGTCTTCCAGAGTAGCTGTAACATTTTACTTTCCCAATAGCAATGAGCAAGTATTACTGTTACAAATGCATGCCTTCATCAGCATTTCGTGTTGTCCTAGCTTTGGATTTTAGCTATTCTAATTGATGTATAGAAGTATCTTACCACTGGTTCAGTCCTCAATACCCTAACGACATAAGATGTCAACCATCTTTTCCTATGCCTACTTGCCCTTGGTATATTGTTTTAAGTGAGATTTCTTTTTTTTTATTTTATTTTTTTTTATTTTTTTTTTTATTTTTTAATTTTTTATTGTGGGTTGTTCAAAACATTACAAATTTCTTGACATATCATATTCGACACTTTGATTCAAGTGGGTTATGAACTCCCACCTTCACCCCATACACAGATTGCAGAATCACATCAGTTACACATCCATTGATTTACAAATTGCCATACTAGTGTCTGTTGTGCTCCGCTGCCTTTCCCAT
>NW_026000076.1:3498495-3560382 GCF_001458135.2 Marmota marmota marmota | reverse complement strand
TGGGAGAAGGATCTGCTCTGCCCCTACTCCAGTTGGGGTGACGTGTGTACCACACTGGCAGGCCACTGGGCCTGACCCGCCAGGCTGTCACAGGTCTGTTTACCTTGCAAGCGCGAACAGTGGCTCTGCCCTGCTCCTCCTACCACGCCCATGTACCACTGGGTCGCGGGTCTGCCCACCTGATCTATGGCTGAATGAGCTGCGGTCAGTCGAAAACAGGGGAGGTGATGTCAGTTTACCAACATGGTGGCTGCTGGCCTCCTCTGTGGTCTGACCGGTGTGGATAACCGAGACGGACCGCTTCCTTCCCCCGTCTCGAACCCAGAATTCAGCCCTAAGTACGGTGCTTGCGCGGCTGGCAGAAACTGCAGCGCTGTAACCCTGCGTCTCTATCCCAGCGCGCGCTTCAGACTCTAGCCGCGGGGCGATTTGCTGAATAAGCAGTGTTACCCTCCGTGCGACAAACCTCTCGCGTTTGAGTCCCCGTAGCCGATCCTCGTGTGATGGAAATCCTTCCTCCAGGTTCCGGAGCACCCCACTATTGCTGGAAATTCCTAACAAGATATCCTTTAGCCGTCCTGACTTGTCATACTCCCACACAGTGAAGCAGCACACGGGGGCAATGCACTCCCCTCGCCGCCATCTTCCTGTTCCAAGTGAGATTTCTATTTAGATCTTTTATCCATTTTTCAATTGGGCTGTTTGGTTTTTGTACTGATGAACTTTAGGCATTCTTTCTATATTTTGGACTCTAGTTCTTTATCAAGTGTATTTCTCAAATATGGTCTCCCATTCCATGGCTTGTCTTTTCACTCTCATTACAATTTCTTTTTTGATACACATATTTACAACTAATGAGGATAAGAGATTGGCCACTACATAGTATTCTTCTGATACCCAAAGTTTTGCTTTCTGTGGTTTCAGTTACCACAATCACCCTTGATTCAAAAATTAATGGAAAATTCCCAAAGAAAAGAATTCATAAATTTTAAATTGTAGAGTAATCTGAGTTGTAACATGAAATCTTGAGCCATCCTGCTTCTTCTCTCCCAGGACAGGAATCATCTTTTTGTCCACTGTATCCTTGCTGTGTATACTTCTTTCCTGTTAGTAACTTAGTAGCCTTCTTAGTTATCAGATCAACTCTCATAGCATCAGAGTACTTATTTATAGGGTTTAATACTATCCATCATTTTAGTCATCCATTGGAGATCTTGGCATGCATATCCCATAGGTATGGGGGAGACTATTACTGTACCAAGATAAAGGAAAAGTGACACATATTTTCAAGGTTGTTGGCTTTGCAGCCAACACAAAATACCAAGGAATCAAAAATTTATATATACACAAGCTCCATATTAATGTTTCTCACCAACCACTCTTGTATTCCTTTCCAGGATCATACAAAGCCATAGGTAAAATTGTCAAAACCTTTTAGAGTTGAGGTGTTGGGAATTAAGATGTTCTCCTCCATAATCAGTCCATAATTTATTTTAGACAACAAAATAGCTGCCAAAATAATATAAACTAGTGATAATTGACCATTTAATATCCTGGTACACTGGGAAGCAAAGGATGTGTGGATGTGGATTGATGTGAATAATATATCATGATGGATCTGTGGCCACTCAAAAATAAATAAACAAAAAAATGTCAAAAATATATGGTTTAGATGTGAGGTGTCCCCCAAAACTCACTATGAGACAATGAAAGAAGGTTCAGAGGAGAAATGATTGGGTTGTGAGAGTCTTAACCCAATCAGCGTATTAATCCCCTGTTAAGGATTAACTGAGTGGTAACTGAAGTGGTAAGGTGTTGTGGGAGGAGGTGTGCATCGGGACATGAGGTTTGGGTATATATTTGTATCTGGCAAGTGGAGACCTCTCTCTCTCTGCTTCCTGATCATCATGAGAGCTGCTTCACTCTGCCACACTCTTCCACCATAATGTTCTGCCTCACCTTGAGCTCCAAGCATTGGAGCTGGCCTTCTATGGACTAAGAGCTCTGAAACCATGAGCCCCCAAATAAACTTCCTCCTCTATAGTTACTTTGGTCAAGTTATTTTAGTTAAAGCAGTGAAAAAGTTGACTAAAACAAAAACTAATAGAAAATTCTGAAAATAATTGATGAAAAGAGAAAACACTGCATGAAAAACTAAAAGTGCATTCTAAGTAATGCCAATCCAGGAAACAGAAGAAAAATTTAAGAAACTCCTTTTTACTTTTATCATGCATCCTATGAGAAAAAAAAGTTAAAAAGAAAACAATATGTCAACAGAATATAATGGAAAGGGAATTAGTAGAACTAAGGACAAATTATGGAGAGAAAATCATCAAGAGTGAGAATCACTGCAATGATGTAACTAGCACTTACTATATAATAGGCAACACTTAAGTCATTTATAAATAATATATTATTGGGCTGGGGATGTGGCTCATGCGGTAGCGTGCTCGCCTGGCATGCGTGTGGCCCGGGTTCGATCCTCAGCACCACATACAAACAAAGATGTTGTGTCTGCCGAGAACTAAAAAATAAATCTTAAAAAATTCTCTCTCTCTCTCTCTCTCTCTCTCTCTCTCTCTCTCTCCCCCCCACTCTCTCTTTAAAAAAAATAATAATATATTATTAATTGATTGAACTTTTACAAAACCTTTAAAGTTAGCTACTGTGATTATCTCTATTTTATTGATGGAAAACGTGACTAAGTAATTTGCCATGGGCTGTATAACTAATAAATCTTAAAGTTGGGGTTTGAACCCAGGTAGCATAGTTCCAGAATCCATATAATTAACTGATATATTTGTAAGATTCACTAAGTTATATTGCCTAAAACAATCTCAGTGGTTTCAAAAACAAAATTGCTCTCCCTCTCATAATACTTGTCCAAAGCAGATCAAGGGGGAGACCCAAGTTGTCAGAGCCAGTCTGAGTCTTAGGTTGAGAGAAACTTTACCTTGATTTGTGCTTCCATGATGAATGGCAGTGTTAGGAAGCACCTATGTCCTGCATTGGCGATGACATGATTCAGCCCACAGTGACAGATGTCAGTTAGGTTCCCATTTTACTGACCCAAAAAAGCCATTCCTAACTCTGAAGAGTGAGGATGGAGAAACATGATCTTACCCTATGTATGCAAGAAGGAGGAAAACCAGCATATTTGTAAATAAATTCAACAAATGCTATAACTGCTCTATAAGAGGGTGCCTCTGACTTCTTACCTTTTGAAAGAAAACTCAGAAAGTGATAAGGGAAAATGACTTGAGTACACATAACATGCAAAATAAAAGACTATGAAATAAAGTCTTGACAGATTCATTGATCTAGAAGAAAGATCAAAATGGAGATAAGTTGTTTATGGCAAGCCTCTAAAGGGGAGAATAAATTATTGAAGGGAACTTGGTTTTATCTAAGGGAACACCTGAATCTTCAGATCTTAAAGGCTTCTGTGCTCCAAGAAGAACCACACAAATATGTGTTTGATTTTCTGACAGTTGAAGAGAAATATAAGGTATCCACCTACACTGGAGCTCCTCAGTAGCGTTAGTTGATGTAACTATGACACAGTCTCAGAGTTCTGAGGGGAAAGTGACTCAAGACACCTTTTTGCCACCAGGCTCCAGACTGGGTTCAAGTCTACAAGCCTTGTGGAGATTTTCTAAAGGCCTAAAGAAGTGCCTGGCTCATGGGATAGTCTGAAAGTTCTACTTAAAAATGTAGTTTTAGTAACTCAATAGTGAATTAAAACTTAAAAATAAAAAATGGATAAATGTACAACTAAAATAAATACATAAAATAAATAAGTATTTGCATTAAGAAAACAGATAAATAATAAAAAGCAAAGGACTGGTGAGTCATTTAAGTGCAAAATTACATTAAATAATAATTGATATAGGGGCTGGAGTTGTAGCTCAGCGGTAGAGCGCTTGCCTACCATGTGTGAGGCAGTGGGTTCGAGTCTCAGCACCACATATAAATAAGTAAATAAAATAAAGGTCCATCAACAACTAAAGAACATTAAAAATACAATTGATACAAAAATCTAAAGATATAGAAATAGATATCAAGGAAGAGACCAAAATATGTTAAGGAAGTTAGGGTATAATATGAATATGTATATTTCTTCAATTAGTAACCATTGTCCTGTTGAGAAATAGACATCTAAATATATAGTCTAAAATTTAAAATAAAATAAAACTATTGGATTATTTAACAACAAACCCTGAGTCCAATGATCAAGAACAAAGAAAATAATATGTAAGCCCCAAAATTATATCAAGAAATAACAAAATAAAAAATTTAGTAGTAGACAAAAATGTATCTGCCACAATGCCAATAAATATAAGACATAATTAAAATTTAATGACTTGCAGTATGGAGATTTCTTGGAAAATTGGGAATGGAACCACCATTTGACCCAGCTGTACCTCTCCTTGGACTATACCCAAAGGACTTAAAAACAGCACACTACAGGGATATAGCTACATCAATGTTTATAGCAGCACAATTCACAATAGCTAAACTGTAGAGCCAACTAGGTTTCACATAAAAAAAATGTGGCATATATACACAATGGAATATTACTCAACAATAAAAGAGAATAAAATCGTGGCATTTGCCGGTAAATGGAGGGAGTTGGAGAAGATAATGCTAATTGAAGTTAGCCAATCCCACAAATCCAAATGCCCAATATTTTCTTTGATATAAGGAGGCTGATTCATAGTAGGATAGGGAGAGGGAGCATGGGAAGAATAGATGAACTCTAGATAGTGCAGAGGGGTTGGAGGAGAAGGGAGGGGGCATCGGTTATTAATGATGTGGAATGTGATGATCATTATTATCCAAAGTACAGGTATGAAGACACAAGCTGGTGTGAATATACTAATATACTATGTATACAACCAGAGATATGAAAAATTGTGCTCTATATGTGTAATAAGAATTGTAATGCAATCTGCTGTCATATATAATAAAAATTTTTTAAAAATTGAATGACTTGCACACAGTGCCAACATACACAAGTAGGAAAATATGAGCTTCAAATACTACTTGTTGTAAAGAAAGGCAAAGAATACAACACTTGTAGCCTTTTCTCTGTGCTCTTTCTAGGGTCATGAGTTAAGATATGTCAACTTTTCAGGAGCTTATTGTCTGGATAGGTTCAAAATGGACTCTTGCAGTAAAGGCAGCAAAGCTGAGCATGTTATGATTGTGGAATTCCAGGGTGATGTTCAATCTGTGCTCCTGTCTTTCTATAAGGCAATTTCTTTGATACCTTTCATTTGTGATTGGCTTGCTTTTCATTAAAAGTTAGAAATTTAGGATGATAGTGTCTTTTACAGACGAACGCAAAATGATTTGACAGAGAAGTCCACTGTCACAGAAAGGGACTCTGTTTTCCTTTGGTGTAAACATGGATCTTTTTGGAAAGTGTTCATTTCCTTAATGCATAGGAAAAGGGAACACGGGCAAGCCAAGTTGCATTTTTTAGAGTAAAGTACAGTGAATATGATTTTCAAAGAGGAAATTTTAAACTCATCTGATGAGAGGAGGGAAAAGCAGTGGGGGAGGTAAATGGAGTCCAGCTTAGTATGACAGTTTTCAGGGATAAATAGTTCAATGGCCTGGGGATATTTTGTTGCTGTTGTTCTTTTTAGTTATACAAGATAGTAGAATATATTTTGACATGTCATACAGACATGGAGTATAACTTCCCATCATTGTGGTTGTACATGGTATAGAGTTACACTGGTCATGTATTTATATATGAACACAGGAAAGTTATGTCTGATTCATTCTAGTCTCTTTTCCATTCCCATCTCCCCTCCCTGCAGCCCACTCCCCTCTGTCTAATCTTGTGAACCTCCACTCTCCTCACAATCCCTGTCTATTGTGAGTCAGCATCCACATAGTAGAGAGAAATTGGCCTTTGTTTTTTGGGGGGATTGGCTTATTTCACTTAGAATGGTGGTCTCCATTTCCATCCATTCACTGGCAAATGCCATAATTTCATTCTTCTCTGTGGCTGAGCAATATTCCCTTGTATAATATTTCAATCATCTGTTGAAGGACACCAAGGTTGGTTCCATATATTAGTTATTGTGAATTGAGCTGCTATGGACATTGATGTAACCATGTCACAATATTATGCTGATTTTAGGTCCTGTGGGTATACGCTGAGGCATGTGATACCTGGGTCAAATGGTGGTTCCATTCCAAGTTTTCCGAGGAATCTCCATACTCCTTTCCAGAGTAGTTGCACCAATTTGCAATCCCACAAGCATTGTATGAGTGTACCTTTTTCCCTACTGCCGCAGTCCGGCTGCAGCAAAATAACCGGGGGGTGACGAATAACTTGTGTATGTTGATACAGCAGGAGTAGGAGCCGTTTATTGAAGGACAGGAGCGGTATTTATACATTCCACACAGCTTATCTAATTAGCATAAACTAGATACATCAGTCAACCAATAAGAAATCTCCACACATAATGGCTCGCTGGGGTTACTTCACAAACCACTCCCTCTGGCATTTTGCCAGGCGCCATCCAGACTTGTTTACAGACTCTAACACCCTACATCCTTAAGAACATTTATTGTTACTTGGTATTCTTGATAATTGCCATTCTGACTGGAATGAGATGAAATCTCAGTATGGTTTTGATTTGCATATATCTAATTGCTAGATATGTTAAACATTTTTCATATATTTGTTGATAGATTATATTCCTTCTTCTATTAAGTGTCTGTTCAGTTTCTTTGCCCATTTGTTGACTGGATGATGATGATGATGATGATTTTTGGTGTTAAGTTTTTTGAGTTATTTACATATCTTGGAGATTAGTACTCTATCTGAGGTGCAGGTGGCAAAGATTTTCTCCCATTCTGTAGACTCTCTCTTCATGTTCTTGATTGTTTCCTTTGCTTTGAAGAAGCTTTTTGGTTTGATACCATCCCATTTATTGATTCTTCATTTTACTTTTTGTGCTTTCAGATCTTGTTGAGGAAATTGGTTCCTAAGACAACATGATGGAGGTTTGGACCTATATTTTCTTCTAGTAGGTACAGGGTTTGTGGTCTAATGTCTTGGTCCTTGATCCACTTTGAGTTGAGTTTTGTGTAGGGTGAGAGATATGAGTCTAATTTAATTTTGTTGCATATGGATTTTCAGTTTTCCCAGCACCATTTGTTGAAGAGGCTATCTTTTCTTCAATTTATGCTTATGGTTTATTTGTCTAGTATGAGATAACTATTTATGAGTTTGTCTCCCTGTCTTCTATTCTGTACCACTGGTGGTCATGTCTGTTTTGGTGACAATACCATGCCATTTTTGTTACTATAGCTCTGTAGTATAGTTTAAGATCTGTTATTGTAATACCTCCTGCTTCACTTTTCTTGCTGAGGATTGCTTTGGATATTCTGGGTCTCTTATTTTTCCAAATGAATTTAATCACTGCATTTCCTATTACTATGAAGAATATCATTGGAATCTTAATAGGAATTGCATTACTTCTGTATAGTGCTTTTGGTAATATGGCTATTTTGACAATATTAATGTTGCCTATTCAGGAACATGGAAGATCTTTCCATCTTCTAAGGTCTTCTTCAATTTCTTTCTTTGGTGTTCTATAGTTTTTATTGTAGAGGTCTTTCACCTGTTTTGTTAGATTGATTCAGTCTGGGAATATTTTTAATGATATAGGATAGACAGATGACTGGTTGGTAGGTAGATAGAAAGATAGAATGATAAAAATGTGCACGCCACAGTTAACAATGCCTGGAAGAAACCCCATTTGACCATTAAGTTAGATGACTGAATTCTAAGAATGGGTTTGTGACAAACTGAACAATATGAAGGAAATCCATTAGCTTGAATGTACAGGTAAAATGGAGATACTATTTTTGCATTCTGCCCCACTGGGTAAATGAGAGGTGATGCTGTGAATTCCTTGGAATAAGGCAGCATAGATCACATTTCTTTTTAAACATGGGACTTTTCAATAGAATGATCTTTTGAACTGTGCCAAATCACCTTAGAGGTTTCTTCTGTGTGAAATATGACCATTACTTAAGTCTTTGAGGTATTTGAGAAGTAAAGCAATGTCTGCCAAGCCATGTTCAGAGAAAAGAACATTATACTAGATTGTCAGGAAAATCTTAAGAATAAATATTACCAAACCAAGTCAAGCCTTTTTTGAGACCTGAGAAACTGGATAGCCTGTTGGAAAGAGCTACTGTACAGAAATATTTTATTAAGAAATTGTCTTGTATGAATATTATCCTCTCAAAAATTCTATTTTCCCTCTTTGAGTCTTAGCTTTTACTCTACCTGTTTATTGATTAGTGTGTGGACCATTTCTTGTCTAAGTTGCAATCTATATGAAGAGTGTTGCAGTAAATATATCAGAATTAGAACAGGAAGTAGGAGAATTTTGTGATCATTTTGCAAAACACATATTTATCACATGAAATGAGAAGGCTTACACATTAAACCTTTTGTGGATAAAAATGTTTGTCTTTATTGTGAAAAAATGTAAGTAAACTAGTGGAAGTTAACTTGCTCTGTACCCCATCTACACCATTTCCACAGATTTTTACCTAGCAATCTGCTCAGCATCAACCCCTTCCCCTAAGCTTTGTCTGATGCATTCTCTTGCCAGGTTTACGCTTAACCTTCATGAGACTGACCTCTCACACAGCATTTACAATTTTCTGACTTTGGTTGTGCTTATGTCCCCCATTAAAGCCCTGTTTTTCAGGGAGTGCTTTTTACCAGTTTTTTCCTAAGTTCAGTGTTTGACACATAATGAGTGTTTACTAAAATGAGTGTTTAATAAATAAATTAATCTTTAATCAATATATAAACTGAATTTATTGATACCTTTTAGAACGTAAAAATGAAAATTTACATCCACAAGCACTAGTATCTATTTTAGAATTTATAGAAGTTCCACAAATATAAGATCTTTTCATTTAATAACTACTTAATAAGTTTTTCTCTTCTTTTTTTAATTTTGATACTGAGTATTGAACCAGAAGCCCCTTTACCACTGTGCTACATCCCTATCTCTTTCTGGTTTCTTTTCTTTTTCTTTCTTTCTTTCTTTCTTTTTTTTTTTTTTTTTTTTTTGAGATAGGATCTTGCCAAATTGCTGAGGCTGGCCTTGAGCTTGCAATCCTCCTATCTTAGCCTCCCAAATTGCTGGGATTACAGGAGTGCACCATGGTATCAGGTTCAACAAATATTTTTAATTGCCTACTTAGTTGACTTATGACATAAAGCAGGCAAGAAAGAGTCTTTACTTTCCAGAATTTTTAATCTGAGGGCAAACAAAAAAAATAATTTTTATGTTTTTCTGTTTAATAAAAGCATTTTAGGCTGTTCATATTGGAATATAGAATTGTTCTCATCACATGTACTATTACTATTTTAGCATATTTCAAATCCAGTTTTAATTTCCTAAATGGCAAAATGGATTAAAATAGAGAGACTTTTTATAAAATTACCAAATACAATAGAAAAAAAATAAGATATATGCAGATTGTAGAGACTGAAAAATAACAATTATTTGCATTTGGGGAACTCAGATTCAACAAAATTATTACAAAAGAGATATTTAGTAAGTGATTACAAAGTGAATAAGCAGAAATTAAATGATTTCAAGGAATATAAATGATTACAAGGTATACCAAAGATATAATAAAAAATATGCCATTTACAATAACAATGGAAATATATGAAATATCTTTAAATATTTGTGCATAAATTAAACCAGAAATGTACAGGTTTTATGAAGAAACTATAAAACTGCAATAAGTGATACAAAATAAAAAAAATCTCAGTAAAATATCAGCAGAATTTTTAAAAATGAGATAATCAAATACAAAATTATAGATAAAAATTAAAAATCCATAAAATTTCAAGAAATAAAAATGAGAAGGGATGAATATTATTAGATATTCAAATATTTTATCAAGCTATGTTAATAAAAACATACTCAGAAACTTCCATGGAAAAAGTGTTGAAAATTCAAATCACATTTAAATACTTTGATGATGGTACTTCATATCTACCAAAGAAAGATGAATCATTCAAAAAATGGTGTTTGACAAACTGAATAACCAGTTGAAAGAAAAGCAAAGTTAAAGTCTAATTTAGAAATGTGAAGTAGATCAAATATTTAAGTAGCAAAAATTTAAAACTTTTAGGAACAATTATAGAATTTTTAAAAAATCTCACAGTAGAAATGCTCTTAGGAAGTACATCACCACCTGAAGCCATGTGATGTATTCAATTACATAAAATTTCTGGATTCCAAAAATCATCAGAAACTAACTCAAAAGATAATTAGCAATGTAAATGTAAACAGATGCAGCTCATCTTAGGAAAAGAAAGAATCATGATAGTATAGAGCACCTGCAAATTAACAAGAATAGGGTGAAAAATGCAACACATTTGGGCAAATAATTTGAACACCTTCTTCAATGATCAGAAAAGCAGTTTCTTAAATTCCAACATTCTCAAGATTTCTCATAATAAGAGAAATCCAAGCCAAAATTAAGAAATGGGCAAAGATCCCAAGTTTATGTTAGCCACAAAGTGGGAAGACAGGCAAACTCTAAATATAGAGAGTGAAAATTCTTTCAAGATGTATCAAAGAGCACACTGGGAACACTTATCAAAATTTAAAATCCATATACTCATACCCTTTTATCCAGTACTTCACAGCTAGTTTTGATATATTGCCAAATAAATCTATTTTTAGCTATTCTAAACTTTTCCTTGCAACAGAAGAAGTGTTTCTTTTTCCGTTGTATCATCTGTTAAATTCATACAAAGAGGTGTACTCAAATTATTACAAAATTATTCATGTGAAAGATTATACATTATTAGTAATAGTAAAATATTGGCTCTAACCAGTATGTTGATAGTAGCAGAAATTAATGATAAATATTAATGTACAATCATTAAAAATAAAGAAATGTTTCTTTATGTACTATTATTCCATAACCTCCAAAATATATTTTTATTTAAGTAAAAAATGACAAAACCCAAAATGCAAATAAATATTTACAGGTAGAACACAGAATAATTCTGGAAAAGTATCCCTCCCCTAATGTTGAGAGGGACGGTCTCTCAGTTTGCCACCAAATTCTGTGATGTTCTTCCATCTTTAAATCATTGTGTAAAACTGCCACAATTGAGTGTCTATTACTGTAACAGAAACATGAGTCAGTCAGGAAGTGATACAGAATCATCCTAAGGATGCAGGTTCAAGCTCATCTGGATCCAAATGTTCCTTCACCACTATGTCTTAGACAATTTATTTGTTTTGCTACACTTGTCATCATATCTAACAAGAGGAAAAACAAACACATTGAATTTATTTAAGTCATGAAAATTCAATGAGTTAATGCATACAAGTAAGCATTCAATCTATGTTATTCTTATCACACTAGAAAATAGAAGGCTAGGAGTGTCACTGAGTGGTAGAATGCTTGCCTGGAAAATGGGAGGCTCTGGGTTCAACCCCCAATACTGCAGAGAAAGAGCTAGATTGCAGAGCAAATTGGACAGAATGATAGACTGTGGCTACAGTTTTCTATGATTTTCCAGAATATAAAAAAGCTTTGCTGCATGAATATGTGAGAAAGCACATTTTTACCTCAAATGACACTGTAGGGATGTTTCTAGGCAGTGACATAAAATTAACCTTAGTTGGATACTTGTAGTTCTCTAGTGGAGTGTGGTTTGGCCCCATATGGTTTGGTCTCCAATTGTGCCAAAGAATTCTGAAAGTTCAAATTGTACCTTGAAAGTAAAATGATGAAAACTTCTAATATAGAAATGCCCCTCTAGGTCTGATTCATTGCATTTTGGGCCTTAAGTTCCTAATTTATTTATTTTATGATTGTAAGTTTAGCATTATTGTTTTTTCATCTTCTCACTTCCTCCATATCCTTCTGTCCCCCCCCCCTTTTTTTACAGGTTTGTATTTGCCTGATATATATATATATATCTCCATTATTTTCCCTTTACATTTCCATTATTTTCCCTTTAAATTTCTGTGTTATCAGTCACTTTTATAGAAGAGAGGGGATAGGGGATTTTTGGTTTGGCTTTAACCAGAGAAACTTCTTTTGATATAGTTGTCCAATTATATTTATTGCCTTTTTCATTTCTTTGGCTCTGATTTTGATATTTAGCTTAATGCTTTCTTAAAAATGCTCATTGCCATTTCCTGTTTTTCAAAATTTCCTGCGGTTTATGATGCTTGTTTCTACTTTAGTGATTTGCCTTGTCTTTAATTTTTATGTTCTCATTTAGTTTTTTAAAACATTTTGTTTATACTTCTCTAATAATTGTTATCAGCAATAAAGACATGTTTTTTGTTTCTCTATGCCACCCACTGGTACCTGTTCCTGCTATATACATATTCTGATTTTTCTTATTTAATTTCATACTTGATGTCATTAATATTTGAATGTACTTAATATTAATTTATTACTGCATTTTTAGTGCAATGATTTGCCTATATTTTTCCTTTATATTTTGACCACTAGCTTATGGATTACAGAGTGTACATAATTTCTTTAAGTGGTTTGACAATGAAATGGTTTCCATGTGGAATACACTTTAGAAACGTGGATCTAGTCACTTCCCTCTACTATGGTCAGAACTACCTTGGAGTCCTCTGCAGTTGTGTTTGGCTTAAGCATCATTGTGTTTGATTTCGTAAGAGTTGTAAGAATTGTTTTGGCTGACTTGAATTGTTCTGTGATTTTGAATTGTTCTGTGATTACCTCGAGATGATAGAACAATCTTCAGAATTTTTTTTCTAGTATTTATTCTTTTTAATACGTTAGAGGTTAGCTACAATTATGATACAATAAGGAAACCAGAAGATCCAAATGAGAAGTGACATGCAGATTAGTGCACATATATGCCCATGCTTATGGATATGTGTCAATGTAGGTAGCAAATTGTTATCCCTTTTGAATGAGTTTTCAGAAATACCTGCCATCATGGCTACAAACACCAGCAGCCACTACTCCATTGTCTATGAGAAATATCTGTCCCAGAATGTCCCTGTGTATAACTAGAACTAAAAGAGTTTATAGTATATTAAAAAAGTAAAAAGATAGATATGACACACTCTTAATAAAGCTTACTTAGAGTTAATTCTCTTGTTTTTAACTTTTAATTAATTTCTTCTTTTCCTGTGCTAATAATGCACATTTGTATACACGTTATAAATCCCAGAACCTTTTCTTTGTTCTTTTTCTCATATTTTTGTTGAGACATAACTCATAATCAGTCCTTATTAAGCATGAAACCAATTCGATAATAAACATTTGTTTTAAAATTTGTTGGTTCAACTGTTTGGGGATTTGCATTTTGGGGGGCGGGGACAGAATAAACAAATTGTAGAATCAAGTAGGATATGAAATATGCTTATCATGCAGAAGATAAAGATTTCTACATTTAGGCAAATGAAGTATTATTACCTTAGGACTCCAAATTCATTTTCTTTTTTCTTCTTTTGGCTTTTATCGATGTCTTTCTTTTTCTTCTCCCCCACCCCAATCTTTTCTGCTTCCCTTTCTTCTTGTGTGTGTTCTCTCTCATTCTTTCTATACTCCAACCAGTCGCCCCTCCCTCTGGCATTTTTTGCAATTGTTTTCTAAGTTGAAATAGGCCTCTCTCCTGCTGCAGCTGCTACTCCATCTCCTGCTGCACTAAATTGACACTTGGGCAAGCAATGGCTCTCGTCATTCACTCTGAAGCTGCTACTTCCAGAAGTGTCGATTTAGTGCAGCGGGGGATAAGGTGCCAGCTGCAGAAGTAGGGCACAGAAAAACTCCACAAAGAGCTCTGTCTTCTCTTATTGTACGTGGGACTTGGTGGGAGGAAGAGGAGCAAGGGGCTGCCAGGGTCAGAGATAAAAAGTGCAATAAAAATAATTAGAGGGCGCCAAGAAGAGCCCTGGGATTGAAAAGCACGTGCCTTAGTAACTGCAGCAAATTCGTGGAGGAAGAAGAAAGCAAAGGAAAGTAAAAAATGGTGTTGATTTCCTTCTATATGATTTAAAAACTCATTGAAAATGCTGAAAAATCTCTCTCTCTCTCATCCTGTTTGGGGGATACGTAGTCATTGGTAACTGTGATTGAAACATCTGAACAAATGTCTACCCATCCAACTGATTTGGATGAGAGAGTGACAGTCTGCAATGAGAAATGTGAAAGTTCTCAATTTGCCTTGGCAAGTCCTGCTTTTCATTTCCTGTTGATATAAATACCTGCTCAGCTTAATTAAAAGTCTTTTTGTGAACATTAACACTACAGGAATCTGGTTAACTGAAAAGACGATAGGTAATCTTTGCACATCTATAGTAAAAGTCTAGTTGTCTATAAGTATATATATGCTAAAGATAGAGGGAAAAGCTCATCTTTTGGGAACATCCCCACGTCTGTTCTCAATTGTGGAATATTTCTGTGAATGTGGGCTGTGCTCTACCGTGACCAGAAGTATAAGAAGTGATTTCCAAAATGCTACGTGCAACGCATTTTTATTGCATGCATTCATTTTCAAAAGAAAAATAATCATTTTAAATAAAGACCAGTTTCAAAAGTGACACTGTGTAAGCAAAAAAAAATGCACGTGTTATTTAGGCTGAATTTCTATCTTTGTATTCGTTATGCACTCTTTGAGGTGAACTGCAATGGTAATTTGCTTTTCATATGCAACATAAAATGGAAGTGTCTTTTGTGTCAAGGAGTTCTGATGTAGCTCCGTTAGAAGGACCTAGTATCTAGGTCAGTTGGCTTTCTTAAACCTGAAATAAATGAGATCTTTGATAGTACACTGTTGTGACTGTAAGACATAGATTAAAGGAGAAAGGGTTTTTTTTCTAAAACAATTTAAAAAAAAATAACTTTATATCTTGGCCTAATTTTATCTCCTCATATTATAGAAGACACTGGGTATGAATTTATCAAGGTGCTTCTGATCCTTTATTACTTCTTTATTTGTTAAATATATTTTTAAATATATTTAAGTAGATAACCTGTTACATGTCTATTTAAACATGTTTAAATAGACATGTTAAGTGTCTGATGTGCACTGAGAATTGCTCTTCACTGGGTTCTAATATGGAACATGAAAGAAAGTGGTGACAGATCTGTCCGTCAATTTGGGAAGGTATAAATGCATGATCACTGAAGGGTTAGGGTTCATTAAGAAATTCTTCCTGGAACTGGGGGATTATGGAGAATGCTTTGTGCTTACAAGGATAGAAAATACTAAACTCTGAATTATACAAATATAGGCAAAAGATAATTTCAAAATCAAATGTGAGTTGATGGGTACGGTATTTGACTTCCCAGAAGTTGAGAGACAGGAACGATGAATGTGACAGGATGCCCTGAGAAATAAGAAGGAACTTGGGGGGCTGGGGTTGTGGTTCAGCGGTAGAGCACTCGCCTCAGCACCATATACAAATAATAAATAAATAAATAATAAAGTTTTTAAAAATGTTTTAAAAAAGAAGGAACTTGGGTACGCTGATAAAGTTATTAAAACCAGACTGCACAGCTGACATTCACTATTAGGTGAAGGTAAACTCTATTTTACAGGAGCGACATAGATGAAAAGGATAGAAATTATAATCTAGGATTATCACACCAATTATTCTGCCTATTCATTACTTTTGGGTTCCCTTGAGGTTCCACCTTTTGGCTGTTTTCTTCTAATAAGATGACATCAAGACTGTTTAGGTTGGATTCCAGGATGGACCTCAAAATATCTATCAACGTCTTGAAATAGCCCTTCAATTTTGTATGTAAATTTTTCTCAAGGACAAGAGCCAATAACTTTCTTTGGGTGCTCACAGTGGTCTGTGATCCCTTAACTTAATGATAATGTTTAACTTGTGTTAAATGATCACCACCACGTTCTAAGTGGCAAGTACATACTGAATTCACATGAGTCATTCTAAGAATACTATGTATTAGGCACTACTGTTTTTTCCATTTGTAGACAAATCCACTGGGGGTGGGGTGGGGAACATAGGTTATTTGTGTGAGAGATCAGAAGCTAACAACAGAAGGAATTGGGATTTAAATCCAAACACTGGGGATTCAGAAGTATACTGGATCCCACTGTATTATTTTATTGTCACATGATTTAATTTTCTTCCATATTTCTCTTTGGGTGTGTATCACATTCATTTCAGAAACTGCTTCTTTAAACAGCCTTTCTGGATATATTCATGCAGATTTAGGATTTTAGCTACCACCACCTCTTTTAACTCCCATGTTGGACTAAGATCAAGTTAAAAATATCTTTATTCTTGTCACAGTGCAGTCATCAAATTCTGTTGAAACTACCAACTTAATAATTCCTTCTCTTCATCCTTATGTCCACTGTTTTTAAATCTCTTGGGTTTTTATAGCTTTCTTCTCTCTTTTTCTCCTTCTTTCTTCTCTCTTTCTCTCCCTCCCTCCGTCTCCCCCCCCTCTATTTTTCCCTCTCTTTCTTTCTCAATCAGTTTCAACTCTATTATTGCACTATCTGTCTATGTTGTCTCAATTATCTTACCTTTTCTAATGCATGGTCTATGTCACCACCAAGATAATTCCTTCCTTCCTTCCTTCGTCTCTCCATCCCTTCTCTCCCACTCTCTCATTTTTTAAAATTAAAAAATATATAGTTCAACCCAAAGAAGAAAATTGTAATAACTGATGCTGTCACCATCCAGAAATAATCACTGCTAATATTTAGGCATGCTGACTTCCTTTTGTTCCCTCTTTAGTTCAGACATATCCTCACGTCTTTACTCACTCAATAGTACTTGCCTTCTGCTATGAGTAGAATCCTGGCTGTCCTCGGGTTTTCTCCCCACATTTCTGTCTTTTATAATTTCCTTTTAAAAATTCCCTAAGATATTGTTTAGCAAAATGAATGCACACACACACACACTTCCAAATGAAATGCATTTATTTTTTTGTTGATTTATTATAGGATCTCTAAGTGTATCCTTTGGTATATATTTTTGGAAGCCTTGTAATTGAAATTGTAGATCATATTTTCAAAAGAGTAGTTAAATAATTATTTAGATTTCTTCACTAAGAATGATACATAAAGAAGAAAAAAGTAAATCAAAAATTACATGCAGCATGGAGTTAGGGTGATCATATTGACAGTAATTGGGAAGAAAAAAAATATTCATTGATTTGGGGGAAAAAGGAGAAGGAAGAGATGAATTAGGACTAAAAAAAAAAACTAAAACTATTAGTGGCTAGAGGATAACATGTGTTGATCAGATATGAATACAAAATGCTGTCCTGGGTTTTTAAAATTTATTTTAATTATTTATTTATTTTTAAATTTATATGTGACAGCGGAATGCATTACAATTCTTATTACATATATAGAGCACAATTTTTCATATCTCTGGTTGTATACATAGTATATTCACACCAATTCATGTCTTCATACATGTACTTTGGATAATAATGATCATCACATTCCACCATCATTAATAACCTATGCCCCCTCCCTTCCCTTCCAACCCCTCTGCCCTATCTAAAGTTCGTCTATTCCTCCCTTGCTCCCTCTCCCTATCCCACTATGAATCAGCCTCCTTTCATCAGAGAAAAAAATTTCAGCATTTGGTTTTTTGGGATTGGCTAACTTTGCTTAGCATTATTTTCTCTAACTCCATCCATTTACCTGAAAGTGCAATGGTTTTTGTCCTGGGTTTTAAATAAATAACAGAATTTGTGTGTGCAAACATGTTTTGTCCACATGACATTGAATTTTAATTTGTCTTTTTCCAAATGTTTGATCATCCTGCTCAACTGAGTGTATAATGCCTGAAATAATATCAAATTTTCTCATCAACTCTCTTTCAGTTTTGCTTCACTGTGACCAAAAGACCCAAGAAGAACAACTTAGAGGAAGAAAAGTTTATTTCGGCTCATAGTTTCAGAGGTTAAGTCCATATCACCTGACTCTATTGCTTTAGGCCCAAGGTGAGGCAGAACATCATGGCAGAAAGGCAAGGCAGAGGAGAGCTGCTCAGGACATGATGATCAGGAAGCAGAGGGAGTTCTTCTCATCAGAGATCAAACATAAACCCCAAAGCCGCATCCCCAGTAGTCTTCCACCAGACACATCTTACCTGCCTACAGTTTCCACCCACTTAATCCATATCAGTGGACTAATGCACTAATTAGGTTATAGCTCTCATAATTCAATTGTTTCATCTGTGAACATTCTTGCATTGTTTGACACATGAGCTTTGGGGGCACACCTCATATCTAAACCGTAACAGGCTCCTAAACTAAAGATCAAATATCAATTGACTATGACATAAAGAAAAAAAAATAAGGGAGGACAGGGGAAAATGTGCATTGTGGTTATGGAAGTGACACTATGATATATTGTAATTTAAGTGATGCTGGGTTGTTCCATTTACATATGGAACTTTCTTTTGGAGATAACCTTCAAAACATAAAGGTTTTTTAAAAAATTAATGGCCAAACAAAAGCAACTTTATCTTTTCAGAGTGGGTTTGCTTTGTTAATAATATTCAGTAGTGTACTGCAGCCAGGTCTATAGAAAAAATAGAGTCATATGTTTTTATAGCACATAGGCTTAGAACAGTAGTGTGCATATGATGAAGTACATAATGGTGCATTTCCAATAGTGTGAAGCCACTGAGTTTTGAGAAATAAGAATGCTTGCACAACTCAATAGTCATTTCCTAATCAGCCTATGCACTCCTGACGCAGAGGCTGTTCTGATTTTTTTCCACTTTAAATTAGTTTTACTTTAGAATTTCATACAAATTAAATCATACAGTTTATAATTTTTGTATAAATTTTGTATAAGTCATTTTTCGTCTTCTTAAGATTTATGAGTTTTGTGTACATTTTTTTTGTTTTAAATTGCTGAATTTATTCCATTCTATAAATATGTCACAGTTTCTTTGTTTTCTTCTGCTAATGATCACCTGTGCTATTTTTTTATTGTTGTTTTTGTTTTTGTTTTGGATTGAACCCAGGGGTACGTAGCCACTGAGACACATTCCCAGCCCTTTTTATTTTGAGATAGGACCTTGCTAAATTGCTGAGGCTGGCTTTGAACTTGCCATCCTCCTGCCTTAGCCTCCAGAGCCACTGGAATTATAGATGTGTGCCACTGCACCTGGCTTCAATTTTTATTATTATAAACAAAGCTACTGCAAAAATTTTTCTATCTTTGGCAAATATCTAAAAGCAGAATTTCCAGGTCATTGTATAGGTGTATGTGAGTTTTATAATAACTGATAGATCTTGTAGTACCTTTCACATTACTACTACCAAAGTATGAATTCTGCTTACTCTATAACCTCACAATTATTTTTGTTGTCATTCTGTTAAATTCTAGCCATTTTGTTTGGGTCTACAGAGGGTTCTCATTATAACTTGAATTTGTATTTCCCTAATGTTGAAAATACCTCCATATTTTGATTCACTAACCATGTACAATTGATTCTTGTTTTTTAAAAAATATTTATTATTTTTTTAAATATTTATTTTTGAGTATAGATGGACACAACACAATACCTTTATTTTTATATGGTGCTGAGAATCGAACCCGGGTCCTGGCCCTGCTAGGTGAGTGCTCTTCCACTGAGCCAAAATCCCAGCCCCTAAATATTTATTTTTTTAATTTTAGGTGGACACAATATCTTTATTTTACATTTATGTGGTGCTGATGATCAAACCCTTGCGCTTGTGCCTCATGCATGCTAGGAGAGCACTCTACCACTGAGCCACAATCCCAGCCCCATGATTATTGTTAATAATGGTAATTATGTTTTATAAAGTCATGACACTAAAGTTTTGGATATTGAACCATGTTCCTGGAGGTAAGTAAGGTTTAGGTTCTTGTTTCATATGTTGTTCTGCCAAAAGATCTCTTGTTTAATATATAGTGCTGATTCATTAACATTGAACTCATTACCAATAATGTTATCATGCCTGAAAGAGGTTTATCTAATATACATATTTCCTCCAAAATACACCATGATCAATACATGGTTATAAACCCCAGGTGTTATTGAAAATAATTTACATGTCCAGTATAGTGTTTTAAACATACTAACTCAGTCTGCACAATTGATATGTTTTCAAATTATTTACATGTATATTAAAATTTGTTTCATTATTCAATTAATTTGCAAGAGTGGTATTGAAATCTCCATTATAATATTGGCATTGTCCATTTTTTAAAAAAAAATTAATTCTTTTAATCAATTTTTCATCTGTATGTTTTTATTTATTATATATGTCTTCTTGATGAATTGACCTTTTTATCATTTTGAAAAAAATATTTATTACAGTATTCTTCATTTATATTTTATTTGGTATTAGCATCCCACTATTTTATAATTACGATTTGCATAGTATGTTATTTTCTAAACATTTCTTTTCCGTTTGTCTGTATCTTTATATTTTAAGTACATTTACTTTAAACAGTATTTTTTAGGTTTTACATTTCACTCGTTTTGATAATCTCTGCATTTTAATTGTAATATATATTGTATTAACATTTGTGGTGATTATTGATCTGAGTGTATTCCATCATTTCATTATTTGTTTTCTTTAAGTAATTTCCGACTGTTTCTTCTGTTCTTCCTTTCTACTTTCTTTTGGATTATTTGAATATTTTTAAAGCTCAATTTTAATGCCTCTATTTGATTTTTAGTTCTGTTTCTTGGCTTTTTACATATCCTTAACTTCTCACGTTTACTTAGAGCAAACATTATAGCACATCATGTAAAATTTAATAATCTTGCATCCTATGGATTTAAGCTCCCATTCTTATTTACCATGTATATGTTAAATTAGATTGTCTTCCCTCACAATGAAATTCAATTCGACATTTGTTATAAACTATAATGTATATTTTATATAAAATAAGAAAAAATTGGCTATTTTATTTACACAGCTATTTATTATTTCTAACATTTTTTGTTTTTCTTCTTGAAGACTTGCGCTTTTATCTAGTGTCATGTCTTTTTAGTCTAAAAAATTTCTTCAGCATTACTTTTAATGTATGCATACTAGAAACAGATCTCATCAGTTTTTTTAAAAAAAAACATGGAATTCCTTTATACCAGCTTCATTACTGAAGAATATTTCAGTGAATGTAGAATTCTTGGGTAACAGTTTTTATGTCAACTCTCTAAAAATGTTGTACCACTGTCTTTTGTCTTTTGTCATTTCTGATAGGAAGTCAGTTGGTTTGAATCATTGCTTATTCTGTGAAATATGTCATTTCATTTTCACTGCCTTCAAGAATTTTCTCTTTGTCTTTGGTTTTCAACACTTTAAATGTGTTGTGCCTAACTGTAGATTTATGAATATTTATTCTTTCTGATGCTTGCTGAGTTTCTGGGCTCTGTCAATTTATGTCTTTCAGTGATATGTTTACATCCCATCTGTCTGTCCTCTTTTTTTGGTACTTTAATTACACTTAAATTAGAACTTTTGAAATAATTCCTTGGGTCTTTGAGGTTCTGCTCATTTTTCCCCTCTCTTCTTCACATTGGATAATTGCTATTAATCTACCTTCAAGTTTACCAATCTTTCCTCTGATACCTCCATTCTTCTGTTAAACCTAGCTACTGAAATTTTTATCACAGATATTGTAATTTGCTGTTTTAAAAGTTCCATTGGCTTGTTTTATAAAGTTTCCATTTCTTGTATGAGAATTATTTTTCAATAATTTCAGCTGTATTTTCATATTTTTAAATGACCACAGTTATACTCTTTGTAATTCATGTTAATTCCAGCACAAGGTATTCTTGGGTTTGGTTTTGATTACATGTACTTTTTCTGGAAAATGGGGATAATTTCCTAGTTATTCATCGGTTAAGTAATTTAGGATATCATCCTGGACCTGGTAATTGTTTTCTCTATAGAACACTGATGCTTTTGTTTTTAGTAGGCAATTAGTACTTGGATTCAACTTAAGAGTTTGTTTCCTGAATTTCAACTCAAAACTCAGTTTTGATTTTTATCTTCAGCTGGGCTGCTTTGAACATACCTTACACAATCCTCTTTACCCCCCAATGTCACAACAAACTAACCCAGTATTTCTGTGTGTGTGTGTATGTGTGTGTGTGTGTGAGTGTGTGTAATTTAGGGCTCTCCTTCTTTAGCTCTTTCTTTTCCAGTATTCACCACTTACTTTCTAGCAGCTTTCTTACCTGACATCTGACTTTGTAGGTAAGGAAAAACTAAGAATTAGTCACCGATGTCATAGTATCTTCAGCCTTTCCTTAGGTTAAAAGTCACACAGATATTTAACTCATCTCGTGCTGTTTTCTTTTTTGGGGTTTTAACTCCCCCAGTCTAGGCTCTGGTTGTTTTTGTTCAGTCTCCAGTGCCTCAGATTGTTTTATTCTGTATCCTGTCCAGAGTTCATGGGTTTTATCTGTGGGAGGGTTAGATCCGGTAGCTGAATCAATTGCAACAAATGTGGAACCTTATTTATTTCTTAAATATAAGTCATATTTTTGCCTAAATATAGTAAATAATACAATATAATACTTTAACAATATCTGTCACTAAATTTGGCTGATTATTTTTATGCATGTTTTTGTATAAACATGAATTTATATTTTATATTATTATTACATCATTTTTGTTTACATATGTATAATTTTTCATGACAATTATTAAAATCATTTTAATGGCACATCTCTAATGTGTAGAACATGCTTTATAGTTTCTTTGTGTTCTCATTTAGCTATTACTCCTTCCAAGAAGAATTCCTCAACCAGCCCATACTGTCAAGGTATTTTTTAACGGTCCATCCTTCAGTCTTTGCTTCTATTTAATACTATCAATGTATTTATTTCTTCATTCAATGTAGTATGTTATCATTATAAATTTCTGTATCATTTCTTCCACTAGTCTGAGAAGTTCTTAAGGAAGAGAGCTGTATCCAAAGTGCCAGAATGAGGCCTGACATCATAGATGCAAACTAGGTTTCCCTTGATAGTTTCAAAGTCATCTATTGTCTTTGCCAAATAAATTCTCTGAACATGAAGAGTGGTTGTTCTTGTCTTTTGCAGATGAGGAAAATGAGACCCTGAGCCACTTTGAAACTTGCTCAAAGTCATATAGCAAGAGAGTGGCAGAGCAAAGTTTTCCTATTTTATATACAGAGCTGAATAAATAGTTGGTATTAATAGGTTCAAAGGCTTTTTCTTTTGGCCTCCTGAAAAACTTTGCCATTAAATGATAAAAATTAATAAAATCAGTAGAAATCCCTACTACATATAAGTAACTTTAACAGATGTAAAAATAGAATGTTTGCCTTAAATAAAAGCATACATATGTGTATACATATATACATGATATATGAATGGTTTTCAAATATTTGTATGCTAAATTGCATTGGATGAAACACTTGCTTTAGGATTAAATACATATTAAGGCAATACTATTAATTGCTCATGTACATCTCATTTTTTTTCCTTGAGACTTCTTTCTTGTTATTAAATATTCAAAGTCCAGTTTTTCATTGCTACCAATACTACAGGGCCTAGTCCACCTAGGAACACTACCCATCTGTTCCTTACATACATTATTAAATGATCGGCAACTAGAAGGTAGGTGAACCCTTGCCAGCTGCGAACTAAATTCTCAGGAGCTTTGATATGTTCTATAAATTTTCCTAGGGTTCTTTGCCAGTTTTTGACTGTTGGGAGTTTTATGCTTGGGATATTTGTGTTGAAAAGTTGCATCGAAATTCACTACCCTTTCATTATCCTCAATTTGTAATCTTTGGATACAGTTTCCTAAATCCCTGGGGTCTTTTAAACCACACGGATTTTTGTTTTATTCAGTCTTTTTGAGCTCCATGTTTTTCAAGAAACAAATAAACCACTTTACCTGTGAACAGGACAATGGGGTCCTGATGAGCACCCTTTGCATGTATTTTGGGAGCCCACAGGAATTAGTTTGACTATTTACAGATTATAACAGTTGGTAGTTGAATGTTCTATTTTCATTCCCAGTTGGTGCAATATGTTCACAGCTGATGCTAATGGCTGGCCCATTTGATTTCACATATGGTCCACTATTTGGGGCCCTCTAAGGCTTTCTTTTGTAGTTAGTCTTCTCTAATGCTATCATGTATTTAGTCTTGCTTTTGTCTGCTGGTCAAATTAAGAAAAAACCCTCTGAACCTTGGCAGCTGCAGAGGAAATCAGCAACTCGGTTGATAAAGATTCAAAGAACTGGGTCAAAATGTCCCGGGAAGAAGATTTTTCGTTAAACACTGCAAAACAAACAAAATGCTTCTCTACATTGCATGAGGCTGAGAGCACACACAAAGTGTTCTCTTCTGTTTTTCTTTCTCTTTGAAGCTCTGCCTAAGCTGTTCCTAAGTGTTTTTAGCACGGTTAAGTGTCAGAGAGACTGTGCTGTCCTAGGCGTCCATTTACATTGAAAAGCATCCTGACACAAGTCCTTTAGAAAGTATTTCCTTTTGGGCAGTTTTTACAACTTAATCTATTCACAGCTGAAATTCCCTAAGCAAGACAGCATTAAAGATGAGCTAGAGTCTCTCTGCCAAGACCTACTGCACAAAGCATATTAGACAAGAAGAGTAGAACTACGAAATTAATAATATTGAAAAGTCAAATGCAAGCACCCTCCAGCAGTCATTATAATTCCATACATAGTCAGTGTTTATTCTGACTCTAAACTATAACTGATAAAGCCACAATCTCATAAAAAAGATTATTTTCAAGACTATTGCATTACCCTCCGAGAGCTAAAATACTCATTTATTCATAGTAGCAGATTGTAATAGCTCTAATTCCCTGAGAAGTGGGCATTGTATGATAATTGAGTGGGCTGGGATGTTAATTGTCCTCCACTTCACCTCTAGATGCTTAACTGCTTATCTCTTCAACCAGCAAACATTATTGCTAGCTTATTTGTGCCTTACTGTTCAGATAATTTTGTGAGCTGAGTAATTTATCTGTAATAAGGAAGAAAAAGTATCTGTGTGGAAGAAATATTTAAATTGGGCCACGTTTACATATTAAAATGAATTGAAGATGGTGTTGTGTACTGATGGAGCTTTCCTAAGGAGCTGATTTTGCAGTACCTGGAGAGTAATTGGAAATGTGGGAATAGAACCAACAAATGGAACAATATTAACAGACATCACCAAATTTATACTGTAGTTAGTTTCCTATGCTATTTTCTATTAGGAGAAACTTGTCTCTTAAACTGCTTAGGAAATAACCACTTACTGGTAAGGAGGTCATGCTGGTATCCCATGCTACACCTTGTCAACCATTAAGGAGGGACGGAATATGCCTACAGTCTATTTTTAGTTTATCCATACTTGTTTCCCCTGCTTCAATTTCTCCCAAACCTTTCCAGGGTGCTAATAGTGTAAAGGAGTTACACAGGAGACAAGTCAGACATGTAGCTAGCATTTGTTGACCATTTTCTTAATAGCAGGTATTGAGTATTCTCACATTTGCACAATATTTATGGGATTCTGTTATGCTTGAATTCGGGACCCCCAAAGACCACCAGAGACCCAAGATCGATGTAAGCAGCAAAGAGGTGTTTATTGCGAGCTAGCTGGGTCCTCCGCGCACACACACAACAACTGGTGACGCTGAGAGGCCCCGAGCCCAGGGTTTGCAGCATTTTTATACATTCTTTGGAGAGGGCAGGGACTTCACATACATCATAGCAAATCATCACATACCGCGGGAAAATCATATAACAACTCTAAAACATGATTAGCACATTCACTGGCGGGAACAAGTTGGATAGGGGTGATTGGTCAGTACAAAAGGGGTATTCCTTTGAACTGATTGGTTTAAGCCAAGAGGGGTGTATGTGCTGAACTACATGGTTTCCCAATATGTTATCAACCACCATAAACTACCGGGAGGGTCATCTGGCATCCCAGGTATTTCCCTGACTCATGCTGATTGGTGGCTGCTAGGGGGCTGCTATGGGTCCCCACCTAGCCTGACTGAGTCAGGGACACCTGGCGCAGCAGATCTCTCCTGTTATTTGTAGATAAACAACTTAGCAGGGTGGGAATGTGCTTAGGAGTGCTCTGTGGGTTTTTCCAAGGACAAAGGTGATGTCCCTTCCTTGGACAGGCTTTGCTCTGAGGTAGAGGCTGGTTTTTCAATTCTTTTTTAAATTTTTAAAATTTCTGTGGGCATTTCATCACTGAGTTACACCCTCACCCACTCTTTTTTGTTGTTTAAAGACAAAGTCTTCCTAAGTTGCTGAGGCAGACCTCAAATTTAGGATCTCCAGAGTACCACCACTTTAGGCTCTTTCTGGGATTCTGATATAACCTCATTTTACAGAGGTGTGTAAAAAAAAAAAGACTCATCTCAAACTGAAAAATAAGGCTGAGAACTTTCACACTTATATGGCAGCATCATCCAAGAAGACCAAAAATTATTTAGTTTTCTTGGGAATATTCTTTTGAAAAATTAACACTGCAAATATTGGTTAGTAAATGAATTCTGTGAAAATACATGTTAATTTGAAGATTACTGTCCAGCATAAATGAAAATAATTTCTGCCATGCATAGAAGATAATAAGGGTTTCATTGTATGTATGATATTAAATTGTGTTGTGTCGAGTTTAGGACATTTATTTCAGCATGCTTTGCCTGATAGGGTATATAACACTGTGTTCCTTGGATTTCTCTTTGTACAAATTTTACCACCCACAGTTTCCTTCATTAATAATGTAGGTCTTTAAAACATCCTTGTTTCTATTTATAAGTTGAATTTTTAAATTTTCTGAAATTTTGTTTTGGTAAGATTAAATTGAATCTCATAATTGATTTTTCCCACTTAGCAGACTATTGAGAAGTTGTGTTAGAACCCAGATATGTTTGATTCCAAACTTTTGAAATCTTTGTTTTACTTTTGATCATCCTGTTTATTCCTTTCTTATAGAAAGTAAAATTGCAAATACAATAAAATATATCTCTGTTCCAAGACACTCTGTAGCTTCAGGACTTAAAGATTGTATAGGTTAATTGTCTATTTAGCCTCAGTAAGTAAAACACTGTATGGTCCGTAGTAGGAACACAATAATAAGATATTACTGACTAAATGAAAAAAACAAATGAAAGACCAAAAAATAATGGAAGCTATGCCTATTTGATCAACATATTATTTTAGGGCAAGTTGATACTTCTTATGTTCAGAGAAGAAATGTAAGTAATAAATTAAAATTGTTTTAGGGTGGGATCACTGAAGTATAATACAGAACTCACTCTACAAGACTCATATGTCCTCGACAGGATTTCTCAATCAAATTTAAACACTTACCTAAATTACAAAAATATCCCATTGTGGACATTAGAAAGCTGAAGTCTCATTTCTTATAATTACTGGTTTTGAATCTTGCTCAAACCTCTTTGGACTTATCTCCACATTTGCTGAAATAATATCCTATTCACCTGATCTAACAAATGATTTCTTGAATCTTTCAAACTTTCGCATCTATAGTTTTATGACATTTCTTAGCAAACCAAAATGATCCTCCTCTCTCTGTTTCCTTGGTTCTCTTGTTTATGAGTACACTACAGTACCAAAAACGAATAAGAAAATCGATCAAGATATTGAATAGTGCCTACTGGGTACCAAATCTCACACTGTATATTTGGACAACAGAAGATGAATAAGACTCATTCATATTTTGCCTCCAGGCATCTGTACTTGCTTTTCTTCAGTCTCTGGAACACTCGGTATTCACCTAGTTTGCCCTCTCACTTTATTTAGTTTTGTTCCTCAACTGAAATGTCCTTAGAGAGGTCTTATCTAGCCATCCTATCATACATGGGAGCCCTGCTCCTTTTTGTCCTCTTATGCTGATGTTTGTATTTTGGTGTTTATTGATTCATTTATCTTCTTACATATAAATATGTATCTCCCATAGTAAACAGGAAGATGCACACGGGGAAGGGACTAAATGTCTTATTTATTTTTATAGTCCCAACACTGAACCTGGGGCAGTGACTGGCTCACAGGAAGTAAATATAATGGATTCTTACTATTTGCAGAGGTATGTCTTATAAAGTTGTCATAAACACTTAATTAGCAAACACTAAGCAGATATGAAATCCATTAATAATGAGAACTGACTGTTCTTGGTGCTTTCTTAAATATTGTGGGAAGGATTGTTGAGAGGAAGAGAAAAAATTAAAGTTCAAAGTTTTTAACAGAAGTTATTATAAAATGATAGGGTAATAGATTTTAGATAAACAAAAGCAATAAATGTCCTCTGAAAGAGCATCTCTGAAATTCTAACAAGTGAAAATTTGTTAGCTGGGAAGGAGAGAGAGAGTCAGGGAGGCACCAAAGGCAAAATATAAATCCCAAAGTTATGCCCCCTGTGACCTACTTCTTCCATTCATACCCTATCTGTCTACAGTTACCAGCCAGTAATACATCTCAAATTATTAATATAGCACATGGATTAACTCACTGATTAGATTATGGCACTCATAATCTAATCATCTCTTGCATTAACACAGGAGCTTTGGGGGGACACTTCATAACCAAACCATACAAACTATAACACCATTTCTTCACCTGCCATTTACTTCACAGCTTCTGTTTCTACCAAGACATGCTCTCATCGGTTACACTAGCTACACCTTTTTAGGCCAATATGATGGAATCTGTTCAGTCCTTTTGGTGATTAGATACCTCTGCAATAATTGGCTTGCTGGACTTTCTCGAAACTGTTTCCTTAAAATGTAAGATTAGATCATTGCTTTTAATTCTTTCTACTTTCTTGAATTAGAGTTATATGTCTAAGCCCTCCATCACGTGACTTTGGAGTACCTACCTCTAGAATGGACAAAATATGCTTCCTTTTTATACTGATATTAGTCTGGGTCATGTGCCTTGTTTTACTCAACAAAATGTTGGCAGACTGAGGATGTGAGAGTTTTAAGCTAAGGTCTTTTGAGGCAATGTGAGTTCCCACACCCACCCTTGAGTTACCCTGATCTGTTGTTTAGAGGCATCTGAGGGCCCTAGAGTCTGGGCCCAGAATGAAGACATGCAGAGCTGACCTGAAAACACTGGGAGGCCAGGATCTGGCCTGGTTCTGCCTGGCTGCAGACCCTTGAGCATACAAATGCATTTGCGCTGTTTTAAAATTTGGAGAAAACCAATAACTAATTTATATACTTGACTTTGGTCACTTTACTCTCTCTTAGTCCTTAGATTTCCTTCTCAGTCTCCTTCCTTGAACTTGCATCCCTCCACAAAGCCTAAAAAAAATATTTTGGAGCCCCAGGATTTATTCCTAGGAGACTACTATGCTTTTCAGTCATTAAGTAGGTGATCATGGACCACAGTAATGGCTACTTTTTAAAATTGTCCTCTGCAGTATAATGATTGGATGTTCTTGCCGCAAGCCCTTGCCAATGCCTGTCTTCCAGAACTCAGAGTTAGGTCTGGTGTTTTTAGTTAGGCTCTGTCCCTGGATACATGATAAGCATCTTAAAGACTTTCACAGCTAAACACAAATCTCCTGCTCCTCTTAGGAGTTACCTTCAGAAATGCACACCAAAGTCTGTCCTGCCTTGGGATCATTTGTCATCATTTTTCCTTCTTCCTAGAGAACATCTGCCTAATAAGTAGCTCTCTGTCACCTGTCAGGCCTCATCTCTGGAGATAGTTCCTAAAGGAGTCCTTTGCTGACGACCATGAGTGAAGGAGCACCGTACTTATTAGTTCATTAGTTATTCTTCAAATTATATTTCTTCATAGTACTTCAAAGTCTTATCTATGGCCTTATGTGGCCATCTGCCCAAATAGAATGTAAACTCTGTGAGGCAAAGAACCTTTTCATCTGTTGATCATATAGTCAGTGCTTACTTGTGGATGAACAAGGCATAGTATCTCCATAAATCTTTTAGAATGAATGAGTATTTTTTATTTTATGTATAGATCAATGGCACTATCACTTATTCAATTATTCACTGCGGAAATTTGAGAGCTATTCTTCAGTTCTTATCTTTCTCATTACTACCCAGTCTTTAATCACCAAACCTAGATTTTCTTCTATGATATTATTCTACTTCCATCTTCTTTCTTGTTATCTCTACTATTACTGTTATATTCAAGACTTTGTCATCTCTTTCTTGATCTATAATCACACTTTTAGATACCTATATTAATCTGATTTTACCTGCAATAATTCCAAATAACAAGTGATCCCTATATCTCAGTGACTGAAGCAACAAACATTTATTTTATGCTTACTACTCTATAGATTTGCTAAAATTTGACTGAGTTCAGCTGGACTTAGCAAATTGGTTCTAGGCTTTGGGTCAGTTTTGTTCATCTGAAACTAGGACTAAACAAAAGTGGCTCATTGGTACCACTTATTGTGACAAAGAAGAAAATCTAAAAAGGGCCAGAGAAAACTTCTAGAGCCTTGTAACATCTCTGCTTGGAAAAACAAACTGTAAATCCTGCCCGTATTCCACGGGCTAAATACAAGTCAAACCTCAATGGAGTGGGAAAATTACTTTATTCACTCCAGTAGGAACTGCAATAGGTGCAGCATAGGGTTCAAAGACACAATTTTATGAAGGTAATGAATGAAGATTTTAGAACAACAATGTAGTCCAATCAATCTTACTCAGTATCCTTTGTTCAAATGACTTCCACAGAGACTTTGGTGAAAAGCAAAACTTCATTTCATTCTTTTTTACTTACACCCTTTAATTACTTCTTAAACTATGAGATAAAAGTCAGTCTTTTCTCCTACTACTCAAGCCTCTGCTCCATCAACAGCAAACTGCTTGGAACTCCTAGTTGTTCACACCAAGGTATTTCATACCTCTCTGCCTTCACTCTTGAATTTTCTGCATAAAACTGTTTTCCTTGGCTTTCATTCTATTTTCAACTGGCTAATTCACACTCATTCTCTAAGGCTCAGCTCCTGCATGAACCACTTGGTGAGCTACCCTGATCTTTGCCCCATTTCAGTGTACCAGAATGCCTTGTGCATATTCCTGTCATGACATTCATCCTGTTGAATTGAATTTATCCAAATGTGAATATTTGCATATGGCTTTGTCTTAGATTTTAATTTTTCTAAGGGTTAGAGCAAATTTTTAAGAAATATTTATGTTTCTAGCATCTAGAACAATATATATGTATTAGACACTATAGATTTTGAGAATGGACTTACAAGAATTCTTTCAATATACCAAAGTTTATTACCCTAAGCTTTAAAGAATTCACTCTAACATCTCTCTCTTTCTCTCTCTCTCTCTGTCTCTGTCTCTCTATGTCTCTCTCTCTCTCTCTTTCTCTCTCTGTCTGTCTCCCCCCACCCCGTGTGTGTGTGTGTGTGTGTGTGTGTGTGTGTGTTTATTTAATTTTAGGGAACTAGATCATATTCCTCCAGACATCCTCCCTACAGATATTCAAGAGTACAAGGCTGGCCAGTCCATATATCTTAGTTCTTCAAATATTGCATTTATTTCATTGAGTTATGACACATTTTCTTTGTTTTATTTTATTTGAACTTCAACTGGAATGGTTTAATGAAGTTTATTAACAAGGAATGCTTTGAGACTTGTCACTAAATGGGGGAAAATTTACCTATGATGTAAATAAACTATTTTAAGAAAATATTAGTTATATGGGCACTTTTTTAAGAGGAAGAGAAGGGTGAGGGTCAACTAGAAAAGATTAACATGACCTAATGGTAGGGAAGACTGAAGGGAAGAAAGATGAGAAAGAAAAACCCTTCTGCTGCCAGGGACCAGATTATGCCACAACATTCAAAAGGTAAAAGACTTTTCTCAAAAAATTATGGTTGTTTATTTCTTTCCTTCCGGGAAAACAAATGACAAGCAGAATTTAAAACTAATGACTCTAATGGCAACTGTCATGCCATGATGACTTCAGGTAATCATTGGAAAGATAGCATTGAAGAAAAGTCTAATCATTTTATGGGCAGGAGTCCTGAACGGGAATAAAGAACTCTTCCTTAATTGACATCATTACATTACGTACCCACCCTAAGGCCACAGGTAAGCAAGCCTTAAATTGTCAGTTGCTTTCATTTATTTCATTTGTCTTTGTTAATTTCTTTGCTTCATAATTCACCCAGTGGCAGTAAAGAGAACAATTTTTTTTTGTTGTTTTTATTTTGTTCTGTTTAAGTGGCAGTCTCCAGAACTGGCATTTCATAATGAAGCCTATTGTAATGCCATTTTGTTCTTGTTTGTGCTTGCATTTTCTTATTATGAAGAGGGGAAAGTCACCCCTCTCTTCTGTGTTTTTCTTTGCCTTATGAAGTGATATTTGTTTTTGAATCTCCTAAAGAGGTATGTGCTATAGGTTAGCAATGCTGATTCTTTAGGACTAATTGTATAAATGTGAATTATATGAGACACATGTTAATGCTGTTTTAAAGTATTGTATACCTGTTGCCTTATTATTTCTTTATGTAAAATATACCCTCCTCAATCCTTCCACATTTTTAACTCCACCCTGGCCAAGTTTCCCCTTGTTTGTAGAGAGTTTTCATTCAAATGTTAGCTGGTGTCCAATCATTTCAGGTTTGTCCACTACTGCTATTCTGATTTTTGTAAACTGAGATCCTGGGGTTAGGCCCCAAAGCACCTCTCATTTCTGAATCATTTTCTTAAGATCCTTGTACCTTGTCTAATAGAATTCAAACTATTCCCACTAAGCCACCAGAAACCTGCAGTTCCCAGGCCTGCCATCCTCTCATGCTCATTTTTCCTGGACTTGCCACATTCTCTTGATTTCCAGTTGCCTTCTGTCATCCACTTTGTATCTTACTTCTTGCCCTTTCTCAAGAGGGGAACAGTTACTCAATATGGTAAAGACCCTCCTTGATCGCCTCCAAAGATCTTATTAATTATACTTCGTCCACACAGTAAGCCCTTATTTTTAGGAACAGTGTCTCTGATTCATGCCTTTTGAATTTTTCTCCCTAACAAATTTCCCAGTCAAGCTCTATTTGTGAAAATGCAAAAATACAATGAAGAATAAACATAATAATGGCTAATATGTTTTAAGCTTTCATTATGTGTCAGGTGCTGGTATTGGGGAATTATTTTATTTAATTCCCACAAAAGTCCTATGCAGTGGGTATTGTATTATCTCCATTAGTCTGATGACAAAATGGCCACAAAGACAGTAATTAACTAACCCAGTGACATATGGTAGAGGGTAGACAAAAAAAATTTTTCTTAATGCTAGCCATAATCATTGCAAATAGTATATGGAATGAATAGTCAGAAAAAAATCAAATCTGTTAAGACATAATTTGAACTACCCAAGATAGTAGTGGGAGAGAGGAAGAGGATCATAAGTTTTTTGTTATGAAAAGGATTTAGAAAATATGCCAGATTTCAGGGCAAACTTGACCTAATTACACAAGGATTTTTGAACATTTTCTCAAAAACTGTGGAGGACAGCTACATCATAAAGTCCAAATCTGGTGAAAACATCCTTTTTCAGGGCTCGGATTGAGGTATTTATAGAACCTCAACATTGAAAAGGTTACTGTACCTACCTCTTTATATAATTAGTATATCTAAATGAAACACATCTAAGAAATTTTAATAGTATGCACTTTACCATGATGGCTATAGTTTATGTTTAAGAAATATTCAAAATCAATATATAAAAATCAGTAATGTTCTAATATGCCAATATCAAATTATGTTGAATAGAAGTCATAAAAGCAATCCCAATGCTATAAAAAACTAGAAATAAATGTAACTCAAAACATGAAATATTTGTCAACTGAAATTGTTAAAACATTGATGAAATAAACTGAAATAATCTCACACACATGACCTCCCATGATAATGTATTGGAAGATTGAATATGGCTAAAATGTCCACATGACCCAAAGCAAATTACAAATTCATTGCAATCTCTATCAAAATACCAATGACTTTCTTCACAGAGCTAGAAGAAATAATCCTAAAATTTGTATGGAACCACAGAAAAATCCCAAATAGGTAAAGCCACCTTGAACAAAAAGAACAAAGAAGGAGGCATTGTACCACCTGACTTCAAGATATACTACCTCGCTGTGGTATTCAAAACTGCATGGTGTTGGCATGAATCCAGACAAACCAATAAAACAGTGGAGAACCTCCAAGTAAACTCATGCATCTATCTGCAGCGAGCTGATGTCTGACAAATGTACTAAACTCACAATGGAGAAAGCAGTCTTTTTAATAAATGGTATTGGGAAATTTGGATATAGTCACATGTAGAGGGAAAAAAAAACTAAACCCCTATTTCTATTTTATAAAAATCACTTCAAAATCAATTAAAGACTTAAAAGTAAACTTGAAACTATGAAATTACTGGAGGAAAACAGGAGATTGGAATGAACAATGATTTTTTTATGGGGGGGGGACTCCAAAAGTATAGGAAGCAAAAGCAAAATATACAAATGGAATTACATCAAACTAAAAAGCTTCTAAGTAGTAAGGAAAATAATCATCAAGGTTAAAAGACAAACTACAGAACTGGAAAAAATATTTACGAATTATACACTTGACAAGAAGTGTAAAGGTCGGGCGAACGTCGGAGGAAAAGACCACCAAGAGACTGTCTCATGCAACAGCAAAGGGTTTATTGGGGGTCCAGCATGCTGGGGCTCAGTACTCACTTCAGAGGAGCAAAGAACAAACAGCCCCAGGAACAACTTGAGCAGAGCTTATATACATTCTTTGGAGGGGGCAGGGACTTTACATACATCATAGCATCCTTTAGCAAATCATCACATACCGTGGGAAAATCAAATAACAACTCTAAAACATGATTAGCACATTCACTGGCGGGAACAGGTCGGGTGGGGGTGATTGGTCAGTACTAAGATGGGTATATATTTAAACTGATTGGTTTAAGCCCTGAGGTGTGTACGTGCGGGACTGCATGGTTTCTGAGGAAAGGGGGTTGTTCTCATTGAGCAACTAGGTGGTCAGGGGAGATTTCGACACACATCTAATGGGCAGTTCCGGGAATTGTTTTATGCTTTCATAATTTTCAGGTCCCAGGAGAACAAAACTTAATCTTACTTCAGAAATGTGTAACTTAATAGAACTAGAAGAAAGACTTTATAGAATCAAGTTTTATCCTTTACATTTTAGCTTCTTCAACCTTTCAGAAGCTGTATCTTCAATGCATAAAAGTACTTAAAAATCTCAACAATGACAAAAACCTTTAAAAATGAGCAATAGACCTGAATAGAAAAGTCTCAAAAAAAAAAAAAAAGAAAGGAAGGAAGGAAGGAAGGAAGAAAAAAGACAGAAATTCAAATGGCCAGTAAATATATTTAAAATGCTGAATATCACTAATCATTAGGGAAATGCAAGTCACAAACACAATGAAGTATCACCTTACCCCAGAAAGAATGGCGATTGTCAAAAAAGACAAAAGATAACAAGTGGTGGCAAGGATCTGAAGAAAAGACAACCCTTAAGTGATTAGTGGGAATGTAAATTAGCAGAGCCACTGTGAAAAAAGGTACAGAGGTTCCTCAAAAAAAAAATGAAAATAGAAGTACCAGGTGATCCAGCAATTCTGCTACTGGGTATGTAGGGAAGTGAAATTACAATGTTGAAGAGACATCTCAATACCATGTTTATTGCACAGCTATTCACAATAGCTAAGAGATGGAAACAATCCAAGTGTTGACCCACTGATGCATGGTAAAGAAAATTGTGATACTTACACATAATAGAATACTATTCAAATATTAAAATGATGAAGTCGTATCTTTTGTGATAATGTGGATGGAAGTGGAGATCATTATGCTAAGTGAAATAAGTCAGGCACAGAAAGCAAGTGCCAGGAATATAAAAAGGTTGATCTCATACAAGTTGAAAGCAGAATGGTGATTACTGGAATTTGGGGAATGTGAAGAAGAAGGAGGAATGAGGGGAAGTTGTCCAAAGGGCCCTACATTACATTACACATGAGAAAGGAGTTCTGGTATGTTATTGCATAGTAAGGTAACTACAGACAATAACACACTATGAATTTTCTTTTTTTGGTATTGGGGATTAAACCCAAAGGTGCTTTACCACTTTACATCCCCAACCCTTTTTATTTTTTTTATTTTGAGACAGGGCCTCTCTTAGTTCCTGATGCTGGCTTCGAACATGTGATCTTCCTGCCTCAGTCTTCAAAGCGGGTGGGATTACAGGCATGCACCATCATGTCCGGCAACAAGAATGCATTATGCATTTTAAAAAGTAAGTAAAGAGTTTGAAAAATTTTACATAAAGAAATGATAAATATTGTGTAGATAGATATCTTTAACCTTGTATTGTAACATCACATATTTTCTGCTGAGAGCCACGGCCGAGTCTGTATGGCCCCTGGCATTTTGCCAACAGTATTGATTGACAGGCGAGGCATTACTATCCGCCTCTGCCGCAACTTTTGAGTTCTGGCACTATTTTGGAGTTCTCGTGGGGATTTCCGGGGATTCCCCGAGAGTTCCCATTGGTTGGGGAAGTGGAGGAGGAGGGATTTCCGGGAGAGATATTTCCGGCTGGGGGTTCCTGGACAAGCCTCGTGGCGTTTGGGAGGATTCCCCGGGAGCTGTGTGAAGTGTTTTCCTGCAGTTTAAAAATAAAGTTTGTTCCTGCTTCAGTGGCTCGTGATTTGTGCCCAGCCAGACTGCGGCAATTTTCCCATTAATATGTTCAATTTTTATATTTATGTGTCAGTTAAAAATGAATGTAGGCCCTGTGCGGTAGCACACACTTGTAATCCCGGTGGCCCGGAAGGCGGAGGCAGAAGGATTGTGAGTTCAAAGCCAGCCTCTGCAATTTAGTGAGGCACTAAAAGTAACTCAGTGAGACTCTGTCTCTAATAAAATACAAAAATAGGGCTAGGGATGTGGCTCAGTGGTCGAGTGCCCCTGAGTTCAATCTCTGGTACCCCAAAACATACATACATACATACATACATACATACATAAATAAATAAAAAAAATTCAAGAAAAATAAAGAAAATAAAATTCCTCTTCTTGTAGAAATAAAATGTCCACTGTTTTGGTGTCCCTATATCAGGTAGTACCCTAAACACATGTTTACTCACATTAACTACAAAGTAATATGTTACTACCAAAATATTCTATGAATAATACAAGGAAAAATTGCTAATAACTAATCAGTCATCAGTCCCTCAGCAATATGATTTCCTATAAATCCTGGTTAGGGGTGAGCCACAGACCTTCTTTAGTCCAGATTGGACCAGTGGAGGAAGTTCCAGAGGAGGATGATATTTATTTCTCTTAGTTTCCATTTCATTCCAGCACGTTTCCTAGAGCAAGGAGCTCCTAAAAAAGTAGGAATAGTCCTGGTATTTATAGGACCAGCTCTCAGGTATATTCATTAGAGATGATCCAGGAAAAAATGTGATCTAGGAAACAAATACTAAGGAGCAGACTTCTTTATCACTCTAATCTAGACCCACAGCTGCTCTTAAAGATCTCCCTTGCCACACAAAAGTTTATACTGTGGCAAAGGAATCAACACTTTGTACAGAGTGTCTTGGATTGTCTCTGATCCACTTTTAGAGGTCCTTCTCTTCAAAGCTCAAACAGCCCCATAAGGTAAACTGGAGTTCCTCTGAAGAGAAATATACAAAATTTGGTTTGTGGTCTGGGTGTGTATGCATGTAGCTTTCTCAAAGGAAAACTAAAATCAAATTCCAAAATATTCATAAACCACTGTCCTATTTGTTCAGCTCTTCGTCCTAAAACATATAATTAGTTGCACTGAGTAAAGAAAAACTGTTTATTCTAATTTTAATTTAGCTCTGAGATAGATCATTTTGAAGTTCTGTGTTTTATCTCTCATTCAGAATCTGTCCTGGAGGCTGAAAATGGAGACAGGCTTAAGGGCTTCTGCAGAATGCATTTTACCAGCTAAATTTTAATAAGAAAAAAAGTGTGGTTTTTTTGTTTTGTTTTGGTAGCCTAGTGTACCTAATTGTGTTTTCAGGACGAATGGCTAGGGATTTGAAGAAATGATATCCTTGAATTGTCAGCCTCCTCTCTTTTAATGCTTAAAAGAATCTGATGAAGTAGTCTCCGTTAAGTAGTAGAATTAAATTTAGGATAACACACTGTTTTTTTAAAAAATATTTAAGCCTGTATTTGATTTTTATTAACAAGAGGCTTGGGGAAACTTGATATGAACCTGTTTTCCATATTTTGAAGCAATTTCAATTTATACTAAACATGCTTATCATAAAGACCCAAGCTTCAATGACTGCTTCAAATCTTAGGTGCAATCAGTTATTGTAAATGATGTTCATAAGCTTGAAATTCATTTAAGGCTCTCTATTGAGCCTGTTCCTTATAGCCTGTAAGGTACAAAACCTTCCACATGTGGTAAAATATCATTAGATTATTCATTTCATTCACTTAAGAGTTCTACTTAAGTCAACTAATATTTGTCCAGGACACCTATTATGTGATAAGCCAAAGTATGTTGCTGTAGGGACTTAAAGATTTGCTAAAGAAAATTGTTTTAAGGAATTTATTTAGTATTAATTTTAGTTAGGTATATAAATTTTTCCTTTAAACATAGACTGGCTTAATGTTTTTAGCACAAACAATGGTTTTGAGGTTCAGAGGAGATCACCTTTGAATGGAGGATCAAAGAAAACCTCATGAAGAATTTGCAATTGAAGCCAGATAGAATTTACAATGGTGGAGATAGGTACAGGAATAAAATTACTTTGTTTTAAGTTTAAAAGCCTCTTTTCCATCCTTTTCTGACTATACAAGTGTTCACATAGAATGCATTATTTCAATTACACATTGTCTTCTGTGTCATGGTTTTCTAAATTTAATGTTACACATTAGATAGTTTGAATCTGGTACATTGAAAGTCAGTTCATAAAAATATTTTATGTGATATGCCATAAGTTGTTATTAATTTTTTCCTAATAATATTTTTTCTTAATACCATTTTATTACCCATATTAATGTTTGGTTCTATAATTTATTTAACCAGTGCACAATGGATGAAATTTAGGTTATTTATGTTACTTTACTATCTAAAAATTATTCGACTTATCCTTACTTTAGAAAACATTGATTGTTTCAAATATTTCTTAGTATGAATACTATAGTCATTGACATTCCTACCTATGAGTATAAGCCTTTTTGTGTATATCCTTCTACAGAGAATTGCTAGGCCACAGGGTATATGCATCTTAATATTGACTATAGATAGAGTCCAGTTGTACTCCACCTTGATCAATTTCTCTTCCCACAAATCATGGTTACCCAAATGTCTCCTACACGGTGTATGGAGGTTCCTCAACTTACAATAAGGTTATGTCCAGGTAAATCCATTGTAAGTTGAAAATATTTTCTTGCCCCCTTTCTTCTGGAAGGTACTTTGCAGACTGTTATGCAGCAAGAATGAACTCAAGCAGAAAACACTGGTTTCTTGGAATTAAGAAGAAAGAAATTAGACTTTGAAGAGACTAAGATAATTGGAAAAAATATCTCCAAGATTTCTGCTTCTTTTGTTGAGAGAAGAATGAGGAATATATTTGTATTTTGCCATCTTAAACAATTAAAAGACTGAACAAAATATATGAAACCTCTGTTTACAACACTGGATAACTGGTAGTACAGAGCTGTAATTCCTGAAAGAAGAAAGTCTCAAAGACAAAGAACTCATGAGATCTGGGAGTGTCTTACTCTGGGCATAAGTGTAGGATGAAACGCCACAAGACTGGGAAAGGAAATGCTGGAAAGAAAGCAATGCAGTTCACACAGTGTTGAGAAAGTTTATGTTTCCATTAGTCATCAGGAAGTTATCTCAAAAAGCATGAGGAGTTCGGTATGTTGCTATAGTATTGGGGTTAAATTAGCCCTGTTGCTCCTTTAGACTGTCCTATGCTAACCTGAAGGCCATGATTGCAAAGATACAGTTGATTCTTACTAAGCTTAGTACCTCTAGAACAATGTCCAACATTCAAAAAATAAATCAAATAGTTAACAATAAAAAATATACTATACTCAACTTTCAAAAATAGTATCAGTCATGCAAAGAAGAAATTGTGACCAATAAACTTGAGGAACACTGATTAGAAAACAATTAAGGAAAATTTCACTACTGTACACCAAAATTATGTTGTTAATAAATATTGTGGTAAAGAGACATTTTATTAAGGATCCAGAAAAAAATGGCCATAACTTACAGTAAAACAAAGGTGAACTATGTCACTTCTCTAATTGAGTATAGGTTAACTAGAAGTAAAGGAATGAAATGAAAATATTGAAAAGAAAAAAAGTATAGGGCAGAAAAATCCATAAATCTAAAATTTAATACTCAGATAAAATAACTTTTTAAAAGCAAGATAAGATAAAAAACTTTTTAATCAAAAGCTGAGAGAATTTATGAGCAGCCGATAAAAAGTAGAAAGAAATCCCATTAGATTAGAAAAAATTCTAAATGAAGACATTTCATAAAGAAACAAAGATCTCCAAAAATATAAATTAAAAATAAATACATGGGCAAATTATTCTTTTTAATGAATTAAAAAGATAACTGAAAATTTAAATTTAAAAATGAAAGCAACATTAAATGGGGTTTAAAAAATATAAAAATAGAATGTATGATAACAATAGCCCAGATACTAGGAGGGAGGAAATAGATGCATGCTATTGTAAGGTTCAGACACTAATCATGAAGTATTAGAATTTCAAGGAGACTCTGATAAGTTAAAGATGTGAATATCCCACTCTAGAGTAACCACTAAATATAAAACAGAGGAATGTAAGTAATAAGCCAATAGTCAACATAGAAGAGAGTTATTAAAATGTATTCAACTCAAAAAGAATCCAATAAAATTGGAAAAATTTTAAAAAATAAGTGAATAATGAAGAACAGCCCCCCAAAACTTTGACTTAAACCCAACCATATTGATAATTGTATTAAATATGAATGGTTCAAACTTTCAACTGAACGATAAAGATCACCAGGATGGATAAAGAGTGAGGCAATAACATGCTATTCAGAACAAATCGAATTTAAGTGTAAATATACAGATAGATTAAAATGAAAAGAATGGAATAACTATCATGGACACATATCAAAACAAAACTGGAATGGTAAATAAATATCACATAAAATAGACTTTGAGACAGAAATATTATCAAGGATAAGGGAAGACAATTGGGGATGATAAAAGAATTAATTCATTGGGAATGAATAATCATAAATATGCATGGATTATAATAAAAATAAAATCTGCTAAAGTTAAAACTGAGATAATAGAAAAGAAATATAGGTAAATCCAAAACTATACATCAAAACTGCTTTCCCAAATAAGAATAGATATGTTCTAAAAGTGCACACAAAACTTCACCAAGATACATATTCTGGCATAAAACTATGTGCATAAATTTAAAATGATTGAAAATTTAATAATTTTCATTCTCTTGTTCCAAAAGATTTGAAATAAAAATCAGTAAGAGAAAAATATCTAGAAAATAAATCAACATGGGGAAAGTAAGACTCTTCTAAATAATACATAGGTTTAAAAATATATTACAAGTGAAATACATTTAATTGATTGAAAATGAAAACAAAAATATATTAAAATACATAGGGAATAAGTAACCCAAGCCTTCTTAAGTTGTCTTGCGCATTGTCATTATATGATATTTAGCAGTTACCCTGCCCCCTACCCGCTAGACTTCAGCAGCATCCTTCTTCTCAGTACTGGCAATCCAAATGTCTCCGAATAGCCGATATGAAGTAAAATTGCCTATGAAGTAAAATTGCCTCCAAATGAGAATCATTGAGCAAAAGTAATGCTTATAGAGAAAATTATATCATTAAATGCTGATATTAGAAAAGAGGTTTAAATTAATGTTGTAATCTTCCACCTTACAAAAATCAGAGAAAAAGAATAGTACATTTAACTTCAATTAAGGAGAAGAAAGGGAATAATAAAGATAATAGAACAAATCAGTAAAACAGGAAATCAATTACAATTCTACGTGATAGCAATGAACATTTTAATGTTATTTACATAAGTAGCATAATATATGAAATACAGAGGGGTAAATTTTACAAATTATTTGCAAATTATTGGAAAATAAAATATATTGCAGAAAAATTAAGCAAGACAGAAAAGAAGATAAATACTGCATGATGCATTAAAAGATGCAATATTGTTATGATATCAATTTTCTGCTAATTGATTTATAGACCAATGCAATTTCAGTCAAATCCAGGAAAAGTTTTGTTTTAATAAGAAATAGTTTGTTTCAAAATGTATATGGCTATGTAATGGATCTGGAATAGGTAACATAGTATTCAAAAGGCTCAAATTTGAACTTACCTCACCTGATTACAAGACATTTGTGAAGCTACTGTAATCAATATAGTGACACACACGAGTGCAAAGACTTTGCTGTTTGACGAATTTGAGATTCATAGCACAGCACCAAACCTTCAATGAAATATTAAACGATAGCAGAAAACACATTTTTTTCAAAGCGAACATAGAATTTACACCAAGATAGATCGATCATATGCTGGGAAATAAAACAATTCTCAGTATATCAAAAAGTACTGAGACTATACATAATATATTATGTGACAAATATGGAAGTCAACTAGAATTAAATGATAAGAAGATATCAGATAAAGTTTTCAATTATTTAAAAAATAACTTATAACTACTTTGTATGACCAAAAAAACCCAAAAAAGATCAAAGGGCAATTGAAAAGTATTTTGTGTTGTGTTATTAAGCAAACACAAAATCAAATTTGTATGATATAGTTAAAACAATGTGTAGAATTAAATATTAGGTAAGAAAGTTCAAATATCAATGATTTAAACCTCCATCTTAAGGATCTAGCAATGATCTAGCAATTCCTCTTGGAGATATTTAAGAAAAATGAAAACATATGTCCACAAAAAAAAAAAAAACATTGAACACAAGCATTCACAACAGCTTTATTAATAAAAGTCCAAATCTAGAAACATCCCAAATATTGTTCAACAGGTGTCACACAAGTTTTTCTGTATTCATAAAATGGGATACTGTTAAATAGACAGGAATAAATCATTTATATTCTCAACAGCATCAATGAAATTAAAAAGCATGTCCAGCAAAAATAAGGCTCACAAAAAGTGAACCTACTGAATGATTTAATTTATATAAAATTAAAAGCAGGCAAATCTAATCTATAGTGACACAAGGCAGATTATTTGTATCCTGGGTTTAGAAGTAGGGATAAAAATGACTCCAGCAGGAACACAATTTTTTTTTTCCAGAGATGAAAATGACCGATGTTTTGCTGGGGCAGTGATTACATGGTTACATACACTTGTCAGGAAACATTGCACAATTTACTTAAAATGTATGAATTTCATTGTATACAATTTTTACCTCAAAAAGATTGATTTTGAGAAAAATGTCAAACTTCTCTAGTGAAGTTTATTATGAAAATGAAATGATGCCTAATATAGGTAGTACATCCATTTCTGATAAAAGTAGAAATATGTGAGAATGTCCTAAATTTTGTCATGTGATAAACATAATAAAACCCTGACAGAAATGCAATATCTTATTGCTGAAGAAGTTCCAGATGTCTTCTCAACAAGGCTAGAATCAAGACAAGGTTGCCAACTACTGCCGCTAATGCAATAATAAAGATCCTGGCCAATTTTATAATTAGGTAAAAGGAAATAGAAGTTCAATAATGGGAATGTAATAGATAAACTGCCATTATTTACAGGTAGTGTGTTCATCAATAATAAAAAATTCTACAGATAATCAAAGATTTAATTATTCTAACTAGTTAGAGAGTTCAGCAAATTTGCTGCATAAAATGGTTTACACAAATTAATACCATTCCTCTATAGCAGAGGTTGAAAAATTAATGCCTGCTGGCCAAATCCAGCTCCCAAATGCTTTATGAATAAACTTCAATTGTAATAGAGTCATGTTTGTTTATTAATTCCTCCTTCATTGCCACAATGGCAGAGTTGAGTGGTAATAATAGAGACTAAATTATTCACTATCTGGTCCTTTAAGAAGTTTGCTGACCCTTGTTTCACAGCAACAATAATAAAATTAAAATTATAATATAAAATAAGATGGAACTTACAAAATACAACCAAAATTTATTTTCCGTTATCAGCTATAAATTAACCCAACAAAGAATGAACAATTTTTATGGTGATGATCTCTAAATGGGAAGACATTCGTATTTATGGATAGGTCAACTTACCACTGTAGATACAAATCTCCTTTAAGTTAACCTGTATACTCAAGGAAAACTTGGTCAAAATTGCAGGTAGATCTGTTGGGAACTTGACAATCTCCTAAAGTTTATATGGAATATCTATAAAAAGGAGAGTGAAGAAATGTATCTTCCCGTTCAGGTATTTAGATAAACTTCAAAGTTATTTAGAATAAGTCATCTGGTGTTTGCTGATAAATGGTTCAGAAGAGCAAAACTCAAGAGACATTTATATATAGAAAAATAATTGATAAACGTAACTCCACAGGTCATAAGTGTATTACATTGTAGAATGTGTTTGGAAACTGCTCTTTGGACAAAAATAAACCTGAGTTGCTATTTACATTGTATACAAAAGTAGCCTTATGATGTATTAGATCTCTGAATGTGAAAAGTAGATCATCAAATTTGGAAGAAGAGAAAGAAAATCATATAGTGGTTTGGAACATGTTGGGGAAAGTCTTAAAATCTCCAAAGCAAAAATCTTGATAGGAGCATATGAATGATTTTGGCAACATGAAATTAGCTATCTACTAGTGCATACTATATAGTACATATATGGAATATATAAAATCAAAACAAAACAAATAAAACCAATCAAAGTCCCCAAAATCTTTTCTATGAAAAGGTAAGTCCAAACTGACCAAGGATATCTTAAGAGGTACTCAAATTCATCAGTGACTGGATGAATAATTTTAAAAAGGTAATAATTTACATTCATGAGATAAAAACAAGTTTAAAAGTATTTGAAGACAATGTTGGGGAACTAAAATCACTTAGGCATTTCTGATAAAATTTTGGCTATTTCAAAAAGTAATCTGTAGTTCATAAAAAATTAAGTAGGTCTATAAACTTAAATATGAGTGTATCTGTACTGAGGTATGTGAGTGTGTTGATTGTGGAGCATGTGTTCATCACTGTTCACTCTGAGGACAACCTTCATGAACAGATATCCACACTCACTGCACATGTTGTCCAAATATGTGTACCGTTTAGAAAACCCACTCTTGTAATATATCCCGGAGAAATTCTTTCATAGGTTCATATGGGAACATGTATGATGTTGCTCATCAGGCATTATAACAGGATGTGGGTAGCAATCTAGTTGGGAATAGACAAGCAAACGTGAAAGATGCATACTTTTGAATACAGTGTTGTAATTAGAAGCCCCAAACTGATGGTATTATAGATAAATGGATACTAATAAGAAATTCTACAGAGGAAGAAAAAGAATCAGAGTAATAGTATTTGTGTAAATCCAAAACATACACAAAACACTTCCAATTATAGAAAGGTACATGCATGTTTAAGGATATGTCTAAACATATTGCAGTAGGTACTTAGTCAGACAACAGGAATTAAATGAGAATCAGGATCTAGGGTGAAAGGAGATGAGAATAAACAAAGCAGGTCCTAAGTTACCATGAATACATTCTCTAAATTGATGAGCTAGAGCCCTGATGATAAGGAGTATGGTTAACTTGACTTTTTGTCACTTGCTCAAAGTGGGAATAGAAAACAAAGCTTAATGAAAGAGATAATGTAAAATTGAACTTAAAATTTAGACATTCACATCTAACATACATTAAGCATAGTTGAGTGTATATTACAGTGCTCTCTGAAGTTTTTAGTGCACCCTTACCAAAAATTATGAGACAATTCAATCTATCCTGACCAAATATTTTATTTTGTTTGTATTTATTTCAAGTTTATCTTCATCATAATTTCGGGTATGATTTTATTATATTTTTTCCAAATTATATTAAATACACTTTTCTAAGTAATTCTTCCTAGATGGAATTAAATTACTTACCTTGGTAATGGAGAGTCACCAGAAGGATGTAAATGAGTTGTTAACATGGCACTTCATTGCCACAATAATTTAGAGCCACTAGCTGGCTTGATGTGTCTGCAATAAATGTTTTATTATTTAGGAAAAATTCACTATACAAGTTGCAATGTGCCATGCTCATTCATGCTGTAAATCAACAAAGATCAGCAGACTGAATAGAAAAATGAAAAGCTTATTTAGAAACTGACATAAGCTTTCAGATGAGCAGGGATGGTTGAAGTTAACTGCATTCATTTTTCTTTGCTTGTCATAGTTGCCACTTGAATTTCACTGCTAAAGATAGAAGATAGTTTTGCTTTATGAAATTATATCCACAGAAACAGTGTTTGCATTTATACAGATATAGTCATAATAAAGTGGAATATAAAGAAGCCACACTAAAGTGATAGTAGCCCAAATTTATGAAGTGTGGGATAGAGTTTGCTATCCCACGTCTCTAGACTCAGTGAAATCAGTCTATGGAGATCAAAGCTTATGTTAGAAATCATGGCATGCCCTGGAACTGTACAGCAACTGTCAGACAATACTACAAAGCACTTGTAAAACACCTGGGAATTTTTCCCTTATTTGCCTTGTTTTCATTTTGACAAGCTCAGGATCACAGAAAAATTATCACTGTTCTCAAACCATGGTAGTGACAGTCAAGAGGTTAAGACAGACATGAGAACTGCCCTACATTCATGGTGGTAAGCTAGAAAGGGCCAAAGTTGGCCACAGCTGAGGTCCTTAGGGTTGAAACAGGAAAGAGTGAGCTCTAGGTACCATGTAAGACAGTGTCCTAGACCACTAAATGCCAAAATCTTCCATGTACAAGAACAGCAGGTAATTGATGTGCACTTGTCTCCATATGCCCTTCATGATAACATCATCTGTCATGGGTTAAGCCCTTAATCCTAACATGCTACTTTATAATCTGCACTATGTAATGAGCCTTTTCTATTTAAAAGCTTTTAGAGGATTAGTAAGGTGCTAACCACCATGTTGAGAATACCTCTTTTTTAAAGTAGTCTAGTCACAGATATCAGGTCCTGAAGCCCATGTTGAAAAGACAAATTTTATTATTGATTTATTTATGATGATGAAAAAAATTAAAAAGAAGTCCTGGAAAGGGATCATGTAAGTTAAAAGAGAAATTCGTAGCTAGATGAGAAAGAGGTGCATGGCAATAAGCATCTCAGTGGTGCGTTCACAGGGGGTTCACCTTGTGGAAATTCAGGGAAAGACCCCAGAGGTCCCAGTGAAGTGTGAGAGGCTATCAAAGGAACTCCAAAGATGAGAGAATGCAAAGCAGAACGGAAGCTGTGTTTTGAGGGGGAAGAGGTGGGGTGTAATTTGTACTTAGGGAAATTGACAACTCTTAAAAATATAGTTCAGTAATTGTTAACAAATAGATCAAATAGAAACACCCTTCTAACCCAGAGCCATAGCAAGATCTAGAATATTTCCATTGCCCTAGGAAAGCTTTTTCTCTTGTCAGAAAAAAAAATGAAAGAAAGAAAAGAAAAAACAAAACACAAAAATACAAAACATGTTCTCCATTACCACAGCTTTACCTATCAGGAGTAAAGCTTACAATGTTTTACTTTCTATCAGCACAGTATGTTTTTGAACTTCATGTCAATAAAGTCATACATTATGTACTCTCATGTCCATCGTGTCCAGCTTCTTTCATTCGAATAATGTTTTCAAGATTCAATGCTGCTGCTGGAAATATCAATAATTCATTCTTGTATATTATAAAAAAGTATTATATGGTGTATTTCAGACTTCTTCCTATTGAATTACTGGGGTTGCCATTTTATGTTATTATGAATAAAACTGCCATGAACATTCATACACAAATATTCATGCAGACATATGTTTTTTCAGTTCTTTAGGGTAAATACCTAGGAGTAGAATGGCTGGACATGTGTATGTTTAACTTTATAAGAAACTGCCAGACTATTTCCAAAAGTAGGTATTCCATATTATACCTCAACAGCAATGTGTTAGAGTTCTTATTTCTTCATATCCTCCCTAAAACTTGGTGTTAGCAATTAAAAACATAGGTATTAAATTGAAAACACTTTGATACCTGGCATACACAAGGCCTTGTGCAATGATTTTTTTAAAATTAAGACAAATAATTCAAAGTTTAAAATTATGCACACACATTCACATTGTGCTGGTAGTTGAAGAATTATTAATAAGCTATAAATTAGAGGTATGCCCTATAAATTTAGTCTTCATTTTGCAGCAAAATCATTTCATTGACATTCATCCTTACCTTTCATTGGTGAGTGTATATTTTCCCATTACCTCAGTGAAATATCATGAATAGATATTAGCTTGTTAAGATGAATACCAGCTGTTTTAGTTGCTGAACTGTGATTATATTTGAAATTCATACAAATATTGAAAACCCCTATTGTGGTCTTGTATTTGTTGTATTCTTTCTAAGATCTTGAAAGAAGCCTGGAGATGTGGGAATCTAAGAGTTAAGATTCTCCTCCACTCAAAAAATTAAAAACAGAACAACCATATGATACAACAATTCCACTACTGGGCATATACCCAAAGAAGGTGAAATTATTGTACCAAAAAGATACTTGCACTTCCATAATTACTGCAGCATTATTCACAGTAGCTAAAATGTGTAATCAATCCAGATGCCTTTCAGTGGATGAATGAATGAAGAGTATATATTATATAGGTATAGCATATATAATCAATAATATATGTATTATTGTATCTATAGTATTGAATACATTATTCAACATATTATTCATTAATAATTAAATATATATACTATATATATTTATATGTATGAAATGAAATACTATTAAGCCACAAGAAGAATTTGCAGCAACACAGATGGAATTGAAAGTTGTGTTAAGTGAAATAAGCCAGAGAAAAAAAACAAATACCACGTGTTCTCACTCATTCGTGGAAACTAGCAATTAAATCTTGTAGGAGAATGGAATTCACAAGAGACTGGGAAGGGAAGGGCATTGAGAGATGGAAAGAAGCTGAGTAAGGGGCCCCAAAACAAGAGAAAAGGAGTTTACTCCTGGCTCTTCTTGAGCATAATAGGACAAGTAAAGATTAAACAATCTGTAATGTATTGCAAAATGACTAGGAGAGTATGAAATTCCCAACACATAAAAATGATTAATGTTTGAAGAGATGGAAATGTTTATTACCCTGATTTTATTATTACAAAGTTTTAACAAGACAACGTTTAAATCCATTCCTATAAACAGAGTAGACTTAACTCTGGCAGCCCACAGTGGATGAATTCCTAGATGCTTATTAGAAAGCATTGCTTTCCATCTCTACTTTGATGATAAAACACAGAGTCTTCCTGACACAACTGTTTTGTGAAAATAAAGTTGAATGCCTAAACATACAACAGAGAACACTTGCAGGTAAGGTTTATGAACCATGACTAACCTTGTCTCTGTGCATTTTAGCACATCTTCCCAAGATGACCCAACGTTCATGCTGCCCCAGTTTAATCTGAAATTAACCTTCATGATGCCATTTCCTGTGTGGCACCTGACTTTGAGTGGTGTCATTGTCACACAGTGATTTGGTTCACTAGTTCACGGTGTTCATTTGGACAACTTACCACTAATGTGTCTATGCTTCAGTATCCTCAACTGTGAAGGAGAAATGACCCTGTTAACAGTGTGCTTCCCTGAGGTGCTGTGATGGACAGCCAATACAATTATTGTGGAACATTTTACCTGATGCAAAAAGAGAGAAGTTTTTATGGGAAAGTTATATGACCTTCTCTCTGGCATTACATAATGGTTCAGAGAGCTTGTGTATTACTTTATGAAAACACTTATTTAGAAAGTGCCTTGACAACCTTAAACAACCAGTATTTTGCAGTATAAAATATTAAGACTACTTTTATTACCTTTGCTAACATCAATTATTATTATTATTGTTCTTACTGCTGGAAAATGTGAACAGAATAAGACTTTCAAAAGTATAATGAACCAGCTGAGCTATAATACCTTATTATGGTGCCCCCATTAGCTCAACCATCCTGAAATCTCTACAGGTGCTTATGATGAATGTGGGAATAATATTTAAGAATCTCCATACCCACGGAAGAATAAAATACAATTAAATGCAAGCCATGAATTTGATTTCAACCTAAGACACCTTAGGTAGCTTGGTTAGACTCCAATAACCTTACTGAAACAGCAATGCGGTGCTATTGTCCAAAGTATAATAAGACTTTGATTAACTATAAAACAACTAAAATTGAAACTTCAATTAAGTAGATTCCCCCAGCCCTCTTTTAAAACAGAATAATACATAATTATTTTTCAAATGTAAGAGTAAGAACTTAGGGGGAAATTAATGAATAAAGAAATAAATCCAAGTTCTAGAGGTTCTGGGAAAACAGCCAGATGGTTGTGGTGGTGGTGGTGGTGGTGATAACGATGATGATGATGATAATGATGATGATGATGATAATGATAATAAAGAAAAATTGATGCTAACTTAGAATTCTAGGAAATCTACTCTTTAAAAGGCACTGTGTTAGATGCTTTATAGACATTATCTCCAATTTATATAAAACACTTCTATAATATTGATGTTTCTTTAGATAAGATTACTGAGATTTAAAGAGGTTAAAATTTATTGATGTTCATTGTGAAGTTACCAAGTCATAATGCAAACCCAGCTGTCTAAGTTCATTGCCTGTGCTTTTTTTTTTTTTTTACATCAGTAGCCTCATACCCCATTGGTCTAGTTCTCAAGAATTTCATGTAGATAAAATAAAAGTAATCTACCTACTAACACAAATCAAACTGAATTAATGAGTTTTGTGAAAGTGTTTTTTAATAATATACATTATTATACAATAAGATGTGCCTATGATAAGGCATATTATCCAAAAATAATTAATTATGGAGCATTTATTTGAAGGGAAAGTACTTTGCCAGACCCGCATACCATGGAAAAAAGTGACTACATTCGTTTCTGCCTATTCTTGCAAACTAAATATTCTGTTCAAAGTGATGAATCTGAACACTGCCAGAGCCAATATTAATAATATTGTGATTAAAAATAGACTTTGTATATTTTACCTAGAAAAAGACAGACTCCTAGGTATCTAAGAAAGATTTTCAATAAATATTTAAACAAAATACTTTCCCAGTTAACAAGAAAATGCTGTGAACTAGAAGTCAGTGTGCTCATAGTATTCTGACTAACTCAGTCAAACTTGAGGCTTCCATTATACTAAGAATTATTCTAGCTGAGATTTAAAATTTTAGTGTGAGGCAGTGGCAGACTTTGTTGGTGGATAACTCAGTAATCATTCCCAATTCTCTTGACTTTGCCCTTTTCCTCCACAGAGTGGGAAAATATTGCACTTTTCCTATTCGCTACTCAAAATATCTTGAAACTAGTGGTGGCCACAGAGGACATACGAGACAGTGAAGAGTAGGTATAAAGCCTAAGAATTTTTGTGGAGAACTAAATATCCATTAATGACAACCTTCAATACCCCATTATACACATAGTCAATTTTGAAAATAAATAAGCTTTAGGGAGATATGAATAACATATAACATAGTTTATTAATTTAGATATACAATTTGATAAGTTTTGGGAAGCATACAGAGGCATCTGTACATACAGATATGGAGCATTTACATTTTCTCAAAACAGTCCTTCATGTCCTCTACAAACTTCTCTTCTTGTCCCTTGCCATTGTGAAACACTGGCGTGCTTTCTTTTACTGAAGCTGTGTTCTAGAATTTCATGGAAGTGGAATCATATAGTAGGTAGTCCCTCGTATTGCTTCTTACCTTTAGCACAATGCTTTGAGTTTCACCTATGCTTTTGTGTGTATCTGTAGTCCATCTATCTTTTTATTAGCTGAATGATATTTCACTGGATGAACATATCATGATGATTATATCCACTAACCAACTGATGGTCACTGGACTGTCCCTAGAAGTTAGTTATTATGAATAAAGCTGCTGTGACAATTCACGTATGTGTCTTTGTATGAATGTATATTTTCATTTTTTCCTCAGTAAAATATCTCATAGTTAAGACTTGAAGGATGATACTTTCAAAGAAATACTCTTAAACTTGTTTAATACTCTTCTGGTGTCCTCGCGTGCTGTGCTCTCCCTTCTGGCTGGCCCTGTGTAAACTCTAGATCTGTTTGGCATACTGCTTTTCAGGAGCTCTTCTCTCAACCTTGGGGATTTTTTCACTTATATGCTAAAGGCAGCAGGGGACTTCCACGTGGTTTTCCAGAGTAAACTCTGTGCACTACTCCCTCATCTAACCTGCCAGTCTAAATACTTGCTCCCTGAACTCTTATCTATATATTTTCGACTCTCTCAGATTTCTGTGCTCTGTTCAAGTCCCCTCACCCTGCAGTGTGGCCTGGATACTGCCTCCTGGTTATAAACTGGTCCAAATGTGGGGTGCACTCTGTTTTCTTTCTCTACAGATTATAGTCTTCTGCTTCCTTTCATTTAGTGCCTTGTTTATGATGAAAACAGAATTACCCTGACAGTTATTCTTCATGGCAGAAGTGTAAATTCATGTGTCAGTTTTTAATTAACCATGATAATGGGATGAAGAAATGAGTTGGACAATAAAAATGTTATGTCTATGATATAAACATACACCAAGACATATGCAGAAGCCTCACATTTACTTCCTGATCATGGCATTGAGTGCTGAGTGGTTGGTAGAATGAGGTATTCCAAAAAGCATTCTGGAAGAAAATGAAATCAAAGTGAAATGATTCATTTAAAAATTAAAAATTTATATTTATGTTAATAATGGTTTATAATGTATATGTGATAATAGCACCCCAAGTTTTATATGCATCATCTTGAGACTTATTGTAACCTTAGCCTTTCTGCAATATTGATTTTCTTTTTGCAGATAGGAAAAGTGAGGTTCAAAAGCTGGTGACTGACACCCAGAGTCACAAACCAGCAAATACTTGAAACAGTGTAGATAATTAACTCAATCCACAGATAATTTCCAAGCATTTAGTCTGTGCCAATCACTGGGTTAAATTGAATATATAAAGATTAAGAAAACAATTTCTACCTTCATGAAATTCATATTTCAGAAAAACTTTCAGAACAAGATAAAATACTAATGAGTTTCTCAGCATAGACCTGGGGAAAGAGGAATTAAGGAAGGAGTCTTAGAGAAATTTATAGCTAAGCAAATTGAGGGAATTAGTAGAAGTTAGAGAAAAAGTGGAAGAGTCTTCCAAACTGAAGGAGTTCCATTCCATGGAATTTCCTCAAACTTCTCCAATGCAGCTTAAACAGATTTCTCTACTTCTTATCCCATGACAGTGGGGAAATGTCACAGTCCTAATGACTTCACAACTGGGCTAACAAAACAAAAATTTGACTTTTTTATCTCTCTGTTTTAAAGCATGGATTTTAATACTTAGATGATAGAGCTACCATATTACTTCCAGAAATAATGTTATGTTTTTTTTTTCCAAGTCCCTGGCCAGGTTTAAGAATTTTTAGGATCCAATTTCGTAAACATTCTCTAGTGCATTTTGGGCTGAATGCTACAGAGGATACAACTGTGATTAAAATATATTTTCTTTCCATAAATTACTGATAAGATAGCAGGATGACTTAAACAAGTACATGATTGGTTATATTACCAGTAAAGGTGAATCTGTTAAGATAGAAAACAATATTACAAAGAAAAGTCAGAACAGGGACACACTAAATTACTTAGATGAGAATGGAAAAGGCTTTAAAGAAAGGGAAACTTATTGATTTCGAAGAAAGGGTAATTTTGATAGAGAAACAGAGAACATTCCACCTATGGTAAAATATGCAGATGGAACATATTGGAAAAGTGGATGAGATAAGATCAGAAAAGTGTCACATTTCAATACCTTGATGGTTGGGCTAAAAACTCAGAAAGTATTTTGATTAGGTTATAGACCACAGATTTTTTCCAGAAAATCTTAAAAAAAAAGATTTCAGGAAGATTATTTTGGTTATAAGATGTATGATATGTTGGAGTTGGAAGAAAATAATTAGAATATGGTGGAAGCTGGAAGACCAAATAAAGTCCTAAAGGAGAAATAAAGAATACAGTTCAAGGCTTGTGCTTGTGGAGATGAGTCAGAGAAGTCAATCAAGATATGAAAAGAATTTACATTGTAGAGATCTTTTACTCTTTTGTTAGACTGATTCTGAAATTTTATTTATTTATTTTTTGAGGCTATTGTGAATGGGATGGTTCTCCTAATTTCTCTTTCAGTGGATTCATCACTGATGTATAGGGATGCATTTGATTTATGGGTATTGATTTTATATCCTGCTACTTTGCTGAATTAATTTATGAGTTCTATAAGTTTTCTGGTGGAATTTTTTCGATCTTCTAAATATAAAATCATGTCATTGGCAAATAGTGATAATTTGAGTTTTTCCTTTCCTATTCCTATCTCTTTAATTTCTTTCTTCTAATTGCTCTGGCTAGAGTTTCAAGGATGATATTGAATAAAAGTGGTAAGAGAGGGTATCCTTGTCTTGTTCCAGTTCTTAGAATGCTTTCAATTTTTCTCTGTTTAGAATGATGTTGGCCTTAGGTTTAGCTTTTGCAATGTTGAGGTATATTTCTACCATCCCTGGTGTTTTTTCTAGTGTTTTGAATATGAAGTAGTGCTGTATTTTGTCAAATGCTTTTTCTGCATCTATTGAGATGATCATACAATTCTTGCTTTTGAGTCTACTGATGTGATTGATTTCTGTATGTTGAACCAAACTTGCATCTCTTGGATGAACCCCACTTAATTATGATGCACTATCTTTTTAATATGTTTTTGTATGAAATTTGCCAGAAGTTTATTGAAAATTTTTGCATCTATGTTCATCAGGGATATTGGCCTGAAGTTTTTCTTTCCTTGATTAGTTTTTGTTTGGTTTTGGTATTGTGCATGACCCGCTGTAACTCTACATCATGTACAACCAGAAGAATGAGAATTTATACTCATTTTACGTATGATATGTCAAAACACATTCTACTGCCATGTATAACTAATTAGAACAAATTTTTTAAAAATTAAAAAAAAAGAATTTACAGTTAAGGGGTATTGTCCAGTGGTAGAGCACTTGCCTAGCATTCACAGTTCAACCCCAGCATGACAAAATGAGAACAACAACAAATCCAAACCCCAACAGAAGAAGGGGAAGAAGCAGAATGCATTTCCAAGGTGAATTTGGCAACCAGAAGGTTATAGATTGTCATGCAGCGAAGGAGAAGGAGCAGAGGAGCAGGGCTGTGAGATGCTGAAAGGATGCTTATTCCATTTATGGGAACAGGCAAGTCTAAAAAAACTGGGATATGATAGACATTTTCAGGAGGCAGATAGGAGTGTGTGTGTGTGTGTGTCCGAGTGCACGTGAAATTAAGCCTTAACTCAACAATTCAAAACATTGCAAACAACATTTTTCTGAAGGAAAAATATCTTGCCATAGGTTGCATTCTTGAATGCCACTATTATTGTTATAGAAAATTACTCAACAAATATTTGTGCAGTCGATTCTTCGGAGAATAAACATTAACTGCTCTTCCAAAGTATTTTCCCATTATCAATTAATATGTTTAAAACAAAGGCAACCTTTATAATGCACATGTGTACACATAAAAGTTTTTTCAGAGGTTAAGAAAAAAAATGACATACATAACAACCAAACGACAGGTTGCTGTCAAAAAGTGATTCATGACATTGAAGAATGTATAATTGATGTGTGTGGTTGTCTGGATGGTAAAATAACAACGCCATCCATTAGAGATGAGAGCTCTAACAACTCAGGCAGGGAGGCAGTATGTATTTTACAGGTCATCTGGGTTCCATTTGGATCTACAGGTTGCTATTCCTTCTCCATACTTGAAAGCATTTAATGGATTATTATAAAAGGAAAAAGATGGTATGCAATAATGGTTTAAATTGAAGCTCCGTGTGTATATCACCACTGTGTGACTCCTAAATGAGAGCTTCATTTTTAAAATTCTCATCTGGCATGCTTGAAAGTTTGCCAGCACATGAAGAAATCAAAACAATGAATTCAACAGCAGGAAAGGACACAGAGCATTGGTGAGAAGTGGGGGTTTCTTTCTTTCCTCCTTTCTTTCTTTCTTTTGGCATCCACGGACTATAAATAGTGAAAATTCTTCGGATACGGAATAGCATTTACTTCTGAACTTCAAATGAGCAGTAATTGAACAGTGGTTCTTTTTTTTCTTTTTTTTTGAAAATACATTGATTCAGAGAAAGAGGAATAAGGATAAAACTTAAAAATGCCAAAAAACTAGCTGGGAGAGGGGAGAGATGTTGATAGTAATTGTGGGTGAAAATCAAATCAAACAGCAACTCATCTGGAAAATCCCTCCTCTTTGCCGAAATTGAGATAAGCTGCAGGGTGGAGACTCTTTTCTGCATTGTTAGCCATGAGTATAAAAGTTTATTTCTGCTTTTAATGAGTAGTATTTTAGAAATGTAATGGAAGATAATTTTACTGGATCTCCCTCAGGAAAAGCCTTAGCTCAATTATATAGGCAGGCCCAGACATTCTAGAATAATGCACGTAATATATATGCATGTTTATGGGAATTTCCAGTTAAAACAAAATGCAATGGAATTTGAATAATCAAAAGGCAATGAAAGCAAAAAAAAAAGGTGGATTGGGGATGATGGGGTGTTATGAAGATACTTTCAGCTTCTGGTGATGGATGTTTTAAAAAAAGGATCTCTTTGGGTTAACCTCAGAGGGAATGGGATTTCTAAGAACAAATTTAGCTTTCTGGGTTTTAGAAGTGGATGGTGGGATTATATTGAGGAGAGTACAGTGTAATTAATAATTTCCTTAGTTCATCGACCAGGCTTCACTCAAAGTATCTTCTATTAAACTGTGCTGTTGGCACGTTTAGCATTTAGTAATTATGGATTACTAACTCTGTGCTTAAGACTGAAACACAGAAGGCTCCTTCTCAATATTCTAGGTAAGTGTGTGCCTTTTCTAGGTATAATTAGTGGCCTTTAGGTGATTCTAGATAGAAGAGATTGCTATTTTTTCCTTGGGTGTGGTATTCATGAATGGGCTTTTCCCCAAAAACGGTGATTATTGATCTCACACTTGGAATAAGTGGTGTATAAGGAACTGAAAGTACGATGATGAAGGAAGTAATATTTCTAGCTTGTCCTCAAGGTGTTCAGAGGTCATGGAAGGTGGGCATGTGAAATACAATATGGAATAAGTGATTCTATATATGAAATGTCTTCTCTGAAGGTTGTGGAGTTCTAGGAGCTGGGTCTTGAAGAATGAGTAGGGATTCAGCCTGTGGGGAATTAGAGACAGCACATTTCCAGAGAGGAGAAAGCATAGGCACACAAACACACCTGGTGTGAGGGTGTGTATTACAGAGCATCTGGAATTTGGAGTGCCCAGAGGACTGCTCTGGGGAGTGAGACAAACTGTGAGGATGGAGAAGCAAATGGAGGTTGGGAGCCAAGGAAACTGACTTGTTGGAACATCTGTTGGTAATGCAGACGTCAGTGAGGGGTTCTGAGCAAATGATCTCATTTTTCTTTTATAAAAATTACTTTGTCAGCAATACGGAGGAAAGCTGAAAAGGGAAAGGGTGAGGAGCAGAAAAGCAATAAAATAGAAAAGGAACAGGATTCAAAAAGACTAACTGAATCTGGGAGAAGGGGATGGAGGAACATAAGCTAACTCACAGGTTCTCAGGTTTTGTTTTGCAGATTTTCCTGTGAGCTTCTAATTGAAAAGTGAGATTCAGTGAAGAGAGAGCCTACAGAATGGGAGAAAAATCTTTGCCACCTGCACCTCAGATAGCACATTAGTCTCCAAGGTATATAAAGAACCCAAAAAACTTAACACCAAAAAAACCCAAATAACCTAATCAATAAATGTGCAAAGGAACTGAAAAGACACTTCACAAAAGAAGAGCTATGATCTGTCAACAAATATATGAAAAATATATTCAATATCTTCAGCAATTAGAGAAATGCAAATCAAAACCACACTGAGATTTCATCTCACTCCAGTTAGAATGATAATTATCAAGAATAGAAGTAACAACAAATGTTAGTGAGGATGTGGAGAAAAAGGTACACTCATATGTTGCTGGTGGGACTGCAAATTGGTAAACTTGGAAGGGAACCACCATTTGACCCAGTTATCTCATTCTTCAACATATACCCCAAACAGTCACATCAATGTTTATAGCAGGTCAATTCACAGCAGCTAAGCTATGGAATCAATATAAGTGTCCTTCAACAGATGAATGGATAAAGAAAATGTGGTATATATACATAATGGAATATTACTCAGCCTTAAAGAAGAATGAAATTATGGCATTTGCTGGTAAATGGATGGAACTGGAGATTATCATGCTAAATGAAATAAGTCAACCTCCCAAACCAAAGGTTGCATGTTCTTTCTGATATGTGAATGCTAATGGACATTAAGGTGGAGGAGGGGAAGAATAGAAGTTCATTGGATTAGACAAACGAGAATAAAGGGGATGGAGAGGGTCTGGGAATAGAAAAGACAGTAGCATAAATTGGAAATAACTTTCCTATGTTCATATATGATACATGACCAGTTTAACTTCCCATCATGTATAACCACAAGAATGGGAAGTTATACTCCATGCATGTATAGTATGTCGCAATACACTCTACTCTCATGTCTATCTAAAAAGAAAAAGAAAAACGAGGTTCAATTCTAACTGGAAATTCCCAGTATAGTAATGTTGCAAGGAAATGTGAAAGGAATTTGACTTAGTTTCTTTGGCCTACTGTAACAAAATGCCTTAGTCTGGGTGATTTATAAGTAACAGAAATGTATTGACTTTGGTCCTGGAGACTGGAAAGTCAAAGATCAAAGTGCCAGAAGACACAGGTCTTCTGTTTCCAAGATGTTGACTTCCTGCTTTGAACTCACAGGATGGAAGGGAGGGAAAAGCTCCCTTAGGGCTCTCTTACAAGGCTGCTAATCCTATTCATAAGGGTACAGCCTTTATCACATAATGATCTTCAAAATGTCCCATCTCAATACCACCACATTAGTCAATAGGTTTTCACCTACAAATCTTGGGGAGCACAAACATCCCTCCTATAACAGAAACCCAGAGAAAACCTTGTCAAAATACTTCCATGGTCTTCTCTCTGAATATCACCATTCTGGTGAAGGCAAATGCTTAAAATTTTTGCCATTCTGATTGCAAGCTACACCGCACCCTTTGATGAAACCATCAAAAATGTCTGCAGCTCCTTTCAAGCAGGTGGAACAAGGATTCTATACCAATCAAAGACAACAGAACCCCCATCCACATGGCCAACCATTTAAGCTTAGCAACAGCTTTGATGTGCACCACTTGAGACATGGGTTATAAGGAACAGATGAATCAGTGGCTCTTTCAGGATTGTTTCTAATTGTTTGTTATTTATAACACACTCATTGGGGAGATTATTGCACATTGTTTCTAGCTGTTCATTTTCTTTGTATGTAAACTGTTTAAAGTAGGTGCAGGCTTACCACCCTTTATTTGACATGCATAGAAGCAGAAGAATCTGGGAGCAATTTCTTTTTTAGATTATATTACATAATATCATGTGTTATGTAACATCTCAGCAAGATCCGAGGTAGCACTCATTGTTAAATGCATTAATATCTCTGTGGAATAACATGAACTCTAAATGAGATAAGCAAATCTATGAATAGCCTCCTCTCAATTAAGGTCAGACTTTAATGTCATCGGAATTTAAGCAAATTTTAAATCTTGGTTTTAGAGGTTTGAGGGATTTAGGGATTGTGGGAAAAGAATTGTAGATGTGTATTTTCTTCTCCTCTTTGGTTAGCCTAGCGATGATTTTCCACCAGTGCAACAGAAAATTACTGAATCAGTCCAATCTCTGGAAACTGCCTGAAGCTACAAATTTTGACAGGGATATAGAACTATGTATCTGTCTAGAGGCTCTCATTACTTACACCTAAAAATTTAGGGATGCAAATCTATTGGAATCTGGGTGTGAATTCCACAGTGACAGTCTTCCCCAGCAAGTCCTCACGAACAGCAAACTTGGACATTTCACTCCAATTCAAAATTCTGGGCCATCCTGAGTCAGAAAAATAATTAGGACCAATTCCATTAAAGCTCCTGGGTGAAGTTGTCATAAAAGCTGAAGCAAGATACACATTTATATGAGAAATGACTCCATGAGCTGAAAAGAGGAATGAGTTTTGGAGACACACAAAAAGTAGCAATAAATAACTAAAATTAGAAATATTGATATGCCAGAAATTAATATCAAATGTGATGATCTCATTAAACATGTCTAATTTAGTTTGGCATCTAAGTGCATTTGAGTGCCTTTGTGCATACACAAATGTATGTTTGCACACACATACATACAGACACAATTTTTCCAATTGCTACACACCAGAATTTTTAGTGTGTAAAGTTAATGCAGATTCCACAAGGAGTGACCAATGGTATTCAGCATGAACCCTGCTTCCTTGAAATACAATATACTCTATAATTTACACTTTTGCTTTTCATGTATATGTAGAACTTTGAGTCTGCTCCTTTAAGACTTGGTTGAAATGAATACGCACACTGAGAATAAGACAGGCACCTACTAGATTATTGCTAAGATGGTGCCCCATTGTTTCATGTTTTATTAGGCTGTCCTTAATGAAAAGAAAAACATTTCTATTAAGGTTCTACTCTCATCCAATATCAGTAGAATTTACTTTTAACATAAATCTCTAAGACTTGGATTCCCCTCCATCACTATGATGCATTTCAAAACATATACAGAGTTGAAATAGGGCCCCCCTTTACTATGCTCACATGTGATTCTATCGCTACACACTCACAGTCAAGTACCTGTGTTCACCAAACATGGGTTAAAAGAACACTGAGTTCTGTGTAATTTTAAAATATTCTTATCTCCAGATATTTCTAGAGATAGGCCAAGCTGCAGAAAAGCTTCCGCACTTCTTTTTCTCTGCAAGACTGAATGGATGGCAAACAAAATTGAAATTTTCTTTTTAAGTTTTGGTTTCATCCATTTGATGAATTTACACCTGGTAGTTGTGTTTATTCATCTGATACTCTAAGTCAGCTTTAGTGTGGAAACCTGAAATCATGGATTTGTGGCAAGTGAAAGGGCACAAGGAGTTGTGTCAAGAACTTTCTAAGGGATTCTCTACCAGGGAGGCTCCCCTCTCTGTTCCACATGCTGATAATACCTGCTTTATCAGGCATCTGCTTCAGTGTTGGTGCAGATGGTATTAAAGGTCAATAAGATGGAATCCCCTGCTTTAAGAAGTCTGGCTTTTGATTTCTGCTCTCCTGCCCTCTAGGAAAACAATGAATGGAATGGCAGGAATGGTTAAGAGACAGAGCATGAATTAAAATACTGCATAATGCAATCATTCAATGCTGAAAGAGCATACGGAAATCAAAAAATGTTATTCACCACATCAATAGACTTAAAAATAAGAACCATATGACCATCTCAATAGACGCAGAAAAAGCATTCGACAAAGTACAGCATCCCTTTATGTTCAAAAC
>NW_026000076.1:3467685-3498245 GCF_001458135.2 Marmota marmota marmota | reverse complement strand
GTAGAGGATAGGAAAGGTAGCAGAATACAACAGTTACTAATAGGGCATTATGTAAAAATGTGGATGTGTAACCGATGTGATTCTGCAATCTGTATTTGGGGTAAAATTGGGAGTTCATAACCAACTTGAATCTAATGTATGAAATATGATATGTCAATAGCTTTATAATGTTTTGAACAACCAATAAAAAAAATAAATTAAAAAAAAAATGCTGAAAGAGCCGGTATGGCTCTTTCCCCTGCTTTCTCTTATTTATCAGTTTTACTCTTACAATCATTTGCCATGGTGATATCCTCCCCCAAAAGATTACCAATTTTCTCCTTTTTAACTCACAAAAGTTTGTAGGCAATTTTGCATGAAGCAAAAGGGAGCAAAATTATCATGATTAAAAGTTGTGTGTGATTGGACATTTTGCCCTGAACTTTCATTGATCTAGATTTTTCACATTTTTTCTCATTTTTTCCTTTATTGTGTAATTGAAAAATGAAATCACTTAACATGAATACTTAACACATAATTTTCTTATATTTTATGAAATATATATGTCTACATGTGTATAAATTGACTTATTGTCAAATTATCACAATACAATTTCTTTTTGCTTGCGAATTTTTCAGATGTGATAATTATAGTGTCTAAATTCTATTGTTGAAAATATTTGGGAATAATGGGTGCAGCCATTCATCTACACATGCATTAATCAACATATATCTCATTGTTATCACCAATAAAATGGAAAGTACAACAATTTAAAGATAATCACTAATTATCCTTCAGGTAGTTGCAGCTTTCTCTTCTACCAAACCAAGGTCAAAGTTTATTTTTTTACTGCTCATGCATTTCCACAGCCAGAATCTGATTTGAGCATAAATTTACCCAAAGAAAATATTATGATTCATGCCTATTAGGATAATAATCACAAACTTTCCCTGAGCAGACTTTGCATACAGGAGGTATTTAATAAGTGCAAAGAGATAGCAAAGCATCCAGCTATAGAGCGGAGACATTTTAACTTCAGAAAATTATTTTATGTGATTTCTTTGCCCAGATAGTTTCAGACCAGCACATTGTGAGTGAATCCATGCCCAATCCCTTCATTTCTCAGGTGCAGTGATAACTGAAAATGGAATGGCTGGATTATATACACAGACTCAATTACTGCAGTGTCTACACTAAAGCACAGGCATTCTTTTCTGAGATGTACACATTCTACTCTTCCTGTAGCTGCCACATTCTATGTCAGAATATCTAATTTTGTCACCTATAAAAGTTAATAGAGTGCTCAATAAATATGCACCAATTTGCACACATCTTCTTAGACTACAATTAGATCCCAAGGCATAGTTAGAGCAGTGATTCACAAACTTTAATGCACATAAGGATAAACTAGTTTGATTGAAAAATGCCCCTTGGCCCCACCCAGGCACAAACTAGGACTGATGACAGAAATTCTGATTCAATTGATCTGCAGCCACCTGAAAATTCTCCTTTTAGTAAGGCATTTCCGGATAATTCTGATGTAGCTTGCCTCTGGATGATGTTTTCTGAGACACTATTTTAGAATTGACATGCTACAGATGGCTTTGTCCTTTCAAAGCATTTTTTTATATTTATATTTGATTCTATGTACCTATGTATATATAACAAACATAAACAGATCCCTATATAATGGAAATAGGAGAGGGCTCTGGAGTCAAAAGATATTAACAAATTACCTTTACCCAAGAGGTCATGTGGTACCTGCAAGCCTAAACAACTATATACTTTTTTTTTTAATGAAAGATGATTCACTCTACACTGGGGATTTCTAAAGTACTGATACTGTTTTTGGAAAGTAGACAACCAGAGTCAGTTCTTACCAAATACTGACTGTATTGGCTTTGCTTTCCTTCAGGGACAAGCACTCCACTACCCTACTCTTTGCTTGGGGATGGGCAATAATCTCATTTGTGATTTAATAAAAACTGCCCTCAGTTCAAAGCTTTAGAGGATGTAATCATGCATTTCACTTGATTCACTCATTAGTTTTTCACTTGAGAGCCTCAGGTTTTGTAATTCTCAAGGCAAAAGAGCTGTTTTTCTTTCTTTCTGCATCTCTGCATCCCCACCCCCAACCCAGAAAGCTTGGAGGTTTATCAACCTAGTCTGACTCAAAAGGCATATTTCCTGAGATTATCCTCTGGCTCCGATACACCCCTAACCCTTCCTCCCCTTCTCCCACCCCCCACCCTCAATATTCTCTTCATTTCCTCCACTGTCCTCAAACAGAAGCTATATTTATCTGAAGAAGAAAGAAAGAAAGATAAAAACAAAAGTCTGTAAATTCAATGATGTTCTCTTTCTCACAGTCACTAGGTTTTCACTAGATGGAGCCTAGTACCTTTGTGGACATTTCATTCTTTTTATCATGAGTAGAGATTTGCACATGTCTGGCCTTGAGATGTGAAATACCAGTGAGCTTCCACAGGTCTTGCTGGGCAGAGGAAGCAAAACTCCCACTGAAAAAGCCTTCTTCACAGGTGCAATCCAGATGAAAATTATTTTTAAATAAATCCAAGAGGAATTCAAAATGATGTTGCAGGGAAATGCTATTAATTAGTGACATTTTCTCTTTTATTCTGATTTTATAACACTGATGTTAAATTCAGATTCTTCACTAGAAGCTGTTTTACTACATGATTTCTATATCCAGAGGTAGCAGTGAAATGAGAAAGGAAGAGAGAAATACAACTTCTAAACAATAGTTTTATTTATTTATTTATTTGGTACTAGGGATTGGAATGGGTTTGGGGGGCGCTCTAAAACTGATCTGCACTCTTAACATTTTTTTTTAAATGTTGAGCTAGAGTTCCTGTAAGTTGCTCATGCGGGCCTTGAACTTGATATCCTACTACCTTCCCTTAGACTCCTGAGTTTCTGGAATTACAGGCATTCCCCACCAGGCCTGGCTTTAAACAACAGTGTTTTAAATATGAGGTGAACACACAAAAGTAGTACACAACTTTAGAAGACCAGCTGTTTTCTTTCTGATCATCAAGGTTTTGCATCTCAGAGAGAAAGGACTCAGAGAGAAAGGATACAGGATTTCCCACAGCAGTCACACACAGTGAGAACTAACTCCAAGGTGCTCCACATCTGTGGGGTATTTCAATATGGTGCTTGTTCACGGGTATCCAGTTTTTGACAGCCTATCTTCATTGGTCTTTTGGTCTCTACAAAAAGTACCCGAATCCAAGCATTTTCTAGGAGCCAGATAGTCATCTAGTAGCAATTAATAATGCTACTTAAACTAGTTTCCAGGGAGAAGTCCAGCATCACATTGTACTTTGCTAAAACCTACGTCTTTAGTTAAATGGTTACTCTTACACATGGATGTAACCATTCTCAAAGCACTATTCTGTAATTCTCAGGTAGTACTCAAAACAATTTAGTGAGGAAGTCATTAACATTCATCTTAAAGGTCTGAAGGAACAAAGGTTCAGAGAAGTTAAGTGATTTGTATGAGATTAAGAAATAAATTTATGACCATAAATTGGTTTCATAAATGAAACCATAAATTGGTCCACTGACATCCAGTCTAAAACTTTTCATAGCATAAGCAACAAGCAAGGAAAGGGTAGAGAGGAGGGAGAAGAATAAGTACAGAAATTGTGCTAGCATGGGAATAAGCAAGAGAACGTTGTAAGAGTCAAAATTGAAGGTCTGTCTCCCAACTTTGCAAATGTATATATGAAGTTTTATTTGAATATTGATATAACCTAAAATTGCAAAGTGGACTTTCAAGTTCTAAGGTGATGCTCTGTTCCCAGAGATCCACAGCACATATGGTATCCAAAGTTGCATTTTTGACATCTCTCCTTTGGTTCCAAACAACAAAATGGAGAAAAACTTTTACTAGGTTTTGGGAACCCCTGATCCTGAACTTCCTACAATAGCACTCACTGAACGTGGAAAATCCATAGAGGTTGTGTTGGAAAAACTGGAGTCAGCTCTGATTTTTAGAAGTCTTTTCCAGGAGTCTTACTTCCTGAATCATGTAGGTGAATAGATTTTTTTTTTTTCTTGTTTGCTGCACTGGGGATGGAATCCAGGGTTCCACACATGCTAAAAAAAGCACTCTGCCACTGAGGAACATTCCCTAACCCATTTTATTTTATTTTGAGACAGTGGCTAGCTGTAGTCTCGAACTTGTGATCCTCCTTCCTCAGCCCCCTAAGATGCTGGGATTATAGAAGAGACTTTTAAACTCTTTTCAGTGTATCATAAACCTCTCCACAAATATAGAAGACTTCTTTGCTCTGCTTCCTACTACATGCAGAAAAACAAGGACAATGAAGACCTTAGGAAGGTTGGAACAGCAGAGTGGCAGCTAGTGGTGCTGAGGCTGGGCTGGATAGGCAAGGGCATGGAACCCAGCTATCCACTGGCTTCTAGAAAAATGATATTCATGACCACAGACATGCAATGTTGCAAATATTCTCCCCCTATGTTTGCCTAAAGGCTGTGAGTCAGAAAGCAATACCATACTATAAACAAACATCATCATTGATCAGCTCTTTAACAAAGAATTCAATTTGATTCAGGAAGGTGAATTACAAATGTTCCTTACTCTACTGCTATTGAGCTCCAACCCATTCTTTCCTTTGCCACTGACCCTCACCTCTGCCCAGAGTCTCTTCTCCCAGATAGCCCTTTGACTAATTGCATCGTCTCCATCAAGCCTTTTTAAAAAGCTCTTTCCTTGTCAGTACAGTCTACTTGACCATCCTATTTAAATTTGCAATTCCTACTTGGCTAACTCCTCTCTCGCTCCTCTTTGCCTTCATCTGCTTTTCTTTTGTCCACAGTTCTAACCTTCTATGTGTACTCTAATATACTGTGTGTACTTGCTTTTTAAATGTTGTTCTTAATATAGGTATCTCCCTAGGAAATAATATAAATAAGAACAGGAATTATGGTCTTTTATTGTTCATTGTTGCATTCTAAGTACCATAAGTTCTTAATAAATATTTTGTTGAATGAATCAATTAGTGAATGAATTTGCAATCATATAAAAATAAAATAGTTGAAAGATAGGACTGCCTGTATATGATACAAAACAACAATTGATATTTATAGTAACAATAATCCTAAAACAAATGAATGTTTAATAGGTCTTTAAAGGGATACTTTTTAAATATAATTAACATTTTTAAATTGATATTTTAATATGTCTGAAAAAATAACTTGTATATTGAGCATATGTTTTGACGATGATATGAATCTATAAACACACATCAAAAATGCAATTCAGTAGAACATGAATTAAAATTGAAGACCAAAAGCACTGCATATCTGTGTTCTATCAATTTATAATTACCTGCGCATACCTTTCTTAGTAGCTTCTTTCATTTTATATCCTTCCTGCCTTCCCTCTTCTATCCTTCTATGCTAATTCATTTTAAAAAAAGGTATAATTTGTTTATACAAATACATTGCATTCAATAATACTATAGATCATTAGCTCAATGTATCAATTAATAAACAAATGATTGCCAAAAAATAGTTTGAATAGTCAGGAAAGATAAGAGAGAAAATCATTGCATGGAAAGTTTGGTCTTATAGCCCTGATTTCACTAAGAGAGATCATCAGAAAATCAGGTTAAGTTACCTACAATGGAAGCATAATATATTCACATTGTACATTGGCTAAAAGCAAATACAATTCTAATCTTTGTGGATCCTCTAGCAAGATACATGGTCTATTCATTATATGTTTAAATATTTAAATGTTAACATCAATCTGGCATTTTAAGGAAATTAAGACTTTTACTTTGATAAAACACTTTCAAAACGATGAAAGTGAAAAATTTTAGATGCTATGTCTATCTGTATCTATCAATCTACATTTAAGTGTAATAAGAATTACTTAATATTGCAAATTATTCCTGAGCTACTAGATGCAAGAGTTGTGAATTTTCTCCTAATTCATGCATTTCTCTAGAACTATAAATTGAAACACAAAAAGAAGAATATGGACTCGTGGTCCAACTGGAAAATGCTGTTTTATTGTGCCAAATTCTACTGCCTATGTTTAAGACTTACAAATCCTACTCTCAGAGTAATATGTACTAAACCCTGAATGATAATGGCATCTAATGTTTCTTAGCAAATTAAAGTTTTTTTGTGTGCTGGAATATGCAGGACCTGCTAAAGGTCAGGACACAGAGCTCAAGTCACTCTTGACAGTTTTAAAGACCACGCACGGTTCCTTAAAGATCTTAAAGGTACCAGTATCTCAGGAGAGGAAAATATCTCAAATGAAAGAGATTTGTACCTTAAGTATTTTTAAACTTTTACTTTATTTCTCAGTATGGTGGATTAAATTCAGGGATGTTTTATCATGAGCTGTATCCCCAACTTATTTCTATTTTTAATTTGGAGATAGGGCTCTCCAAATTGCCTAAGTTGGCCTCAAACTTATAATCCTCTTGCCTCAGCCTCCGAAGAAGCTGGAATTACAGATCTGTGTGTAACTTTTATTTTTAAGATTTATTATTAACTATTAATTTATTATTAACCTTTATTTTTAAAATTTATATTTTATTGTATATATTTAAGGCATAAAACATGATGTTTTGATATACATATACATAGTGAAATGAATACTATAATGAAGCAAAGTAACACATCCATCATCTCATAGTTATCTCTTGTGTGTCCATATGTGTATGTGTGGTGAAATAAAATCCAATCTCTGAAATTTTTCAATATACAATAAAAAAACACTATTATTGTATTCCTGTTGTACAATAGATGTTTACCATTATTCATCCTACATAATTTCAAAATTGCACATATTAACTTGCATCTCCCTATATCTTAAGTCTTTAAAAGAATAGCCAAGGGAGTGGGGATATAGCTCAGTTGGTAGATTGCTCGCCTTGCACGTACAAGGCCCTGAGTTTAATCCCCAGCACCAGAAAAAAAAAAAAAAAGAATAGAATAGCCAAGTTATATAACCTAGTGATTCATATATTTATTTAATCATTGAGTTGGCCTTGGAGATTCAGAGCATATCTGAAGTAGGTGCCTAGAAATCTGTGGCTTTAAGTGTGTTCAGAGATCATTCTGATAAACCTCTGAGGCAGTGGTGTTAAACAGCCTCCATAATATTTGATACTACAAATTCAATAGTTACTGTGAGGTCTAGGGATATAGCTCAGTGGTACAGCACTTGTTCATCATGTGGAAACCCTGGGTTTAATATCCAGCAGTGCAAACAAGCAAACAAATCAACCAAAAAGTTACTTTGATATGGCCATTATTTTTCTCATTTAGAAATTCAAAGTAATAATACTTCTTAAAACAGTAGGAGCTTTAAGTAAATTTCACAAGAGTGTACAATAAAGAGGAGGCCTTCCATATAAGTTAATTGAATTCATGTGTCTGGAGTGTCTGAATCTGATTAGATTTTAAGGATATGGATTATTTATGATTCACCTTTTCTTCCAGTGATTGATGAAAATTGCTTTTAGATACTTGTTTACATCTCTTGCTTATGGAAAAAAATTTCTTTCTTTGAAAAATTAGAATAAAGCATAAAGATTTCGTTGTGGAAAATCTTTTGTATGAATTTCTGTTGTTAAATTACTGTTTAATTCTAACTACGCACATCATAACCTTTTACATGCATATAACTTCATAATTTAATCTGAATTTGATATGTTTAGTAAAATACTTTATTATATATCTCATAGATAATTATTATATAAACTTTAGATTGTGCAGATAAACTAAAAGAGGGAAGGAGATATCACGAATAATCTCATGCTTCAGTAATTATCACTGAAACATTTGGACAAATCATTCTATATGTGTAAATATATATCCATTTCTTTGTGTATATATTTATTTAGTATACATATTTATTTATTTATTTATTTGGTACTGGGGATTGAAACCAAGGGCACTTAACCACTGAACCACATCCCCACCCCTTTTTAAATAATTTTATTTAGAGACAGGTCCTCTCTAAGTTGCTCAGGGCTTCACTAAATTGCTGAGGCTGGCCTTGAACCTAAGATCCTCCTGCCTCAGCTTCCTGATCCACTGGGATTACAAGCATGCACCACCACACCCTGGTGCATATTTATTTTTAAAGATATTATACATGAATATTTTTGGAAAATGATTTCTACCAAATGGTTCCTTGGGTGATCTTTCTATGTATATATGTGTATGCAGTCTACATGATTGTTTATAGCTATAGAAGTTCCAACATGTATTCAGCTAATACCAACTGTTGGACATCAGAGTCTTTTTTTTTTTAAAAAAAAAAAAGCAATGCTAGTTGAGCATATGTATATATGCTCATTTAAGTTTGTGTCCAATTATTTTCTTAAGTTCAACAGCAAGAGAAATTGATGTCACAACTGTCCAGTTACCTTCAAAAAAGGGTGTGCTTATTTAGGTTAAAAACATATGACCACCAATGAGAGCTGTCTCTTTTTTTCAGTCTGAAAAGCAATAAACGCTGCGTCTTTGTTTGAATTTACATTCCTTTAGTCATCAGCCAAGCAATATTTTTCTTATCAATCATTCTTGTATTTTTCTTTTGGTGAATTAACTCATTTCTCTTGTCCATTAAAATTTTGTTGTCCATTGTTTCCTTTTTGATTTCTAAGATAGTTTTATAGGTTAAAATGTAGAACCTTAATGATGAGTAGCAAACTATTGGTAGAATGTAAGGATCCAAGCAATATGTGAAAACCCAAGGACTTTTTCTTTAGTTCATTTGCTCTTTAAATAATCCATCTTTTGTTCTCTTGGTCACACAGACCTTTTGAAGATCTTCTCCTCCTCAGCAGGAGTCATCTCTGCTTCCCATATGGTTGGTTGGTTTTCTCTGGATAGCGCCTGCATTGCACACTGAAGTCGAGGCTAAAATGAGCTCCTTGTTGAACAGTTCATAGGCAAAAGCTTAGATGATAGGAAAATGAGACTTAAAATGAAAATCTTGTTCCTGGAGGCAAATCTGCTTCTGATTTCACATGCCAAAACTGAGGCCACTGGTCATTGCTGACACATCGGTTAGTCTGAGTTGGTTAAGGAAGAGCCACATCTCCTGGGTGGCAGGCAAAGAGCTGTTTGGTAGCACTTCATGATTTGGCCAGAGAAATCTGACGGGACCAATTTCTCAAGAGTAATCCAATCTGACACAGATTCTAAGATTAAATTTCAAGATAAGAAAGTTTAAATTGGCTTTAAACTAGATAATATTTCTAATCCAATAGATATTAATAGAATGTCATTGGAACTTTGTCTTGTATTCTTGTTCCATTATTTACTGTTCATTCTAATTCAAGTGTATTAATTAATCTTGCTGAGTCTGAGTTTCCTCATTTATAATATGGGAATAATAACATTTAACTGATATGGCATGTTGTAATATTACATTAGCTTATGTATTTAAAATACTTAAAACCATGCCTATATTAGACTTTTTTTTTTTCAATAAATAGGTGCTGTCTCCATGAATTTTAGGATCTAATATGAACTTAGATGACAATGTCTTTAGAGCTTTCTCTGCTGTCTTTAGTGGTGATAGTAGATCAGGGTATTTATCAAAACTTCTTGAGTATTCCTTCTGTCACCTGTGCATACAAGAATCTGTGTGTGGCTTTGTTATAGAAAATATACTAGTATCTCAAATAGCCCCATAGCTAGACTAGGGACAAAGGTAAACAGGAAACTCTTGCTATTTATTCCCTAGAAGTGCTCTGCCACATTTAATTTGTCATGAATAAGTGAAGTTCGTGACATCTTGTTTCATCACTTGAACAGACAAAGGATTTTCAAGAAGATTCTTTCACCTTAAATCAATACTATATTTTTTCTTCTGAACATTCTGCTGAAACATATACAAGACAAATCATGAAGCTGAAATAAGATTAATCTGCAGAGGGCATTCAGACAATTTTTAAAGGCATACACTTACAAGTTTAAAGTAGTATAACAGGTTGGATTAATTTTGTTGTAAAATAATACAGATTAGTATTTGAAGTGAATGATTCTAATAAAATATGTCACTGAAGTTTGTAGCTATGACTATGTAGAAATTGGAAAACTCCACTTTATTTATTTTGCTGTGATTTAGTGTAGCCACTGCTCCAGCTTCCCTACTCTTCTACATTTGGCCTTTCCATAGCTTATTCATCTTATGGTGGTTCTGCTGATTCAGTAGCACCCTCAGCAGTCCTTGCTGTCAGTCACTGACACGTCTGTTGAAAAGCTGAGTTGGTAGAAGATAAAAAAGCTTCTCTAGATTGTTAGATCTAACTGCAGTGTGGGGGTGGGGACTGGAATCAATTAGAATATGTGCGCCCAGCAAGATGGAAATAAGGTGCTTAAAATGTGGCATGAAAAGAGAAAATCTTAAGGAGCATTAGAGATGATGTATGATGTTTTAAAAAGATGAAAATAAAATAGAAGAAAGTGAAGATAAAGACAGGAACAAAAAACAGGAAAGAGGTAATCTTACAGGCAATTTTATAAAATAGCAGGGGGATTTGGGGGGGAGATTTGGAGGGTGGCAACTACATTTACAAGGCCTTTTGTTCCTATGTAAAAATAAAGCCATTGGAATACTTTGTCAAATCAAAATAGCCCCAAAAGGTTGTAACCCCTTTGATCAATAGAAAACTAGTTTTCCATAAAACAGGTTTTCTATTGATTGGTGACATCATTTTCATTAGTGAACAGGCCGGATGCTAGCAATGCGCATTAGCATGCACTCACAACAGTTTTTATTTCCTGGTGGACACTCTTGGCCCCTGGGTAAAAATGGAACCATGAAATCTCTCATTCTCCTTTCCCTCAATAAGTCCCAAAGACAGTTGTCTCAGACTCTTGTTAGTGCTTAAGAGTGCATGTTAGTAATTATAGTATAAATAAAACTTGTTTCCAATTTGCCCAAGGATAATTCACACTTAGGTGTAATAATAATCCGTGTCCTGTATCTCCAGCTTTCAACTCAGAAGGTGTGAATAATTTTACAATAATTCACTGGATGGCATGTCGGAGCTCAATGTAAAATAATCTTTCACATAATGAAGTCTGTGTTTGTGTTTGCTTAAGCCTCTTGGTAATTGGTGCCATATAGGAAAAGAATTATAATTGATAATATGGACATTTGGTTAAATAACAATTTTTAGTGGTTTCTGTAAAAAAACTATAAAATAAAAAATCTGACATTTGCCATCTATTTAAACATAATGCACACTAATGTAGAAATTTCTTTGCGGCATCACTCAGGTGGTAGAAGTGTGGAGTGAAAAGAAAAATTAAAAAGTGTATTATATAGACTTTGATGTATTCATGGTCAGATGCAGCGTGCTTTGCTTTTAAATAGCAATTTATAACATGTTGTACGTTCCTTCCTAAACTGAAAAGTTTCCCTGCTTTGGGATTATTTTAGATGGAGTGAACTAGTTGCCAAAATCTCTCGCTAAGGAGCTTGGCCTCAAATACTACTGAACATATTGCATGGAGCCAGTGCATAAATTTGGCAGAAAATATTTATTTGAAAATTAAATAATATATTTTATTTACCAAACACATTCATTATTTGTAAACAATTGGAAAATAGCTCCTAAGTAGTTTTTTAATAAAACATTAGATCCCAAATATACTGTGCAATGCTACAGTATCTCTCTAAAGCTTACATCGACATTCTTATACCTGTTGCTCATTCCATCTCCAATATTTTCATTTTTAATCCTGAGGAAATACAAGTGAAATAGTTCCCAAAGTGAAGAGTCTCCATATTTTTTATCGGATAGTTATTTCTGTGTTTTAGTTTAGTCTTTTGGTGACAGAAAATTTTTCACTATGAATTTGATCTAGACCCTATGAAAGAAAACTTCCATGTAAATTCAAATGGAGTGACCTAGTTAGGAGCAGCTGGTCACCACTCCAGAGAGTTTAGGATAAAGGCAGAAGGAGAAATGGATTTACTACGAATTTAGTAAGCATAAGTTGTATACTTCCTCAAATGAATGAATTACTTTCAATGCAATCTAAGATTGCTTTAGAATACTACCAAAGTATTACATTATCATAAAGTGTAAAATTGGCAAAATGTTTTTGGTATCATTTTTCATAAAGAGGGTTTCCTAAATTGTATAAATTAAAAGCCTTGCCAGAACTCTATCTACTCAGAGGAAGAAGGCAGATTTTCATTTCTGTGTCAAAGAAGATAGTTTGCTCATACCTATATAAATTTCTAGGGGAATTAAACACACACACACACACACACACACACGCAATCTTAATCTTCCATTTTGAATCTTTAGTTCCCTTTTTTATTTTCTGTTTTCAAATGATTATTTTTGACTTAATGGAATAATCGCTATTGTTTATATCTTAGTAACAGCCACATACTTGAGTACAATGAACTGAGAAATAGCATTAATGATGAACTTGTCCTAAAGTTAACATGTTTTTAGCTATTTGTGCATGATACTAGTATGTGTAAATAATTCAGGAAATTTATGTATCTCTATTGGGGGTTAATAATCAACTTTTTTTTTTTACTGCTAGGAATGTATGATCAAGGAAGCAGGAAGATTCTGAATTACTGAATAAAGTCCAAGTACTTTCATTACGGGTCCATTGCTTCTTGCTTGGACCTTCTTTGCATGCATTAGTGGTATTGACTACAATACCTACCTGACGTGGCTACCTGACAGTGCTGAAGCATTTTATACCTTTATTATTTTACCCTTTTTTCCCTCAATTCCTTTTGCTTTCTTCTTTTCCTAGTATTCTTCTATTCATCATTGGAGATTTGCCTTCTTAATTTGATTTCTTCAACCTCCAGGATAGACTTAACAACTGTGGTCCTTCTGTCATGTGCATTACCAATATCTCTGCCAGGATTTTTTAAAACTCCTTAAGGACAGGCCCCAGGATATTATTCATCAATCTCAGCTGGAACAGAACCAGGCACTTTAACACCTGCATTCTGGATAAAATCACTTGGATAAAGGTGTTCCTAAAACAAAATCTGTTCTTTCTTCCTCTTTCTGTTTGTTTCTGACTTCAAAAGCTAGGGTGTGAAGCCTTCAGTGCCTAGAAAAAAGTGTGAAGTGATTCTTAATAACTTTTAGGGATTCTCTGCCCAGTTTCAGTTCAGAGAGTTATCTGTCTTTAGTATTGACTAGATGGTGTTTGGAGAGCTTATCATCATCACCCAAATAACTGAATTAGAATGGCTGATGATGAAGGCCGGTGTTATAAAGGCTCTGACTTCACTTTTCTTGTATTTGACTGCGACAGCTTTCAGTGTCATGGCTCCCTTGTTCCCCTTCTGCTCTACCTCTGAGCAAGTTGGAAAGAAGCCCAGGCGTTCCCTCTTTTGTCACTGGCAGGAGATTCAAATGTGTGTGAACCTTTAGCCTGACTCTCCCCTTAACATCATGAAGACTCCAAGCCACCCTCTTTTTCTTGCTCTGTCAAGATGTTTTTCAAACTGCTTTTGAGCCACCCTGCACTCCATAGAGAGCCTCAATGGGTGAGACATGAACCTTTTCAAATCCTCTCCATGTGTTGAAAGGCTTTCAGTCCCCAGTCCAAACCAGACTTGAAGTAGGAGTCCACCCTGACTCTGTGGGGATGTCTATACAACAGCATCCCTGTAGGTTATGAGGAATTCCAGGGGCAAAGGCCCTGGGAACCGACATCCACGCATTTCACATAGCGCACCCCCGCCCTACCATACTTTTCATTTCCTTCTTTTATGTTTCTGTTGAACAGGGTAATAAGGTTGTATGCCCTGGTGGTATGATTCAAAATAATGACACGGAATATAGCAAGGTCCTATCATCAAGCAGACTGCATAGTTGACTATGTGCTCTTGGACTAAATCCTGAGGTCCTGTTGCAACTTCCAGTTATGGCTGCTGACTGTTTTTCATTGTCATCTTTATTTCCAGAAGTGGAAATTCAAGTGTGCTTGAATTTATTAGTTCCATAAGATAATATGGTTTTTTGGTAAAGTACTAGCATTCAGGTATTTTTATAGTAAAGCAAATAATCAAAAAAATCACTCCTTTTCCATTCTTATGTTTTCAAAGGAGAGGAAAATACACTTTGAATACTGTTAGTGTTTAAAATATATTTTTGCTGAGATTATTTTTTTCCTAAGCTAAAACTCTTGATCTCGTCTTCAGTTGCTTGGATTTGATTCCTTTGTATATCAATCGAATGTAAATCTTACGCTAAGCTCTATCATATATGTACTACTTGTACTACTTTATTAATTTTCTTACTTGAAATTGAATTAATTTTCTTACTTGAATTGTGACATGGATTTTTAAGAGTGATATTAACTAGTGACCACACTAGTCGTCACATGTCTTCTTTCCATCTCACTTTTTGAGAGATAAGAATCTACAGTGGGCTTCTCAGTAACACTTAAGAGAGCAATCTTATAACTATAAATGATTCTTGAAACTAGAATTAACATCTTCATAAGGTCAAAGAATTCAGATAATCTGAAAGAACAAAAATGTAGTCAGGAATCTGAATTTGGCAGCCCCAAATCTGTGAACAACTGAGCAAGTGTGTGCCTAATCAGAAGACAGCTATATTAGGTATGAGCTCCAATCAAGACTTTATATACAGGAATTGCTCTGAGTTTTCCAAGTAGAAAATTATAAGCCAGCAGCAGAGAGCAGTATGGAGCCATTTTTAAAACCAGAAAGGAGAGTCAAAGAGCCCAGAAAGGGCTGGGGGAAGGGAAAGAAAAGGTCTATATGCTGTCCAAGGTCTTGATTACATTTTCTCTTTATATATGCTTTTTATATAGATAGAGAGAGAGAGAGAGCAGGACCATGGTTTGGATAAAAATTCATATATATCTATATCTATATCTATATATATATATATATATATATATTTTTTTTTCCTCAGACCTGTTTAGAAAGAGTGCCTGTAGGGCTAGGTTGTGTCTGCTGTGGTGCAATTCTAGGCAGTACATATGAATCTGCCTTAAATATGCAGCCTGGATATCCCAGTTTCACATCCTTAGACAAGCTTATAGATAGAGTGCACCTACACCTTGATTTTCTCTAATACTTTTGCTTCAATTCCCCTTGGTAACTCTTTGAGTTAGAAGATGTTATTATATTGTTGATCTCAGTTTGGTTGAATTTCTATCCAATTTAAATCAGGATCAAATGCAGTGTTTGAAGAGTAAGCAGAGAATGTGAACACAGAAAGCACTCTCTCTGGTCCTGTCATATTGTTGGTAGATGAATGTGCCCTCATCTAATTAAATGTTCTTTTATATATAAACAGAAACATCTATTTATGCCAGTGCCCTGGCGATCTCTAAATGACACAGTCTGCCCCTCTCGTTTCTCCACCATCATCATGAAATGCCAGCCTTTGAGTTACTTTAGCCTTGGGCATCCAATATAGGTGATCTTTTTAAAAAGTCAGGCTTTTCTTTCCTTTTTTTCAAAGTCTGTCTGGATGATTGTGTTTGTGGGTGTGTGAGGACAGGAAGGGTTAGTGTCAAAAGAAATGGGACTCTGAGAAACCAGATTAAGCATTTTTTTTTTTTTTAATAAAAGAACCCTCTTGCCAGGTGCTCTGTTTACTGCTCTCCTTGATTGCTGGGCATTGTTTGGTAAGGGATGGGTCAGGAGAGTTTCTAGGCTTGTCTTTTCCACGGCAGAATCTTAAGTATCTAATAGCCAGAAAGTCTCAGCAATGTGAGTGAATTAAAAGGTTATGCCACTCCTTAAGGCCACCTTCTGACCATGCGAGCACAGGACAGCTTTTCCAACAAGTGAAATTTTAGAACAAAAACAGATCATCTCCTAAGGCACATCTTCCTAGATTTTAGAAAAAGATGCCACAGCATTTTCTATCAAGAAGGTTAAACTCATAGGATTATATGAAAACACTCATTTTAGCCCTGCTAACCTGTAAAGATTTCATTTTGCTTCATTTATCTTCTCTCTTACCCTATGCTAAACCATCCCTGGCTTCGATGAAAGAATCATGTCTCCATTCATTTCCTATCTTGCTGAATTGCCTTCACATTTCCTATCATCTGCACATAATCCTATTCTCTCCATTATTGTCTTAATACCAAGAACAGCACAAGATAATGGATAGGCAGTGTAATAACAGCGTGGCCTGTAGGAGCCCCTCGAGGGAAATATCTTTGATGCTGGTGGAATATTAATGCATCCTAGGTCCCTGATCTTCCTCTTTCAGTTCATCTTCTGTTTTCTAAACTACATAATGACTTTCATATACATGACAAAAGCATTAGAACAGAAAAAGCCTCACTGATGAGCAGCAGGGCTGTGTGATATTAAGGAGTCCTATTCTTACTTCTTTGTACAATTTTTGACCACCATCTGAGACTGTATGTGCAGGTAATTTCTGATTTGAATAGATAGTAGTGTAAAAAAGCATAATCATATTGTGTTAATGCAAATGCCCATCAAAAGCACTGCATGAAAATAAATTAAGATATAATTCTTCAATAATGCATTTGTCCATAGGATGATTTTGGACAGATTAAAAACAAACACCTCAGTATCACTTAGACAAGGGAGTGGGTTGCTTCCAGGGAGGCCAATCATGAGCAGATTATGAATGGGACAGTAAATCAAAGCTGCCTACATTAAACCTTGTAGATTAGGTTACAGTTACAATTTGTTGTACATAATTTTTCAATAAAAGGAAATGATTTTTTTCTGAGCATAAATACTACAACCTTGGAAAATATATTACCAAATAATAAAGAATGTTGGGGAGAAATTACTTGGTAGCACAATGGATAGAGCCTTTGATTGCTTTGGATAAGATGAGCATCCTCAAAAACCTGAAAGAAATCTAAGTATTGAAACTCCACCTTCTTTCCTTTTTCCTATTTTGTTTTTCTTTTCCCTTTTGTGCCAGTGGTCATTGTATTATCTACAAAAATGTTTACTGGTAAGCTGAGATGGTTATAAAAAGATGTGAATCCAAGTTATCTTGAAAAAGGATAAATAGAAAATGCTCCAGACATATCCTGGTGCCTTCAAAAGGCAGATCACAAGGTTTGTATTTCCATATGAAGAAAACTTAGAAAGTTGCTTGTGAAGGCTTTTGAAAAATGATTTTCCTTCTACTTAAATGACATAATAATGACTAATATCTGAATTTCTTTCTTTTGAACACACTATTTTTGGTAATTCTGTAAAAGGCAACTGAGTAGAGTTGCAAATTTTTAATGTTGTTTTTTTTTTCTATTTGTTTTTGTTTGCTTTTTTGTTTGTTTGTTGTCAGGAAAGATTTATTAAGTGTTGTTCTGTCCCAGGTGTTAGGGAACTAGTTAAAAAACTATCAACACAAATTTTGGTGGTGCTTGTTGTTTTGTTTTTTTTTTTTTTTTCTTTTAGGCTGTTTAATTGTCTAATACTCAAATGTACAAAAGCTATGTTCATTTATTTATTGGACAGGAAATATATTACATTACAGGAACTGTGTTAGCCACAGTGAAGGGCGTCAACTCATGCAAGATGAGGTTCCTGCTGTACACCTGTAGTAATACATAAAATGTTTACATTAGAGGAGCAAGTAAAATTCTGGGAGGTCCAGAGGAAAGGAGACTTGAGGAATCAGTGGCAAAGTCATGTTCCTGGAATAAGTGACATTAGAAAGATCTGTAGCATTTAAAACAAAGACAAAATTAGGGAAATGTGGAAGAAGGATTAGGCGAAAAAAAGCAACACAAATTAAAACATTAAATTCATGTTTCAGAAATTGATCTAATGTAAAAGGAAGGAGAAGATAGTGAGAGATGTGGTTGTTTGATGCTAGCAAGTAAAACATTAAAGATCTGGTATATTTTCATTCAGTAAAAGGAAATCACTGAAGGATTGGTCCACTAAAGTGGGATTAGCAGATGATTAATCTAGCAGTGTGTAGTTTACAGAAAATAAATAGCCAGTTAGGAGGTCATCAGAACAACGCAGGGAAGAATCCTAAAACACTCAAGCTCTGTGATCTAATGGAAGAATTATGCGCAATGATGCCAGAACACAAGTGATCAAATTAATTCTTCACTATTTCATAATAAAAAAGTATTAAATACAAAGGAAAAGGTCAACCAGGACTTTAGGAAAATGGCATTAAAAATAATAATTCTGGAATTTCTGTGTGAGCTGCTCTTGAAAGCATGAAATCCAACATTGGAATGGTTGGGTTTTGAGCCCACAGAGAGCACTCTGGCATATTTTCTCATCAGTAGGTTGTAAATCTCTTGGCAAAAGGGAGAGATTTTTCTTGTTTCTTTTCCCAAGAGTGCTGGTTCTTAGAAAAGTTGTGTCCTAATTCAGTTCAAAACATGGCTTGGTGGCCTTGAAAGGGGCACTATCTCCAGGGATTCCACCAGAGTTAATCTAAAATCCTCAGCTCAAGTGGAAAACTAGTGCCTCTGTTAACCTCTCACAGAGCTCTCTGACTGTTGTAACTTCATGTAAAAATAGTGTAGCGACTGTTATTTAGTACATTTAGGAGTTTGAAAGCTGTTTACAATCAAGTGGGATGGTGAGGCTTCTTCAAAACCAGCCTGAAAGTGAAAAATTATTTAACATGCAACTTCATGTAACTGAACTCTATAAACTTGAGTTCATTGCTTTAAAAGCCATTAGGGACAATGTAACTGCATTCAATTGATATTTTTTCCCTTTACAAGTCCTGCATTGGGACCTAGATGGATATCATCTGTAATGTTGAGTGGCAAGGGAACTAAGTGCTTGAGACTGTGTGTGACATTTTCCACCTGGCTTCATGGCAGAATGTTCAAAAATTTTTTATTTTCAACGCTGAATGCTTTCTTTTTTACATATGGTTGGTGTCCTCCACTTGTACAGTGTCACAGTGACACGGACTGGCCACCCCTCTTGAGCTGAAAGGACATCCCGCCTTTGCCCCTCCTTTTCTTTTTCTTTCTCCCTCCCACCTGAGCCTGGGGAAGTAAGGCATGGCCCAGATCTTGATGCCTGTGAGAAAGCTCAATCTTTATTTTTCCCTCCCTCTCTCTTCCTTTTGAAGGCAATGTCCTGTCTCCCTTCACAGAGCAGCAGGCTTTGGAGATAGAAGTCGAGGGCTTGTGTATTAATCCTCAGTTCTCACAGTGATCCTCTGGAGCAGATAATTCTACCCTTACCCTCATTTTGAAGATGAGCTGTCTGAGGTAAGTAGAGGTAACTTTAGGTGCCTAAGGTTGACATTCTTAAGTGGCTTCACCTACATGACCACAATAGCCACAACAAAGCACTAGCTCCACAAACTGAACCAATGCATGTATTTCATAAGCCATTGTAAGGGCATGGCCTATAGTTTGAAAAATAGTGCTAGAATACATCCAGAGTGAGGGGACAGAGGTGACTAGTGAGGTCATCTGAATTCACATTGGGAGAAGAACTAAAGGAACTGGTAGGATTTACTCAGAGGTGATTTGCAACTGTCTTCAAATATTTGAAAGATTTTGTAGGGGAAGAGGTGTGAAAGAAGATGTTTAGACTTCTTTTTTACAACTCAGCAGTTGGGACCAATTCTATAGTCAGGAAAATGGCAATGAATTAAAAAAAAAAAAGAATTAAAAACCAAAGAATTTTCCCACCAGAAAGCATGTCTTAAAAGGACAATGAGTTCATTCATGAGGTAGCAAATTCTCCTTTCATTCAATCAGTAATTATTGAACATCCAACCAAATGTAAGGGACTTTTCTAGGATATAATCATGAATGAACAAAGCATGTGAACACTATGCCCTCATGGAGTCTCTGTTTAGTTGAATGAGGCAAATTAATAGAACTAGGTATGTGTGTATAATGTAACATAAGCACGGATATGTTCATAATATTGCTACACTGTGGTAGGTGCTCTAAAGAAAGGTAAACAGAGGTGGTAGTGATTCAGGGAGGGTACTAATTTATAGAGTTTAATAAAAACTTGTTGAGATGGTGATATTTGAAAAGAATCTTTAAAAAAAATGAGGGCCAGAGTCTTATGTTATTACAGAGGAGAGTATTGCAGGATATTAGAATAGAAAGTGCAAAACCTTTAAGGCAGATGGGCCCCCCAGAGTGCAGGAAGAAGTGGCACAGGATATTTCTGCTCTGTTCACTGATGATTATATCTTAGAAAAGTCCCTTACATGTGGTCCGATGCTCAGTAATTACTGACTGGTGAAAGGAGAACCTGCTCCCTCATGAATGAACTCCTGTTCTTTAATGACTTAGGTTTAATGATTAGAAAATTCTTTATTTTATTAACTGGAATAATCAAGAAGGAAAGCTGTTGGTGAAGTTAGAGAGGTTGGTGGGCAGGGCATGGTAGATTATGGAGAACTTTCTAGGTGAGGATTTAGAATTACCCAAGTTGAAAGGGATGGAGTTTGAGACCAGGAATGACTAAATATAACTTTTTTATTTATTTTTTCCAAGCAGCTTTTAAAGCAATTTTTATTATAATAAATATGTTTTTAAAATGTCAGTATTTGTTTTTAGTAGTTTTTTAAATTTATTTTTTTAAATTTATAAGTGACAGAAGAATGCATTAATTCTTTTTTTAATATTTATTTTTTAGTTGTAGTTGGACACAATATCTTTATTTTATTTTATGTGGTGCTGAGAATTGAACCCAGTGCCTTGCACATGCTAAGTGAGCACTCTCCTGCTGAGCCAAAATCCCAGCCCCAGCAGTAATTCTTATTACACATATAAAGCATAATTTTTCATATCTATTGTTGCATACAAAGTATATTCATACCAATTAGTGTGTTCATACATGTACTTTGGATAATAATGTCCATTACATTATAATAATAATGTCTCATTCTACCATCATTTCTAACCCCATGCTGTCTCCTTTCTCTTCCCACCCCTCTGCCCTATCGAGGGTTTGTCTATTCCTCCCATGTTCCCTCTCCCTATCCCACTATGAATCAGCCTCCTTATATCAAAGAAAACATTCAGCATTTGTTATTTTGGGATTGGCTAACTTCACTTAGCATTATCTTCTCCAACTCCATCCATTTACCTGCAAATGCCATGATTTTATTCTCTTTTACTGCTGAGTAATATTCCATTGTGTATATATGACACGTTTTTTAATCCATTCATCTATTAAATGACTAAATATAACTTTTAAAAAAATCACTCTAGTAGTCGTATAGAAAATTGTGGAAGCAGAACATTATCATACCACTAGAGGTGTGGAAAATTGCCTTGGATCCTCACTTATGTTGTATGTGATCAAAGAGATCCACCACCTCACAGTTCACAAACTAGAAGAGGGTTCTTGGTGGTCTCTTCTGACTTTGGAATCCTATGTGTCACTTTTACATTTCAAATTTTCTTCAGTGCTAAAAGGTCTGAAATCTCTAATGATGTTGGGGAAATAAATGTAGGCTTAATGGTAGCTAAGCAAAAGAAAGACTCTTAAAGACAGATTTTGCACATTATAATCTGATATCTACAAATGGACGAAAATTGGACTTGAAATGATTGTTTGCTAATAGGTAACTCAAATGCAGCCAAGTCTATGGAAGCATTTAGCTCCGTCTATTTATTTACTATGAGTTCAAAGCCAGTCTTAGCAATTTAGCAAGGCGCTAAGTAACTCTGTAAGATTCTTTCTCTAAATAAAATACAAAAATGGACCGAGGATGAGGCTCAGTGGTTGATAGTCCTTGAATTCAATCCCTGGTACCTTTCCCCACAAAAAAATTAAAAAATAGAAAAAGGAAAAAAGCTAAACTCTTCTGAGACTCTGTTTCTTAAAAGTATAATTTAACTGAACTGAAAATATTTTTAGAATTTTTAGTAAAGATATCAAATATCAATTATTTTATGTAAATATTTGGTCAATTCTGAATTTTAGTTTAATTCAAGTTCTTTTCTTTAAATTCTACAGTAGGATATATAAATATCTCTATCTAATTCTAGGTAGTCAAAAATATATATATATATATATATAACATGATCATAAAAGTTGTTTATAAATATTTACAGTTTTATGATTTTAATTATTTTCATGTTTATTTCATCTTCAGATCCATGCTACTCATTAGCTATTATATGTTAGCTATGGTTCTATAGATAATAGTACTCTCAGTTTTAAAAGAGATTTTAAACATTGCATCTTAAAATTATTTAAAATTTTTTTGCATTCTTTAGTTTCCATTATGACTTTGTGAGTTCCTTAAGATCAAGAGCCACATCTATTGCCTTCCCAGAAATACAGAATATGTTTACTATGCCACATTTTTTACAATATAGTTTCTTGGTTGTGATTTCTAGGAATTAGCAATAAATACCTGTAGAAGAAGGAAAGTGCAGATGGATTAGTAGGCAGGGAAAATCTCCCAGGCCAGAGAAGTTCATTGTAATGGATAGTTGTTTGCTTATTATACTAGTTATATACATTCATTTGGACCTTTAAAGATCAATGGAAAAATTAATTAATTCTCTCTCTGTGTGTTTATAAAATGTTAGACAAAACAAAAAAGGAGCATGACACTTTTTTCCCCTATAAAAACTTACACACAAGTTGGAGAAACATCTCAGCCCATGGAAGATGTAAATGCCACTTTACTACAGTGGAGGAGGGAGAAGCCAGAATGAGCATGAATTATGTAAAGACTGATAATTCCTTCAAGATTTCTTTTCAGGAAGGAAAGGTCTCGGGGTTAAGTACAGGATTTCTTAAGACTGGAAATATCCAAGCATTTTGAAAATAGGAGGAATAAGATAGGGAGATGCTGGAAAAGAAAATGAATATGGGAGTAAAAGGGTCCCAGAGGTGGAAAGTGGTTGGGCCTCTGTGACATCTTGCAGGAAAAGAGGCCTATGTTTTTATCTGGGCAGAGAAAGTAGGTGACTAAGAAAAACATACATCTCACTTTGCCAGAATAAATATCGTTCCCTGCCCATGGTAAACAGTTAATGTGAACCTATGACTCCATAATATATGAAACTGCTCATTTCTTTATCATGCGTAAACTTCTTGATTTGGTGGCAAAACAATCCCATACTGCTCCTATGTATTCTTACATAATTTTTTTTGTAAAATACAGGTGAATATGCAACTTTTTAGTGTAGCATAATCTTTTTGCAATATTTGTAAAGAGACAGAACCTTTATTTACTGAACTTCAAAAATAAGTGTAGCCTCTGTAAGACAGCTTCAACACAGCTAAATGTGATTTGGTTGATGCAAATGAGATGAGAGAGAACAGATTCACCAGTTAAGAACTAGTTTCCACTCATATTTTGCCTTCATCATTTTTTCCCCTCCTTAATGAATCCACAGAACCCCTGCTGCACTCAGGCAGCCTTTTAAAAATACCAGATGTTTCTGATGACCCTAGTAAACTCCTTAGAACTTTCAATATGTTTTGCAATTAGCTATTTCTGCAAACTTGAAGTTCATTGATACCATATCTAGCTGATGCCTCCTGAACTGATATCACAATCATCAGAACACAGCCCATCCCCAAGGAAGAACTTTAAAAGAATAAGATGATGGAATCCTTTTATCAGGCCCAAGAAAGAAGCTGATTATGGAATACACTTTTTTTTCCTCCTAATATATACATAACACTGCTGAAATTGATGAGAGCACATGATGTTATGCCAGCTAAATAAATTGGAACCTGGTTTTGAATGTTCGCTACTTTACCCAGGCTGTCTTAAAATGACTTTTTGCTATTTCGGTAGGTAGGTCACACATTAACTCATTTTACTTTCAGATGCATAAAAAATTATGCATGAACAAATCTTCTAGGTTATAGATAATGTAACATAACAATTGGAAGATAGTATATTTTAAACTGATAATGAAAATCTTTATTTTCAAACAAGCTCTTCAACCATCTCATTTCACACTGCTGATAGAGGACCATTCAAAACCAGAGCATATTCAAGTTATATGAATAAGCTTTTTCTTTGCCTCCAATATTTTTCCTGTGACTCTTCAGTCCATCAAGAAGTATCTTTACATATCTAGTTTATCACCCAACTCTGTGCTAGACAATGGGAAATGTATCCAGGGCACTTAAAATCCAGCTGAGAAGAATACTAAATAATTCAAAATGGTATGTACATAGCTAAGTAGTTGGTGAATGACATAAAAATCATGAATTTTCTAGAATTTAACAGTTTTATATTCTTCTCCAGTACTAGGGAAGAGAGAAGAAACTAAAGTTCCAAGAGCCAGAATGACCTCTCTTAAGTCACATCTAATTAGGGGTGGCTGCAGAACTGGAGTCTACTGATTTTAACACTTTGTAGATTGTTTCTCTTTCAAATTCAAAGAAAAGAATTATAAGTTAGCTGAATTAGCTGGAAATAGATATGTAAAGGATCTGAGAGCAGAAATCAAGTACTTGTATTGAACAGTACAAACTAGAAATGACATTTTATTCAAGTGTTTTCCAAGTATCTATATTGTAAGGTATTGACAACTAATGTATTTATCATATGTATTGTATTCATAACTGATGCCTTTGTAGATTTTTACCCAAATATGTAAGAACATATATAATAAATCAGCTCTGTGGTTTTAAAGTTTTTTTTCACTTATCATCTTACAAATTTTCTTGTGTTTTCATTTCTCTTAACTTTTTGAAGACTAATCTTTTGTACCAGTTATCTATGTGCTAAGGAAATTTGTTCTCGTTTTTTTTGTCCTTTTGATTCTATGTGGCATATTTAACTTTGGAGAGATCAGATAGTTCTAATAATATCCTTTTGATATCTGATGCTCGGTTTCAAATTCTTAGATAGGAATATAAATATCTAAAACCATTTTAACTCAAAACTATTTGAATATAAAATTCTCTCCATTGACAAGCTAACAACCTCATATTGATACATGTTTAACATATATTCATATATTAAATTTAGCAACTACCTTCAAGTACGAAACACTTTTTAATACATGTTCTTTATCCTTTTCTAGCCTGAATTCTGAGTCAAGACTGACAAATTTACTTTAAATCATATCTGTCAAGTTGGGATTCATTTAGCATAATACATTTATATTTGAATTTATTATCATCTGCTTTGTCAAGATATTCTAAAAGACATTCCTTGTTTGGTCCTTCATGTTCAATTTCATACCATGTTATTTCAAATAATATATAAATTTTGATATATTCATGACCAAAACATTTATTGTTTATAAGATTTTTGTGAGAATTTTCTCATGTAATGTTTTATAGACTCATGACTTCATTTACATTGCTCCAGAAATAGTTCCTTAAGAATTAGCTAATATGCCGATATCTATTTAACTTAATGATTTCAGCTTTTCTTCAGCAAAATGCAGAACTACTATTGGGAGGACATGTCTGTTCTTCATGGGTGTTGTACACGACCAGCTGTTACTCATACAGCTCGAGGGGACCTTCATTGGTAGTGCATTGGACTTGGCCTTAGTCCTAAACCACTTTTCTAAAACCATTTGATGTCTTTATTCCACCGGCTTCTTAAATTATGATTAAAATTACCACTTAAGACATTGCTTTCCTTCTCACACTTTTATTTCCCTAACTATGTCTTAAATTCTCCCTTGAAAACCCTATCCAATTTAATTATGGCTTATTCCCTAAAACTTAAGCCTGGGATGTGACTGTGGTATTCCTTTAGTGTTTCTGAGTGAGGTACTGGGATTGCTCTTTCCTTTCATGTATTTTTGCTTTCCTTACACAGAGGGGAAAACATTCAGTCATGGCAAATATTATAGGTTTGTTATGGCTTGGATATGAGGTGTCCCCTAAAAGCTCCTATGCTAATTCAGGAATGATCAGTGGTGAAATGACAAAATTATGAGCCCTGTAATCTAATCAGCCCATTCTACTTTGAATAGACTGAGTGGTAACTGTAAGCAGGTGGGGCATGGCTGGAAGAGAGGGGCCATTGGGGCATGCCTTGGAAGGGTACATACATCTTCACAGCAGGCCTTTCCCCCTTCTTTCTGCTTCCTGGCTGTCATGTCCTGAGAAGCTTCCCTCTGCTAGATCTTTCTGCCATGATGTGCTTCCTCACCTTGGGCCCAGAGCAATGGAGTCAGCTGAACATGAACTGAACCTCTGAAACTGTGAGCCAAAATGAACTTGTAACCTCTAAGTTACTCATGTTAGTAATTTTGATCCCAGCGATGTGAAACTGACAAACACAGGGTATACCCTAATTATACTTTGGGAGAAAGTTGGCATTTGGAGCCAGTGTTTTCCAGTTGTAGGTCTTGGTTGAGTTCTCTGAGTATCACGACATTTTCTACTTCTTCTATCCTATGGTTTTGGTCTTAAATGTCCTTGTGTATTGAAGGCTTAGTCCCCAGCCTGTAGCACTGTGGGTGGTTGAGAACCATTTAAGAAGTGGAGCCTCAATGGGAGGAAGCTAGGTCTCTGGGAATGGGCCATTGAAGGGGAAGTCTTGGAGGAGTTGGTCACTGGGGTCATGTGTCCGGATGTGCCCTTTAGATGCATGGGATATGGAGGAGTCATCTCCTTCCTGTCTCTAGTTGTTTTCCGGTCAACTTGAGGTGAGCAGCTTCCTCTGCCACACATTCCCCACCATGATGGACTGCCTCATCACAGGCTCAAAGCAACTGAGTCAAGCAATGGTGGACAGACTCCTCCAAAAGTGTGGTTTAAAATAAACCTTTTCTCCGTTAAAACTGATTACCTTAGATACTTTGTCACCTTAATGGGAAGTTGACTAACACATTATGTCATCTCCAGCAAAGTACCTGATAAATAAGCAATATGATTGCTTGGTGACTATAAATGTCCTTATTTGTGAACACACAATGCAAAAGGGAAAAAAAAATCTTTTCACAGATTGTTCTGATGGTATTTAGTAGAGGTAGCTAAAAACAAGAGGTTGCTCAAATGCCAAAATAAGCACAACAATATTAAAGCAGCTAAAAAGAGTCCAACTAAAGAACATACTCATGGCCACGATATCGATATCTGCTTTTGTTGTTCCCAGATATTGCACATCTGCATTACTACTCTTAAGCCCCTCATGGGAGTATTTATATTCAGTTTGTAAAATTTACATGATAAAACAACCCTTTGTCATGATAGTCAAATTTTTAAAATGATCCAGTGAGTCATGTTGTAGTGTCATGATCACAAATTCCCTTATTTTATGGAGTTTCTTTCAGTGACTCAGATTCTATCAAATTATATGGGAAGGCAACAGTGTTAATAAAACTAACTAAATAAACACTTAAATCTGTGCCTTGATTGAATATTTTCATTTTTTTTTCTAGAGGGGGAAAAAAATAAAAGTCAAGCCAAAATATTGCTGTCTAGAAATAGCCACTAAAATTCAGTGTTTCATTAACATTTGGAAAGGAGACAGGAATTCTAAAATGTTTCAGGCAGGCAAAAGGGGGAAGCCGTTTTCTCTAAAGCTAAACATTGTGTGCTGCAAACTTCTGTTCCGCACCCCAGCTCTCATCTCTCTGTTTGGTGTCCTGCTGTTTGAGCTTCGGATCCTCTTGTAAACACTCACTTGTGTGTTCTGCCCTCAAACACTTCGAATCTCAAATCTCCTTACCATTCTCTTCTGGCTCAAATACTGCAGGCTAAGTTTTCTCCTGTTTTCTCCATAATGCCTTCTTAGAAATGGACATTATTGTATTCTGATACAACAGTCACTAACAGGGCATTATGTAAAAATGTGGATGTGTAACTGAAGTGATTCTGCAATCTGTATTTGGGGTAAAATTGGGAGTTCATAACCCACTTGAATCTGATGCATGAAATATGATATGTCAAGAGCTCTGTAATGTTTTGAACAACCAATAAAAAAAAAGAAATGGACATTATTTTTCTTCGGATAAGTACAAGCACTGAGAAGAATTCAAGTGTTAATCTTTTGCCACTGTGAACTGTGTTCCACCCAAATCTTTTCACTCTACCATACATTTCTCTCTCTCTCTCTCTCTCTCTCTCTCTCTCTCTCTCTCTCTCTCCCCCTCCCCCCTCTCTTCCAGAACAAAACACAGCAGTGACATACTCATTGATGACCTCTGTAGTCATAAGATACAGTATTATCACTTTTACAAAGAAAACAAAATGCCACGAAATTGGTCGAGCACACTGGTTTAAAATAACAAGACATCACTGAAGTTTATACATGGTTTGTTCCATATTACATCTTTCTAGTTTGTCCCAATTAAGTACCCGTTGGGTCTCCATTTTGTCTTGTTTGCATGAAATTTTAGCATGAATTGACTACATGAAACAATAATTTGTAAGTATGAAGAAGAACGGCCCTCCAGCAGTGAAGTTCAAAGATGATATTTTTATATGGCCCCACTACAAAAAAAGAAAAAAAAAAAGATTGACAAAAAGAATATCATACTGTAAGGCAGAAAACAAACCTATAGATCCATAAAGTAAATTATGAGACAAGATTTCTGTATTCCCAAAGGCAAATGATACTGGGGAATTTTTCACAGATCAAAATTACCCTTAAATAATTCACATTACCTGCTTTTAGGGGACTGCAGCTCAAGTAAAAATTTTTGATGCTTCAAGTTGTATTTCTGTGTCATATTGTGACATAAAATGTTGTTTTCTAGTATATGGAAGGGACTCATAATGCTTTTTAAGTATCAGCTTGAATAAATTTCTTCAGTGATGTCTTACTTTATAATCATAAAGTAAGATTCCTTTACAGCCAACAAAAGACACCTATTCTCATAACTTGTGTCACTGTTACCATATGCATGACTTGAAAAATATCTGTTTATGCCCTTCTATTAGTTGGATAGTGTGATCTTTATCACATTCTTTTAAGAACTTTTCTTTTTTTAAAAGTCAGCATAGCAATATCAAAAAATCATTGAATGAGACATCAGAAAATCTAGTTACTAGTTGAGATTCTTCCAGTGATTAGAAAAACCAAGAGCTAACTATTTAGTGTGTTATTTCTCTATTTTATCTTTTGAGATAAGGGAATTGAATCAGACATTCTTAAATAATGTTTTGGATTTTAAAAGAATGTGACTCAAATGTATTCCTCATCTCACTACCAAAAGCCTAATCATCAACTAGCTTTTCTATCATTTTATCTGGCACAGTTTATATCTGCTTGAATTCTAGATCCTATAATATTTTCCCAAGTATTGTATCTTAAGGGCTGCCCTCATTTTTGCCAGATTTTTCTTCCTCTGCCAAATTCCTCTTCAATTATCTCCAGAGACAGGGCTGGACTTTGGTCCAAATATTAACTTCTTCCCAGGGAATATGATTGATTCCAATTTTGCAATTAATCCAAATATTTTTCTTATGAAAAACACTCCATTCAATTAAGTAAGAATTTTCTGAGCTATTTCTTTGACTCTGAAACCTTGTAGTACTACAAAATACACTTACATCAGCCTTTATTTTAAAGCCCCATAGTATGCATTTTGCTATATTCAAATATATTCTTTTCTGCGTGATGAAATTTCATGAATCCTATTGACTTGAATTTGAAGACAGAGGTATATATCTCATAAATCTAGAAAATTTCACATTGTAGAATATGGTATTGTGGTTTCTTAGCAGATCTAGAATAATGAAGATAATGCTGGGAAATTGGCTATTTTTTTCAGGCAATCAAGAAGAACATGTCGGTAGCATTAAACTGAAAATTCATAAATCATATCAGAATTCTTCCCCATTCTTCAGATGGAGAAATTGCTCTGGCAACTATGGAAGAGGCGTACTTAGGCCACTCACATACTATTTCCATGTAGTATAATTTTAAAGCAGTAAAATGCATTCACTGTAATTGTGCTATTTGTTAAGTTTGCACAAATATGTACTCTTGTGTATCTACCACCACAATCAAGATAAAGAATATTTTCACTTCCCCAATATTTTCATTTATGCCTCTACCTCTGCATCCCCTTCTCCTTTCTTCCTGCCCCAGTGGCTAAGGATCTGAGCCACAGTTTAAATTTTTTTTTCCTAAAGTTTCTCTTGAATTGAATCAACACACTGAATCATATAATGTGCTCTTTTGATGTGTCTAGATTCTTTTGGTCATGACAATGTTTTTGAGATTTGTAGGTGGCTGTATTTATTAGTCATTTCTTCAATTTAATGATGAAAAGCATTCTTATGTATGGATGGACCATAACTTGTTTATGTATTCACTGATTGATGGACATATTAGTTCTTTCCAAAGAAGCTGCTATTATGAGTAAAGCTCCTATGAACATTCTTGTTCAAGTCTTAGAATGTGAACATGTTTTCACTTCGCTTGTATAAATATCTAAGGATAGATAATGTAACTTTAAGAAACTGCAGAACTGTTTTTCAAACTAGAAGAGTATTATATTTCTACCAGCAACAAATGAAAGTTAACAATTGTTCCCCATCCTCACCAATACTTGGTTTTATCCATCTTTTTAACTACAGCCATTCCAATGAATGTAGTTTGTTTTGAATATATATATATATATATATATATATATATATATATATATATATA
>NW_026000076.1:3453946-3467677 GCF_001458135.2 Marmota marmota marmota | reverse complement strand
GTTCGATTCTCAGAACAACATACAAATAAATAAAATAAAGGTCCACCAACAACTAAAAAATATTTTAAATATATATATATATATATATATATATATATATATATATATACACACATATATATATGTGTGTGTGTGTGATATATATGTAACAGCGGATTGCATTACATTTTTTATTATACATATAGAGCACAATTTTTCATATTTCTGATTGTATACATAGTATACTCACACCAATTCTTGTCTTCATACATGTACTTTGGATAATAATGATCATCATATTCCACCATCATTAATAACCCCATGCCCCCTCCCTTCTCCTCCAACCCCTCTGCCCTATCTGGAGTTGTCTATTCCTCCCATGCTCCCTTTCCCTATCCCACTATGAATCAGTCTCCTTATATCAAAACATTCAGCATTTGGTTTTTTGGGATTGGCTAACTTCACTTAGCATTATCTTCTCTAACTTCTCTCCATTTACCTGCAAATGCCATGATTGTATTATCTTTTATTGCTGAGTAATATTCCTTAAGATAGCTGATGTTTAACATCTGGTGTTTAACATCTGGTGTTTAACATCTTATGTACTTAGGGGCACTTTGTATATCTTCTTTTGTGATTGTTCAAGTATTTGCCCATTTTTCATTAAATTGTTTCTCTTATCATTGAATTACAAGAATTCTTTATATATTTTGGATGAAAGTCCATTTTCACATCCATGTAATATAAATATTTTCTCCCAACTGTGGCCTGCCCTTTCATTTTCTTAACTTTATTTTTAAAATAGAGAAATATTCATTTAGATGAAAATTTTTGATGAAATATTTTACTTTCTAATATTTCTATTTTTTGGAGGGATATTTTGTGTTTATTTTATCCTAAGTTTTCCAGTTGTTTCATTGTTTTACTTTTTCTATTTAGGCCAGTATTTTATTATTAATTTTGCATATACTGTGAATTAAAGCTCAAAGTTTGTTGTTGTTGTTTTGTTGTTTTTTTCTTTTTCTTTTTTTTTCTTTTTTTTGCACGTGGTTCTTACTGTTCCTCTCTCCTTCTCCTATAAGTTTTCCTCCTCCATTGTTTCTCTTCCTCTCTCTCTTCTTCATATGCCCCATTGCTGCAATACCTTTCATGGCAATGGTTATTCACTGTTATGTAAATCTGCAGTATCAACTGATATATTACATGCATGAGTTTGCTTTTCTTATTACTCCTGCATTGATCTATAGCTAACTTAATGTCAATTCTGATTTGTCTTGATTACTTCAGTTTTATAAGTATTAAAGTCAGATAGTAACACCTCTAAATTTATTTTTTCTTTCACAAAGGGTTCCAGTCCTCTGCTGATTCAGAAATTTTAGAACCAGCTCATCAATTTCTATGTAATATCATAATTTGGTCTTGTTTGGAATTACACTGAATTTGTAGATTGATTAGGGAAAATTATCATCTTTAAAATAATGAGGATTGTCCTCCATCTAATTCTCTATTTCTTTGCTTTGTCTTTAATTTCTTTCAGGATTCTTTTGTAGTTTTCCAATGTATAGGATTTGAAAACATTTTAACTTCACACCTAAAATTTTCATAGGTTTGCTCTTTCTGTAAATTATATCTTTAAATATTTAACTTTCCAATTGTTTGTTGTCTATATACAGAATTGCAATGGACTTTTGCATGTGGACATGTATTCTGTGTTGTTAACTCCCTTTATAATTCCAGTAGCTTTTCTGAGCAATTCTATGATTTCCTACATAGCCAGTTATTTGTAAAGAGAAACCATTTTACTTATTCCTTTTAAAATCTGCATCCTCTATGTTTGTTTTTCTTGGCTCCTTGCAGGAGCTGCAATCTCCAGTATAATTTTTAATAGAACTGATGAGAACAAACATTTTTTTAAAGAGAGAGAGAGAGAGAGAGAAAGAGAGAGATAATTTTTTTTAATATTTATTTTTTAGTTCTCGGCGGACACAACATCTTTGTTTGTATGTGGTGCTGAGGATCGAACCCGGGCCGCACGCATGCCAGGCGAGCACGCTACTGCTTGAGCCACATCCCCAGCCAGAGAACAAACATTTTTGCTGTGGTTCCAAATCTTTTGCCAGAGCTGAGTGATATGAGGTGTAGATTTTGTGCAGATGTATCTTAGAGGTTGAGAAAGTTTCCTTCAGATTTGCTGTGGGTTTTTTGTTTGCTTGTTTTATTTTATTTTTTTTAAATCATGAATCTAAGTTTAATTTTGTCAATGCTCTTTCTGAATATAATGAAGGTGATTATATGGTTTTTATGTTTGTTACAATCCCAGATAAACCTCACTTGGTCATGATGTATTATTCTTTTTACATATCACTGCATTTGAATTGCTAATATTTTGTTCATGATTTTTGAGCCTATGTTTGTAATGAATATTGATTTATACTTAACTGTTTAATAGAATTCACCAGTCAACCCATCTTTACCAGGAATTTGTATGCATTTATGTCTGGGTTTAGAAAGTTTTAACTATGAATTGAAGTTAGTACATAACATTTTAGTTTGTTAATTTCTCTGTATGGGTTTGTTAGTTTGTGTGACCCCAAAAATTATTTTATTTAACCTAATCTATAAATTTATTGAAATAAGATGTTTATAATAATTTTTTAAGCTTTCAATGTTTGTAAGTTATCTAATGATGTTCCCCTTTCCCCCCACCAATATTAGTACTTGATCTCTTTTTAAAATGACCATTCTACTAGAAGTTTTATCAATTTTTTGATAAAAAATTTGAGCTATAGTACAATAACAATCTTTTGGTTGTCTAAATTTTTCTTGATGTTTTGCTTTGATTTTTTTAACTTATGTTTATTATTTTCTTTTTCTGCTTACTTTGGGTTTAATTTCCATTTTCTCTCTTAAGGTGAAAATTTAGATCATTGACTTGAGAATTTTTTCTTTTTTTTTTCCATGTAAGAATTTTAAAGCTAGAAATTTCCCTTTACCCATTGCTTTGCCTGAATCCCCCAATTTTGGTTATGTTGTTCATTTTCATGCAATATTAAAAATATTTTCTGTTTCCCATAGGATTTTTTCTTTGGGTCTGGAGTTATATGGAAGCACGTTGTTTTAGTTTTTAATGGTTTGTTTCAAAAGAACAGACTTTGTATGATTTTAGTCTTTTATATTTGATGAAATATATTTTAATGACTCTGACTATGCTCCATCTTCTTGAATGCTCTGTACGTACTTTAAAGGCTGTGCCTTCTATTATAGTTATGGCTTGAGTCCTCCAAAATGTTTAAGTGTTGGAAAATTACCTGAATTCATATGTTAATGGTTTTTAGAAATGGATCCCTTGGGAGGTAAATCAGATTAGATGAGGTCATGATCTACTTCTTCTATATTAATATAGTTATTAATATAGAAATTATATTAATATAGTATATTTTGATTTATATTTGCATTAATGATTGCATAAGTGTTTCATTTCCATTTATAAGCTAACTTATTTGTACTTCCACAAGACTACAATATAATGTGACAGTAAAGACCCATCATCATAGAAGCCAAACTAGTGAATATAAATATATTTGAAATAAAAAATATAAAACACAGTAAATTCTATTAAAGAGTTTGTAATGGCACTGCTATTTTTATTTGCCACAAAATAGAAAATAACACCACACATACAGATATGTTGTAGAAAGAATCTTTCTCATCAAATGATCAATAAATTACCTTATTCTTAAGATATACCCTGGAGGGATACACTGAGATTCTTCTCATTTAGTCCTCAAGACACAGGTGTCATTTTACATATGTTTATACTCTTAAGGTTTATTTAATGTAAATGCAAAAGCCTTCTTCCTTAAATAGCAAAAAGTAGTATAAATAAAGAATTCTACCTGGGTTTTTGTGGAAATGAGAATTATCAAATACGGAAACATTATTAACATAATCCACAAGGATTTAAGACCTCATTTCTACCTTGGTCACGTAAAAGAAAATGTCAATACCATTCTGTCTGTAGGGATGCACGTGCCACAGGAAGGGGACTGGCTCCTTGTGGTCCCCTTTCTCCCTAGTGTCTGAGTCCTCAGTATGAATTGGTTGAATGAATAATGAATACAAAGATCAGTTTTCCAACATTTATTAATTCTTTCAACAAATAATGGATCTCCGAGTATGTGCCAAATGTTATTACAGGAACAATGACATATGTATTCTCTACCTTCATGAAGCTTGCATTCTAGTAATGAGAATATGGAACAAATATTCTAGTGTGTTAGTGTGTGTGTTCTGGGGGCAGGAAAGTGGGAAGTTGTAATGGTTTTGAAGAATAATTTAGAATACTAACAAAAAAAAGAAAGAGGTAATTAAGGATGGTGGGGAAAAGGATTTAAAAGTTTAATCCTGGAAGATCCATATTTTAATAAATGTGAGCCCTGAGCAGAGGGACGTGGAGAGAAAGAAAGAAGACTTGCTCAGGATGGAGGCTTCCGGGAAGAAGCAATGATACATGTGGGTTCCTTGATGGAGGGGTGATTCATTTTTGTGGGTATTCCATTTCTGGTCATAGCAATTTGAGGACCCAGTTTAAAGAAACAGTACCTAATGATCTTACTTTTGAAATGATCACAAAACCAATTATGACTTTGTGACCATGTTGTAGACTTGAACCCCTTTTTTGATTGTTGAAAGCAACTTGTGGTGAAAGACAGGTTTGGAAGCTTAACCTTCATTAGTTTCACAACAAATCTGTCTCCGTCTCTTTTGATGTTTATTAGTAGAGAGGCCAAAAGTGAAAGCAGAGAAACCAATTAGCAGATGATTGCAATAATCAGCAGGAAATGATGGTGGCTCAAGTGGTTTGCAGTGGACATTGTAGATAACTTAAGGTTTATACTTAAGATTTGGAACTGAGTAACTACAAAGTAGAATTGTTGTTTAATCAGCAAGAAAACAAATAATAAATAAATGAAGTACTAGGACTTGCCAGGTAGCACAAAAAACTCACTTGAGGTTGATTGGAATTAATTTTAAATGAGAATAGTCAGTATGTTTGTGTGTCTATTTTTCACTAATATTCAGCTCCCCTAGAACATACTCAGAATTAAGGGTTGCATTTAATCAACTTTGGAATATTTCTAAGTGAGTAAGAATGAAGGAGGGAGCAGCACCAGGGTTGAGGGTTACACATAGGAGCAGCTATAATAACAACTCATGGCAGATAAGCTTATACAGAGGGAAGTGGGTGGTAAGAGAATGTGGAAAGGTGATACAACGAATGGGTCGATGACTCCATGGGGAAAAAAATGTTGAAGTGCACGTACAAGAGAATTAAACTGGAAGCAGGAGATGGCTGCTTGTTAGGATTTAAATCATGGAAGAAATGCTTATATTGCTGTTACAAGGCCCAGGGTCAAACCCTAGGTTTGGCATTACTGCTACATACACCTACACCATAATTGAAATAGTGGCTGAATGAGGTTGCAGAATTGTGCTATTAAAGATATAAAGAAGTAGAAGACCTGTTCAAGCCACCCTGAAAGGCCCAATTCCAGTTATCCAAATCCAGATTCTCTGGCAATTATTAAGAACACAAATAACAATAAGTATTGGCAAGCATTTGGGGAAAAAGGTATACTCATACATTGCTGGTGGGACTCTACGCTGGGAAACAGTATGGAGATTCCTCAGAAAACTTGGAGTGGAACCACCATTTGACCTAGTTATCCCACTCCTCAGCATATACACAAAGGACATGACATCAGCATACTATAGAGTTGTGGTCACATCAGTATTTGTAGCAGCTCAATTCATAATAACCAAGTTATGGAACCAACCTAAGATGCCCTTCAAAAGATGAATGGATAAAAAATATGGTAAATATATACAATAGAATATTGCTCAGCCATAAAGAAGAATGAAATCATGGCCTTTGCCAGTAAATGAATGAAACTGGAAGCTGTCATGCTAAGTGAAGTAAGTCAGTCCCCCAAAACCAAAGGCTGAATACTCTCTTTGATATAAGGATGCTGAATCACAATTGGGGGGTGTGGGAGGGGAGGTTCACTGGATTAGGTAGGGAGAACAGGGGGATGGGAATAACATAGACAGTAGAATGAATCATACATGCATGACCAGTGTAACTCCACCTCATATACAACCACAAAAATGGAAAGTTATACTCCATGTATGTATAATATGTCAAAATACATTTGACTGTCATGTATAACAAAAATAACAAATAAAAAAAAATCCACATTCTCAAGGTAGAATTCATGCCTGCAGAGGTAAAGTTAACCAAGTATTTGTTAATAATTACATTCTGTTATGTTTTGTTTCTACCTGTTAAAGGAAGTAGCAGTTAACTTGTGCTGATTATTTGTTTTTTTAAAAAAGGAAAAAATTACAACTGCATCAATAACTTTTTTGGAGAAAGAAATTTTTGGACTTAATAGTAATATTTTGAGGAAATGGAGAATATCTGACTCCTGTAACCATGCACTTCCATGTGATTTGCTTTTGTTATTATATTCACCGCTTGATATTCCTCAAAGCTGGTATGGACTGAAAGATTTGATGTGCAGAAATGGCCCACAAGTGTGATCAGAGTAGAGGAAACTAGATTCAGATCTACTGGTTGTTAATGCACTCTTTCAGCATATGGGTAGAACACCTATTTTCTGTCAGGTATTTCATTATGCCTATGTACATAAAGGTATGGCCCTTGAGAAGTTCCCAGGTCAATGAAAAGGACAGATCCTTTAATAGGTAATACAAATTTAATGGAATGGCTATAACAAATTCATACAAAGTGCTCTGGAGATACTTTTAAAGAATGTGTGGCTAAGTCTATGAATCTGCTCCCCAGGGAAGTGTATGAAAAGGATCTTAAAGGACTAGTGAGAATGTTAGGCATAGAACTTTGTAGGGAAGTGTTCCTTAAGAGAGCAATGATTGCATGTTCAAAGGCCCAGGAATGTTGCTAACAGGCAAGGCAACAGAGCATAGAGATGGACAGGTGCTCTTGTTGAGGGAATAAATGAAATTCTGAAGGAAAAGTCAGGAGATGAAGTTGAAAAGGTACAGAGGGGCAAGATTTTGGCAGGTCTGTCAGACTCTGGAATGGATCTTTATGAACAGGCAAAGCACATGCTGTATAAGAAGGCATTTCTGGGTGTGTGTGCAGTTTGGAGAAAGCAAAAAGATTCAGTAAAAATGGTTCTTACCTCCCCCATCCCCCTTTCATTTAACTTTCTCATCCTCTTCATGTATAACAGAAATCTCTTTAAAACTAAAATGCTGACAACATCCCTACCACATTAATTGAGAAAGAAATGCAAATTCTCTTTTCTCTGTGCCTTTTCTCCTGCTACAGTGGCCCACAATGTCTGATCAATATTTTCTGGTGCATGATGAAATATAGGAATTTCAAGCTTATATCAGAAGGTAGCTATTCACAATCCAGAAACTACTGAGGCAAGTGTTGACTGCAACAGCTATGCACTTCTCTGAACGCTGTTCTGTGACTGTTTCCCTGAAACTAGAGATTCCCTCGCCTTGTGGAGGGAGTCTGAAATCTCCCCAGTTTTCTAAGAGTCATTTCCATGATGGCATTTGTTTCAGTCAGAGTAAAGAGCCCACTTCTCAGGCCTTATGAAGTATTCATTACACCCTCTGCTAGGCCCTAAGTGCCAGTGAACTTCCTATTTTATTCTTTAATAACAACTTTCCATCTCATAAGAGTAGAATGCAGAAAGGTTCACGGGTATCAATGGCCAGGTAATTGAACTCTTAGTAGCTCTCTGTTTTACATGATGCTCTGACTTTAAGAATACTTGATAGTTAGCAAATATGCTTTTGATAGAAAAAAATCGAAGTTCATAAAATTAAATTCAGAGGGGTCATGCATAGAGGCCAATGTGGTTTGGATTCCCTGTTTTCCCTCTCTCCCACTCTTTGTTGACAAAGAGCAGACCCTTATACGAAAAGGAAATTTAATATGAAGCTGTCTGAGGTACAAAGGCACAGTAGCTGAATAATATCTTGTGAAGCCATAGGTCTTTTAATACAGTCTTCTTTATTGTAAAGAATAACATAATTTACTCTAGGAACGTGTGTGTGGCATGAGTACTTCATTTTGTGGTACATTCAGGTCATGAAAGAAATTATACTGCTTTCTTCTGAATATGAAAACTGAACAAGTCTCAGCTGTCTGTTTGTGTAAGAAGAAAACAAAGCACATCTTTTTATCCTTTTAATAGAGAATTCCCTACTACCAATTTGACTGTAGAATATGGGAAATAATTTATTACTTATATACTTTTAGGAGTAGAGAAATGAGAGTAAGATTTGGCAAGTCAACCTCATGGGAACTGATCTGCCTTGGCTTGACAGAGGAAAACAGAATTTTATAGAATTTTCCATGGACTGCTACCATGGAGTCATTCAGGAGCACATTCTGACCTGTATGCATTTATGAAATTTATTGCTACTTAAGCTTGTCTGGACAATTTTGGGCTGTTAGAGGGGTAAATAATTTATTTGGAGATTATAGCAAGGTCATCTTAAATACTTCATCAGAAGAAAAGAAGATGGGAATTGCATCATGCTCTTTGACCAAATAGCACACTCTCCATAGGTGAGACAGAGGGCTCTGCCAGAGTCGGGTTGCAGAACTCTTACGGATTAGCATAAGTGATGTGATTTGAGTTGTCATGGACCAGGTTACACCATTAACCAGATGATATCAGTGTCTCTGCTAGGGCACAGCCTTCCTCTGATGGGCAGCATTAGCTCAAAATTGTCTATCTGGGGGCTGAGGATGTAGCTCAGTTGGTAGAGTGCTTGCCTTGCATGCACAAGGCCCTGGGTTCAATTCCCAGCATCACAAAAAAAAAAAAAAAAGTCTATTTGAGAGAAATTAGTCTTCACTTAACTCAAAACTCAGTCTTCTTCATGACCATGCTTAGGTAAACTTGCAAAGCACAACAGTGAAGAACAAAGCCTGGGAAGGGAATGAAGGAAAATCCAGAGCAAACTGGTGGAATTTTCCTTATGACAGGCAGAAAACAAACAAAAGATTGTAATCAGGGTTTCTGCCAACTGAGAGGTGAAGCAGGAACTGCTTTGGAGGCTCTGAGGCATTATGGGGGCCCTAGTCTCTTTAAAATGAAAAGTTAAAAGCAGCAGCCAGGGAGGCAGCTGAGTCTTTAGCAGCCCCCCAGACCCCGCAAGCAATTATAAGCTGGTTTCAGCAAATACTGGTGATGGTAGGCTTTATTTCTTTTGAAGGTAACTATATCTTTTGACATATCTTAAATCATGAGAGGGGCTTATGTCCTCGTGGTTTTCTATGTCTCAGCAGTTCCCTAATGCCAGTCTAGTTTCAAGAACACTCAGGCTCAGTAAAAGCGAATTTCACTTTTGGTAACAAGGTGCAGATGATTCTTCTGGTTCACAGATAAAATTTAATACTTTCTGTTTGAACATTTTTTTTATTTTTAATTTTAATAAAGTTATGTGCTAAGTTATCATTTCCATCATGTTCATCATAACCCTTTTTTACACTGCACTTAACTTGACATTTCTTGGGCAGTGAAAAACCCAGAAACTACAAAAGTCATATGATTTGAGTCTAACTTCACTGCTATATATATTGACAGTGCATCAAACTTTAGTTTTAATTTAAGCTCAGATTACTGAAGTTTTGTCTCTGAGTCCTAGAAATAATTTGTTAGAGATAGAAACAAATGCTTTCACATTTGATCAAGAAACATGGGCATGATGAATCAGTTAAATCCTGCTTAAAACTATACTCTGTCACTTGACACATATAATTAAACTTATATTCATTTTTTTTCAACATGCATTTATTGAGCCCCTACTGTGTGCTTGGTTTTCTGCTCAGGGGCTGAAACATAAAATAAATCATACATTATAATCCCTTCAATAAACACATAGTTTATTAGAGGGTTATAAGACATGAGTTTAATTAATTTTGAAACCAAATAGAAAGGGATGTGTTTTAACCAAGAGAAGTAAATTGAAATGGGAGCATTTATTTCAATGTCTCTAAGGGATAAATTTTCAACTAGGAAAGAATCACTGGAAATGTAATTTTGAGTTATACGTTGGGGGATAGATAACAACAAAGCCATTCCAGGTAAAAGGGCCAGCGTGAGCAAAGGCAGAGGTATGGGAAATCCAGGAATAGTCAGAGCTCAGTCTCATTCTAATACTTCACTTTCTTTGAAAGCCAGCTCTTCCTTTCACGGCTCTTATGAAATGAGGCTAAGGATGGCTGACATCTGAACACTTGGCTTAAGGTGAGTTTGTTGGCCAAATCAGAGATCACTGGATTCATAATAACTAAGAATTTGACTTCATGTGTATTTAATAAGAAAGGATTTCTTTGACATTAGCATTTTGTATAACAAAAACTACCAGCAACAACAAATACAGTGTCTGTGACAGATTAGAATAAATAAATCAAACCTATAAGCTTTGGCATTCCCAGCAGGAAGGCAAAAATGACCCCTGATGAAAATCCTCAAAGACAAGGTATCCAACTGAAATATGTTTTACAGCCAAATCTGACTGAATGTAATTAATTCCTCAATGGACAAATCTTACAGAAGAATCTCAAAGAAAGATGTTGTGTAATACCACTATAATTCAAAGCATTAGATGATAATAAGGTTTACTTCAATGTTTTTGTGTACCAAAAAATATTCTAAATTTCATGACCAAATCTAACAAGTAGATTTGTCCATGAGATTCTACCTTGAGTTAGAAAATCGGATTTTAACTTGTTCTCCCATGCCAATGACTTTTTGTATACATTCCTTTCTGCTTCTCTGTCTCACTTCTCCCAACACAAATATCCACTCATTTTCCTAGGTTTTCACTCCCATAGAGGAAATTAGGTGAATAATTATTTCATCTAATATGTCAAATTAATTTTTCTGGGAATCTACATTTCTTAAGTGTACTAATAACTGCCTAAACACAAACATGTTGGTACTGGTTTCTTTACACCATTATCCAGGACAGCCTTGGAAGACTATGGGTCATCTTCCCTGTGCTCTCAGACCCTCCTCACAGAGAATGCCTTGTGCATTTGATGGGGCAGGAGGCCGGTCATCTGTTATGTGGCAATAACATCAATAACAACTATAGCATACAGGCAATATATCAGTCAAGAAGAGTTTTTTGGCAACATTTGCAAGGAAAATTCTAGATTTCCCCTAGGAAGGAGGCAGTATATCCATCCTATACCTTATTCCAGCAGACTTTCACCAATAGCAGCTTTCTCTAGGAAAATACAAAGTATTTTAGAGTACTTCAGATTCTGTGAGTGCAAAACCCTTTACTTGGAGAAGTTTCTGAGTTGCTTCAGCAGTCTGGAGAGTACAGTTGCCTCAGAAGAGATGATAACAGCCCTGTTGTTACTGAGGATGACACAACATCCCATGCCCTGTGCAGGTGGAACTGTCACCTCTGCTTTCACTCAAGGAGATTTCAATAAAATGTTTGTGTCAACACCTATGGGACTTTCAGATTTGAAATTAAAGTTTGCACATTATTCTTACTTAGCCTTTGTGGAATGCTTATTTTATAGATGCTTAAAGAGAAGTGACATGGGAAGGGGATGGAGCTCAATCTCATTGTGCCTTTGTGTAAAGGCACAGTATAAAGCTAGCTCCTAGGATGGTGATGAATAGAGACTGTTATATTAGGTTTCAGTTCTCATTAACACTGATTGGCTGTTAACAAGTGCTGGGAGGATTAAATTAAATAATACACATTAGGAAATAGAATATTTGACACATAGCAGACATTCTGTAAAAGGAGCATTATTGCCTAAACATTAAGCAGAATCTCTCACAGAAAGATTCAATGACTCTTCTAGTGATAGCTTATCAGAAATAGAAGAGTCCAATTCCATATTAAAGAGGAAACATTTCCTATAGATATCAAAAAAAATGTTTCACATTTTACTTTAAATTCTGTTGATGGTTAGAAAGGTCCATGATGTGCTTGGAATCCTTTAATGAGAAGGATCCAGATTCCTTGACCTGCTGGTTGGAGCCAGTTTCTACCTAAGACCCACATCTGTTTGGATTAATGCACTGACTTGGAGAAGGTCTTGTCAGAGTCTTGGAAAGAAGCCTAATGAAGGAAACATGAAAACAAACTAGTTCCTGTCATGCATGCAAATTTCAAGATTGACTCTTTGAATCTTTCATTTTTAAAGTGTTATTTGGCACTGTATGGATAGAAGGAAGAAATGTTCATAAATCTTTAGAAGCAACTATGCATGAGAATCCCTAAAAGAGAAAAAAAATAACAAATTTTTGGGGAATTGACTGTAGATGAGATTACTGATCACCACAGTTGCAAAACTAGCTTAACACTTCCCTTGATATTTGCGCCAAGAATCTGCAAGACCTGAGTAATCCCTGGTCCAGGGACATTACTCAGAAACAACTGTTGTCATCCACCCCAGATAAATAATAAATGGGTGAGAAAGTCATTATAAGACCCTTTCATAGTTCTCTTACTACTAATTTTGGAGTCTGTCAGTGATGACATGCTATTGCAACTTATAGACAGAAAGAAGCTTCGTAGCAACATACCTTGGTGGAAGAGGATCTGCCCCCCCCCACGTGACATTCCTTTACTCATTGTCTCTCATTGCCTCTGACTTTCTTCATGGCCAATTTGTGACAGTTTTTACCCAAGAAGTGGAAATAATATCTGCTTTTTCTCCCAGGAACATTGTGAGGATAAATGAGGTAAATCATTTGAAGTGCTTTGGGCTCCACTGATGATAAGTGCTATGTTATTTCAGAGCATTATTATTTACTTTACAAGTGACTTGTCACCATTCCTAATCTGTGCAAAGCACTTTGAATTCCTTAGAGAAAGACTTGATATTGAGTGAAAATTTTATACAAGTGGATAATATGTACCACATAAAATTTATTCTGTTAGAGACCCTGATACTATTCTGGGGTGGGGGGTGGATAATTCATGCTGTAGCATAGTAGAGAAGAAGAAATATTGGGGCACATTTGATATTTTAAACTTGTTTTCAAATAAGACCTCTCAAACTAGCCCCTGATACTCACGTATATTTGAGACAGATTACATGAATGTGAATATTTGGTCTATATAACATCGGTCCTTAAAACTTCCCATTTTATCTTACTAGTCCACTCAAAAATGATTTATCAAATATTTTTTAAAAATATTTTTTAGTTGTAAAGGGATCTTTTATTTATTTATTTATATGTGGTGCTGAGGATCGAACCCAGGGCCTCACACATGCCAGGCTAGTGCTGTACCACTGAGCCACAACCCCAGTCCCTCAAAAATGATTTATCAAATATTTACTGGGGTTCATCAATACCAGCGGCGACATAAACAGTTGGTCTCCTGGTAGGGGGGGTGAGGCACAGACACCCGAGTCTCCTCAATTTGTCGTCGAGCCAGAGGGGAGGAGCCAGGCCGCCGCCAGCGCCCGGAGCAGGCCCAGCGGCTCACCAGCGTGGTGACCGCGTGACCCCAATTGGAGAGGGGGCGGAGCGGAGCCGCCACCAGCACCCGCAAGGTGGGCAGACCCGCGACCCAGTGGTACATGGGCGTGGTAGGAGGGGCAGGGCAGAGCCGCCGTTCGCGCTTGCAAGGTAAACAGACCTGTGACAGCCTGGCGGGTCAGGCCCAGTGGCCTGCCAGTGTGGTACACAC
>NW_026000076.1:3399977-3451428 GCF_001458135.2 Marmota marmota marmota | reverse complement strand
ACTCAGTGGTTTAAAACAGCACAGATTTAGGGGAGGGGAGAGGTGGGGAGGGGGGAGGGTGGAGGATGGGAAAGGCAGTGGACCATAACAGACACTAGTATGGCAATATGTAAATCAATGGATGTGCAACTGATGTGATTCTGCAATCTGTGTATGGGGTGAAGGTGGGAGTCCATAACCCACTTGAATCAATGTGTGGAATATGATATGTCAAGAAATTTGTAATGTTTTGAACAACCCACTATAAAAAATTAAAAATAAAAAAAAAAGAAAGAGAAAGTGGAAAAAAAATATTTACTGGGAAGTTACTATTTTTCTATTGGAATAGATTCTAGTAATACAAAAATGATGAAAGTAAAAAAAAAAATCCTAAATAGATGGTAACATCAGATAAAAAGAAAAACAGGCACCCTTCTGGGCTATCTCTGCTTTTTATTATCATCAAGGTATTTAACAACTCTGTAACTTGTAGAAAACTAATAATAATGCAAATATTTCTTATCCGTAGAACTACAAGTCAGTTTAGCGTGCAATTGATCATTGCAGTACTTATTGAACTGCTTTGTCTCTATTTGTAAGTGTATCTCAGCAAGTTGTAAAACAAAGGAAAAATAGGGCATAACAATCTAATAGTTAAATTAGAAACAACAATGTAACATAATGACCTTTTAATTTTTTTTTTCCTTTTTCTTTTAGTACTGGTTATCCAACCCAGGGGCACTTTTACCACTGAGTTACATACACAGCCCTTTTTAGTTTTGTTTTTTTTTTTTTTTTCATTTTGGTATAAGTTCTCAATACATTGCTTCTGAGGCTGGCCTCAAACTTGTGATTCTCTTGCCTCAACCTCCCAAGTTACTGAGATACAGGTATTTGCCACCATGACTCACAAAATGATGCTCTTTAAAAAATAAAAACATTTTGACATTTGCCATTGTCAAAGTTTCCCAATAGTGACAGTAGTACTAGAACTTTACCCATTGCCAGTTTTTAAGGATGCTTCAGAGTAAAGATTTTGATCTCTCATACTGCTCTCTAGTACAGAACCCAGCACAGCTTGGAAGAGAGCTAATTCCATGTCTCAGATCAGCAGAAAATTCAAACAGACCTGGACATTTTGTTTTGCTATTTATTAAGAATGCTTTTAAGGTAAGAGAAGCAATGTTATAAAAGACAAAAGAAGAACATTTAAAGAAGCTCCAGATGGCTATGTTGAGATTGTTTGATTATGTAAAAAAAAATTCATATTAAAGTTTATTATAATAAATTAGATTTGTGAAAGGACCAGGAAGTGTTATTGATACTCAAATCTTATGTACATTGTATTTAATCCAGTTCTCTCAATCTATATGTATTAAGCACCTACTATGGGCTGTCACTGGAACTTGAACTCTAGGGAAGGAGGGGAGATTAATGAGTAAAAAAGGCAAAATTTTGTATGTCAGCAGCACTAATTACCATGAGAGAAATATATCAAGAAATTGGAAAAAAAAAGAAAGAAAGAAAAGCTACAAGGAGGACAACTAGCAGTTAATTTGGGAAAAGAATGTTCCAGGGAGAGTAACGAATGTCAGAGAGGAGTTGAGTCTTAGGCTGCTGGAGAGGGTTTGCCTTCCCTGAGAACCCAACAGCTGCAGTGTGGACAGAGGACTCCAGGTGGCATAAGGGCGGAAGTGAGGTCGCTGCCTGAAAGGCTATTGCAAGAATCTGGCAGGGACATTATGTTCATTTCAGAAGTGATCAGATTCCGAATATATTTCTAAGTTGGCACTAACAAGATTTTCTAAAGGAGTTGATACCGGGTAGGAGAGAAAGAAAGTTGTTAAGGATAGTGCCAAGTCTTTGCTTGAAGAACTGCAAGAATGGATGGGGCAAAAAAATGTGGAGAAGCAGGTTCAGGGAGGAAGACCAGAAGCAAGGTGCTGAGCATATTTATTTCCCAATGGGTAATTAAGCATTGGAGAGGAGATGCGAAGTAGGCAGTAGTTGGTTGAAGCTGGCGGTCTGAGGGCTCCACCCTTGACATTGCTGTCAGTCATCAGAGTGTGTGTGCGCTGGGCGTGTGAACGCATAGGTCGAGAAGATGAGAAGGAAAGAACCATCAGAGGAGATAAAGAGGGATGGTCAGGGAGAACCGTGAAAGTGTTATTCAGGAAATCAAGTGAAAACCGTGTTTCAAAGGCAGCAGTGACAAAAAAAGAAAAGTGGAAAAAAAAAAAAAAGGATTGGTTGGTAAGGTTGTTTTTTAAGGTTGTAAATAAACAAGTTGTTGGTACATTATTATGAGGGTTTAGAATTATTGTTTGCTTGATTATCAAGTTTCTCTGGGAATAACTCCAGGTCCTGGAAAATGTTACCATTCACCAAGAAGAAAGGAGTGGTGAACACTGTCACTCACAGGATCATGTGGGAAGTAGCTCTAGCAATTTGTAACAGGTGTGGTTGCACACAAGGAAAGAATGATCCCAGCACTTTAAAACGATCAAAGAACTGTCGTGAAGAGCTGACTCAAATGCAGCTTCAATCTGAGATAAAAAATACTACATTATCTTTTTAATTATAATAATGTAATGATGAATATTATGGTCTGGACATGAGGTATCTCCTGAAAGCTCAAGTGTGAGACTATGCAAGAAGGTCCAGAGGGGAAATATGTGGGCTGTGAGAGTCTCAACCCAATCAGTGAATTAATCCCCTGATAGGGATCAACTTGAGTGGTAACTGAAGTGCGAGGGTGTGGCTGGAGAAGATGGAACTTGGGGGCATGGCTTGGGGGATTGTATTTTGTATCCTGAGAGTAGAAATTCCCTCTGTCTGCCTTCTGATCACCATGTGAGCTGCTTCTCTCTGCCACACTCTTCTACCATGATGTTCTGTCTCACCTCAGCCCTGAGGAATGGATCCTGCTGTCTATGGACTGAGAACTCTGAAACTGTGAGCCCCTAAATAAACTTTTCCTCCCGAAAGGTGTTCTGGTCAGGTCCTTTAGTTACAGCAGCAAAAAAAGCTGACTAAAACAATGAGGAATATATGATATTCACCCAGGTTACTGTAAAGACAAATCAATGAGTTATGTACTGCAGATCATTTGAAACTTAATCTATAGGAAAGAACAAGTTATAAAACATTATATAAAGATAGATCTGTTATATATACATAGAGAGAGATCTGAATATATAAGCAAAACATTTTTTTCTATTAAAAGGGGATCAGACAAGTGATACGTCACTAAAATTTAATTGCACTGCAAGTTCAAAGCCAGCTTCAGCAACTTAGCAAGGCCCTAACATAATTAATCTATAGGAAAGAACAAGTTATAAAAAATATATAAAGATAGATATGTTATATATACATATATTAGAGAGAGAGATATCTGAATATAGAAGCAAAGTGAGACCTTGTCTCAAAATAAAACATAAAACAGGCTGAGGCTGTGGTTCTGTGGCTAAGTACCCCTGCTTTCAATCCTCAGTACAAAAACAAACAAAAATATATATGAAATAATGTTAATAAACATTTCATATTCTACATAACAAAAAATCACTCTACTTTGCATACTGGGTGGATCTTTCAGCTATGCACAACTTTATAATATTATAGTTGATTGTTTAAAATATCTGTTCATTGAATTATACAAACCCTACACATTTTGATATGTAATATGTAATAGCAAGCTCACAATGGCTGATAAAAGCTTTTCAAAATTTTAATCTTCTCCTAAAAATTCAAATTTTATCATGACAATAAATACTATTAGCTTGAAGTAACAAGCTGACTTCATTTATTTTCAGGAAATTATCTGCCCAACAACTAATGTCAACATAGTGGACAAAGCACCTATCACCTTAGTATTGTTATGAAAGTAGTTTGAATTCATGTAGTCCCTAAAACGTTCTTGGAAAGCCCCCAAATCTATGAATCCCACTTTGACAACAGCTATTGTAAGCTATTATGAGAGTACAGAGGAGGCATATTTACCCCAAGTAGGGTATTAAAGATCAGAGAAGTCTTCTTACAGAAAAGACAGCTGTCTAAGTCATGAGGATGCTTGAGTGGGTAACTGGGGGGAAACACAAGCACAGGTATGGAGGCAAGGCCTCACAGTTGGAAGGACCTGCAGAAAGTGGGTGGTGCTGCAGTATCCAAAGCAAGGCACAATGGAGATGGCAGACAGAGTCAGGCTAGATCCAAGAAGGAATATGCTACATTAGATAGTCTCAATTTCACCCTTTAGTCAAAAGAATGTAAGCTTTAAGAGGAAGGGTAGAATTATCTGATTTTTATTTTAGAAAAATTACTCACCTGAAACATAGAGTTTAGAACAAACATGGAGGTAGGGAGGGCAGGTGTAGAGAGATTTCTTGTCTGGTGCCTTCTTCTGACTCCTTTATTTAGTAATTTCCAAAATACAAACATATGCTTGTTATGAAAAGTAAAATAAAATAGAAAACAATATATAGAAGCAAAGCGAATCTCTCAGATCCCCTCACTCTCATCCCCCTAAGGCAACCAGTGCTACGGCTGGTGCTCTGTCCTTCAGAGATGCAGCGGTTTTGCCATTTCTTTGGGATTGTGAGGTAGTTCAGCCATTTGATGGGTTTTGAATATGAGGCTGGAACTTATAGAAAGGTCAAACCTGGATGTGTGGGGAATTCCCAAGATATGAGGCCTGGTTAAATCCATGAAGGTGGATGAGACCCTTGTGGGACGACCACACAAAGAGAAGGTGAACACACTGCAGCCTGACCCATGGGAATCCCCACCACACAGAAGCAACACACAAGATCCTAGTCTCAGGGGAAAGAGAGACCAAAGGGCTTTCAGTGGAAATCCTGACCAGGCAGGATTAAAAACACTGAGGGTGTGTCTTTACATTGAAAGTCTGCTGTATAAATCCTGAAGGAGGATGGTGGATTTTAATCAAAGTTGAAAAGAGAGTTTTTATCAGACTATAATAGTTCTCCTGATGTTTTGTGCATATTATATAAATAGAATGCAATTTATCTTCAGTCAGAACTTCAGAGACAGTCATGCCAGCAGACCAGCACCCAGAAAAATTAGCAAAGGATGAAGGTTGCTGCTAATTCAATATTAAATAATGGGGAGAAGTTTGTATGCCCTACTAGGGGAGGGTTCTAGAAATAACAGGGGGAGGGATTACTTTGAGGAAATTGTAAGGTTTCAGAAAATAATAGAAAAGGAAAATATTGAGAGAACTGTCTGCCACTGGAGTTTGTGAAGGGGTAAGAAAATCTCCCAGAAAATGTATGGTAGAGTTTAGAAAATGAAAGGAAGAGGGATGTGATGGATTTCTAGTAGGTAAGCAAATAAGATAAATAAAAATCAAATTAAAGTAGTACATATCTTGACAATCATAAGTAATGCTTTATCTTATTTTTATTCAAGTGGACAAGATCCTGGAGCCCTCAGAATATAGGTGCAAGCACCATATATTGTTATAGTGAATAAATACTGATTTTCGAGTGCTTGGATATTTTCTCATCCAATAACCTGTATTCCTCACAACCTATCTGATATATTTCTCTAACAACTACATATCAAATACTTTACTAGGTACTGGAGATATTCATATAATTAAAATAATATTTTTCTTTAAAGAATTCGCATTCACCCTAACTAAACCTCCACCTAAACCACTAACAATAATACATTGTTGTAAATGTAGCAGGAGAATTAACTTAAATACCTGTGAGCAAGAAAATGAATATTTATTGTTGTAAGCCACAGAAATTCCATGGTTGTTTGTTAGACAGCAAAACTGACTGATAAATATTGCATGTTGACTCTCCTCCCCCATCAGAACAGCCAATCCAGCAAAAGCTGGAGGTACTACAGCTCAGTAGTGTGCTTAACATACACAAGGCCCTTGGTTTAATACCCAGCACCAAACCACAAACAGAAGATCTAGCAACAGCTCTACTATAACTTCTTAAAGGTTAGAACATTTTCAGACTTTTAGTTTTCCTCCAAGATTAGACCTTCAATATGATAAAGTAATCTTACATCTGATCTAAATATCTCCTGTGTAGGAAGTGTTGTAAAATTTGAGTCTAATTATCCAAAAATACATAGTACAATTCAGCACCTCTGTCTTTATCTATGAAGACAGAATCTTAGTACAGCTAATGAAATTTGGTGACATATAGAGAAATGTGTTTGTTATGTGGCTAGGTTAGAATTATGGTTTGTTTCAATTGAAAGGTTGGTTATCTTTGAACATATTTAATTTTTTTTTTCTGTATGGATTTGTTACCTTTCAGGACACATGGTTTGAGCCACAATTTATCAAAATACCTGTCCTGATGAACCACTTAATGGTGGAAGTACTGTTTCTGTAAAATGTGCTTTTTTTTTTTTTTTTGCAGAATTCCATTGGGTCTAACATTCGTCCTTAAAGACAGTTTATTTTTTTTATATCATAGAGAAAACCTTTATTACATACTAGATAGGAAGAATTTTCTTTTTTTTCATTTTTAAAAATTGTATTTGTTATATCTGGCAGCAGAATGCATTACAATTCATCCTGCACATATAGAGCACAAATTTTTCATATCTCTGGTTGTACACAAAGTAAGGAGTCTAGGAGTGTCGCAACATATCCACACAAGGGTGCGTACCTCTGCATTGCCTCCATTCAAAGTGTAACAGGACTAATTGGGTAACGGGGTTCAGTTTAGGCAGAAATCTAATAGAGTTTAGGAATAGATCATTTCCTCCATGGGGCTAGGTATTCAAAACTACCTTCAGCCTTTTGTTTTTGGTCTTTTCCCATAAAGTGCTGAGACTTATTCAATATAACAGGCCTATGTGATCTTGATACAATAATAGTGTTTAAAGAAATATGTGCAGCTTCAACTGCTTTTTCACTTTAGTCTGGAGAAAATAGGTGGCTTTGAGAAGTACTAATCTATGTCCCCCTTGGTCAGGTGTGTCAGTCTCAAGGCTAACATGACCTCAACAGCTTCAAGACACATTATTATATTTGTATCTACATGTTATTTTTTTAAAAAATGTTTTAACCTCTTGAGTTCTTTTCTTCTTTTTCCTTTTAAAATATTTCTAAACACCTATTTGAAGAAAATGTGAGGTATAAAATAAAACTTTAGAAGGAAGATAGTCACAGCTGAGGAGTAAGAGGGGCCTGTGGCTAAGTATGACTTCACCTGAATGTGGCACAATAATAAGTGTGCTCGTGGTGAGTGGGATGCTGCAGCTTTCCATGAACGTAAGGGGAAAGCAAATGTATAGCACACGGAAAAATAAATCAACTTGTCTGCCACAATGGAATTAACTACAAATAATCATAGAGAGATAGCTAGAAATCCTAAGACATTTGGAGATTAAAACCACACTTCTAAATAATGTATGTATTAAAGAAGAAAGTAAAGGGAAATTTAGGAAACGTTTTCAGAAAAGTGAAAATAAAAATATAACTAAACAAAATTTGTGGAGTGCAATAAAATCAGTGCTAAAAGGGAAATTAACATTAGATGTATGTATTAGAAAAAAAAGAAAACATAAAATCAATAATCTGTGTCCACTGTTGAAAACTAGAAAAATAAATAAATCCAAATAAATTAGAAAAAAAAACAATAAAAATTAGAACAGAAATAAATGAAATGGAAAATAGGAAAATAGAGAAAAATCAACAAAACCAAATCTGATTCTTGAAAACCTAATAGAAATAGTAATCATTTTTTCCAGAATAATTAAGAAAATACCAAGAGGATACATATTACTTGTATCAGAATTGGAGGACAGGAAACCACCACAGATCCCAAGGACACTGGTGGGACAATGAAGATATGCTTCGAAGAGATCTGTGCCCACAACTTTGACAGCTTGGATGACATGGACCAATTAATTGAAAAGTGACCTACAAAGTGCAAAATTCATGTAAATAGAAACAGACATCTTTTTTTTTCTACTATCCTCCTATTTTAGGGATTTATATGAAGACACCCAAGAAATCATCCTTCCTTTTAAACAGGACAGATACTCCCTATTTTATTTATCTATTTGTTTTATTTATTCTAATTATATATATATGACAGTAGAATGCATTTGACACATCATACATAAATGGAGTATAACTTCTTCTTCTGGTTTTATGTGATATAGAATCACACCAGTTATATGATCATATATGCACATGAAATAATAATGTCCAATTCGTTCTATTATCATTCCTACCCCCATATCTCCTCTCCTCCCTTCACTCCCCTCTACCTAACCCAAAGTACCTTTATTTTTCCCTAGCCCTCCACCCTTATTGTGAATCAGCATCCGCATATCAGAGAAAACATTCAGCCTTTGGTTTTTGGAGATTGGCTTATTTCTCTTAGCTTGATATTCTCCAGTTCCATCCATTTACCTGCAAATGTCATAATTTCATTCTTCTTCATTGCTGAGTAACATTCCATTATGTATATACACCACAAATTCTTTATTCATTAATCTGTTGAAGGTCATCTGGATTGGTTCCATAGTTAGGCTATTGTGAATGGAGCTGCTATAAACATTGATGTGGCTACATCACTGCAGTAAGTCCTGCATCAATGATTTTAAGTCCTTTGCATATAAACCAAGGAGTGGGATAACTGGGTCAAATGGTGGTTCCATTCCAAGTTTTCTGAGGAATCTTCATACTGTTTTCCATAATGATTGCACCAATTTGCAGTCCAACTATCAATGTATGAATGTACATTTTCTCCCACAGCATCACCAATATTTATTGTAGCTTGTATTCTTGATAAGTGGCATTCTAACTAGAGTATGATGAAATTTTAGAGTAGTTTAGATTTACATTTCTCTATCTGCTAGAGATGTTGAACATTTTTCCATATATTTGTTGATCAATTGAATTTCTTCTGTGAAGTGTCTGTTCAGTTCCTTAGCCCATTTATTGATTATTTGGTTTTTGGCTTTTGTTTTTATTGGTGTTGAGTTTTTTGAGTTCTTTATATATCCTTGAGAATAATGCTCTATCTGAGGTGCATACTGTAAAGATTTTCCCCCATTCTGTAGGCTCCATCTTCACATTATTGATTATTTCCTTTGCTGAGAAGAAGCTTTTTAGTTCAAAACCATCCCACTTATTGATTCCTGATTTTACGTCTTGTGCTTTAGAAATCTTGTTAAGAAAGTCAGTTTCTAAGCTGACATGGTGAAGATTTGAGCCTATTTTTTTCTATTAGACAATAGACCTAAATATATTAAATAATTAAATCTATAAGTAATAACTTCTGAAGACAGAGAATTCAGACACAAATGGGTTAACTGGTAAACTTTTCCAAATAAACAGTTAAGGAAGAAATTATACCAGTTTTCTAAAATCCCTACTAGAAGGCTGAAGCATGGAAAATATTTTTTTTACTCATTCTATAAGACTAGGATTATTCTAACATCAGAACTATATTGAGACATTACAAAAAAGAAAAATGTAGATCAATATCTCCTGACAATAGATGCAAAAATCTTCAACAAAGTATTAGTGAATTAAATGCAGCAATTTATAGTAAAAAAAATCATATACACCCAAACCAGGTGTAATTTATTTTGGGTATACATTTGGTTGGTTAAATATTTACAAATAGATCAGTTTAGTCTATTACATAACAAACCAAAGAAAACATCACATGAGAATATAAATAGATGCTGAAAAAGAATATTTGACAAAACAAAATGTGTATTTATCCATAATAATTCATTTTAAAAAATTCAGAAAACTAAGAATAGAGAATTTCCTCAATGATAAAAAAAATATGAAAAAAACTACATTTTTCATATATTTTTCAAATAACATCATGCTGAATGGTGAGAAACTAAAGTCTTTCCCACAAGAATCAGGAGAAAGTGAGGATGTACCCTCCCATTGCTCATGTTCACCATTGTACTGGAAGTCCTAGCTAATGCAATAAGACAAGGAAAGAAAAAGGGAAAAAAACTGTATACATATTGAAAAAGAATATACAAAATTGTCTTATTTTGTGTAGAAATCTGAAAGAATGGACAAAATATGTTTCTGAAATAAGTAAGGGATAATATCAAGGTTGCAGAGTACAAGATTAATATACAAAAATTCGCAATTAAAAATACATGTACATTAGCATGACCCCAAATAAAATATTAATATATAAAACCAAAGAAATGTATACTATCTAGATGAGGAAAGCTATAAATCTATGTTGAATTAAATTAAAGGAGAATTTTTTAAAATGGATGTATGTTCCATGTTCATGAATAAGAAAAATCAGTATTATTAACATGTCACTTTTTCCCAGTTGGGTCTATACATTTAATGCAATCTCAATCAAAATCACAGCAAGTTACTTTATGGATTTCAACAAATTGATTCTAAAGTTTATATTCAAAGGCAAAGAACCCAGAATATCGAACATAATATTGAAGGAGAAGAACAAAGCTGGAGGACAGATACTACCACCTTTAAGGCATATTATAAAGCTACAGAAATCAAAATAGTATATTATCAAAGGAACAGGCACAGAGATCAGTGGAAATTAAAAGATTCCTGAATTATACTCACATAATTATATTCATGATATCTTTGACAAAAGAGAAAAGGCAATATGATGGATAAAATGTAGTCTTTTCAATAAATGATGCTAGAACAACTGGACATCCAGCTTTTAAAAATGAACACCTTTAAGAAATAACTCAAAATGAGCCACAGACTTAAATGTAAGACATAAAATTATACAACTCCCAGTATTGAACAGAGTGGAAAGTCCAGATGACCAGGGCTATAGTGATGACCATTGAGAATCATGGTCATGGTCCATGAAAGATAAAATTGATAAGCTGCATTTGTCTAAAATTAAAAACTTCTACTTTGTGAAAGCTTCTGTCAAGAGAATGAGAAGACAAGTCACAGACTGAGAGAAAATATTTACAAAACATACATCTAATGAAGGACTCCTCTCTGAAATATATGAAGAACTCCTAAAAATCAATAATGAGAAAACAAATTTCCAGGTTAGAAATGTTTAAAGGACCTTAGGAAATAAACAGATGATGAATAAATATGTGGAAACATGTGGTTCACTTCATTTGTCATTAGAGAATTACAAAGTAAAACAATACTGAGCCATTGCTATTAGAACTAACCTATAAGAATGCACCAATTAGGGCTGGGGTTGTGACTCAGTGGTGGAACACTTGCCTTGCATGCATGAGGCACTGGGTTCAATTCTCAGCACCACACATATGTAAATGAATAAAATAAAGGTCCATCAACAACTAAATAAGAAAAAAAATTTATTAGGTAAAAATCCAGAACACTGGCAACATCAAATACTGTTGAGGATACGGAGCATTAGGAACTTTCAATAATTGCTGAAGAGAATGCAAAATGGTGTGATCACTGGTACAGTTTGGCAGTTTCTTAAAAAGCTCAACATATACTTACCATGGAAACAATTAAAATGTACTCAAATGTGTGGGAAAATTATATCTACTCAAAAACCTGCACATGTACACAGAAGTTTATAGTAGCTTTATTCATAATTTTCAAAATTTGGAAGCAACTACAATGTCTTTCCATAGGTGAATGGATATATTATATCAGGTCCTGACTATGGAATGTTACTGAGGAGTAAAACTAAACTATCAAAACATGAAAAGACATGGAAAAACCTTAAAGGCTAAGAGAAAGACTCCAATCTGAAATGACTTCCTACTGTCTAATCCCAATTGTATGACACTCTGAAGAAAGCAAAACAGTAGAGACAGTAAAAAGATGGGTGGCAACAAGGGGTTTGGGGAGTGAGGGGAGAAGGATAAATAGGCAGGACAGATTATTTTTAGGGCAGTGAAAGTATTCTGAATGATTTTACAATGGTGGATACATTAGGCCAAACTCACAAAATGTAAGACAAAGAAAGTAAAGGTATACTATGTGGTGATAATGATGTGGCAGTGCAGGTTTATTGATTGTAACAAATACACCACTTTGGAGGAAGATGTTGATAGTGAGGGAAGCTACGCTCGTGTAAGGGCAGGTGGTATGTGTGAATCTCTGTACTTTCTGCTTAACTGGACTCCAAATCTAAAACTGGCCTCAAAAATAAATTCTATTTTTTTTAGAGTTCATTTGAGAAGTTCATTAGAGATTTATATAAGGAGTAAAATTTGAAAATACATATGAAAATGATGAGAACTGTATAAATACATAGGAAAATCATGGGTTTCATATAAAAATCTAACTTTCTGGTTTGCAATACAAGATTCTGGGAAGGAGAACAATAGCTGAGTAAAGAGTTATAAAGAACATCTGAGCTAAAATACTGTTTGCAGCCAATGAGATGTTGGTGTTTAATCTCAAGCTCTCCTTTTGGTCAAGGAGGTGACAGCTACTTTCTTTATTAGCAACCAGTTATGTTAGTAGTGACTCAGAAAAAAAAATCTTAAAGTATCCTATTATTATAATTTTGTCTAAAATATTAGAGAAATTCAAAGATTGTCAGTTCTAAACTTAATAGAAAGCAGAAGAGTTTTTTTTTTCTGGCTTTTATTTTCTAAGCTAGGATTTGAACTTTCACAGATGGTTTTTCCATAGAGCCTTTAACTTAGCTTTTGTAATGAGCCTGAGGGAAGTGTCGCTTAATACTTGATGAATATCCCCTTATTTCTTTACTTGATTCCTGAATGCCTATCCTTGGACTGTGGTAAAAAGGCAAACTTTCCCACTTGCCTTTTCTTTTGTAGCTTTGCTAAGGGTGTCAATGCTGGGAGTTGCTTATTTTTGGAGTAAGTGTTAATGATTTTAGACTTTTTCCCTGAATCCACTGTTCCAGCAGTGAACAGACTCTTAACAAATCTCCAAAATAAACTCATTTACCAAAGCTTTCTCATATTTGTCATTTTGAAAGACTGAATAAACATCAGTGAAAGAAGCCATCCAAGTTCTCATGCCAAATATGTCTATGTCCAAGGCCAGGATTTCTTCATGTTTGAATGTGAATATGGAGCCTAAAGTGCTAGGTATTTTAAATTCTTTCTAACTTATTTTTATTTCTCCTCCTTCACATGCTCCAGTTTTGATGAGCCTTAAAGGTAGGGCTACTTGCTACTTAAAGAAAGATCTGCTCTAGCAGACTGAAGACTGGGCTATGTTCTATTTTATTTGGAAGAAGTCTAGATTTCATACCAGAGAATTACTAATTGTGGCTCAGACAATCCTTTCCAGATGGCTGTAGGTTGGTCCAAAACACAAAAGGACACAATTGGTCTAAAGCCTGGATGAGTGTCCCAGAGAGAATTGAGAAAAGTTGGAGGGGATTATTTCTGTTGCTGGAACTATATCTATAGTATCTATAGAACTAGGCTAAACTGAGAAAAAGGAGAGGAGACAGCATGCATCTTTGGTTCTGTCTCCCTCCCTTCTACTCTAATTTTGAGGAAGAGGCATGTGCCCATTTGAACTCTTTTTCTTTCATGATGACATTTTATGAGTGGTGACAAATTATTATTCATCTAGGTCACAGTTGATTCCCTATCATGCTCTTCTAATGTATGGGATTTCTTTAGACACCCTGATTTCTCTATATGCATCTCTGTCTCATTCCAACCTTTTTATTTATTTTCTATGTGTGGAATTCAAGCACATTCATAGGCCAAACAATATAACTATAAAGTAGCAGAGCAGAGGAAGAGCAAGAGACCAGCAGAGTAAGATCCTCTAGTGATTATCTCCATGCAGAAATACAAATTTGAACATCTATTTATACAGGAAATTACCTTCCCAAAAGGTAAGGAAAACAGATGAAAGACCTTGGTACCTGGATTTATCATCATAATAAGATGCATTGAAGAAGGAAGAAATAAAATATTTGCCTGCGGCACTATATTCTGTCAACTAAAAAGGCACTCCTTTCTGCCAACTCCAAAAAATGCCTCACTCTTGGGGAATTGAGAAGAAATTAAATCCAAGCCTTAAACTTAGAATTCAGTACCAGGTCACTATTGTGAAACTCAGTACTTGACCTAGCTCCATGGCCTCTGACCCAAGCCAGTGCTATGGACCAAGCCTCTGTTTTAGCCTGACACTCAAAGAATTGCTTCCACCACTACTTTACTGGCATAGAGCAGCATAACACATATAAAATAATTCATCTTCAGCCAGGCAAGGTGGTGCACACCTGTAATCCCAATGGACCTGTGAGCTGAGACAGAAGGGATTGCAAGTTCAAAGCCAGCCTCAGCAACTTAGCAAGGCCCTAAGGAAAACTAAAAAATATATATATGTAAAAAAAGGGCTGGGGATATGGCTTAGATTGAACCTCTAAGTTCAATACCTGATACAAAAAAAAATCAATCATCAGCAGAGAGAAACAATGAAGTGAACATAAAACTTTGCCTTAGAATGTGGTACCAGGTCGGTGAATCCCAACACTGGGCAGATCAGAATGGCTCCTGTCCTCCAGTCAGTGCCGATGAATGAAGTCAATGAACTTGCCCTAGTACTAGATGAAGACCTACATTGAATAATGTTTTTATTCCAATTCCTGTCCCTGACTATGATGGTGCTGGACCATGAGTACACCACAGTGAGAAGACCTATCAGCATGCACCTTGGTCTTCAGTCCTCCTCAGTGCTATGCTGATCTTAACAGGTTGTGGGCTTCAAGTGCAACCTGCTATTGCAGCATTTGTGGCACAGTGTTGCAGCATTTATATCCCTAAAATTGTACAACACATCCCTATTCCAAACAAATGCAGGAAATAACAGAAAATCATTATTTTCATGGAAAAAGAAGAAGAAAGGAGGTGAAGAGTCACTGAAATAGGGTGATAATCCATAGTAAGACCAAGTGCCAGGCAGAATTTTGAAGTTTCTGATCACAACCCATGACTGTGAATGAGGTGTCTGGGCTTATCCTGAGTTCAGTCTGAAGTCTGTGGGCATGCACTAAAGCTTTTTGGTGTACTCCCATCCATGCTGAACAACACATCAACTTTGGTCTTTTTTGTCCTCTGGTGCTGAAACAGTGATAGAACATGAACCTGGACTTAGCCGCAAGAAAGTGAAGAAACTGCAGCAGTGACTGTATATTCAGAGAAAATGAGCAGCCTGCTTAGAATTTCTGGAAGAACAGGCACAAACAAAGTCAGATTATGAATACTGGAATAAATACTTAATCCTTCATAGTAGAGACATTGTCATATGTCAACAAGCACTAAGAACTTGCAGCCAACCGTGATGCCACCTCACAAATACAAAAAGAAACAAGAAAACAACCATGTAGCAACTGATGTGTGTGAACTGTCAGAGACTAAAATACTTGTTCTAATAAAATTTAATGAACTTTTCAAAAAATAAAAAGAAATAAGCATTTTTACCAGAGAACCTGTACAAATTGAAATAATTGTCAAAAATAAAACATAATTTCTTGAGCTGAAAAGTATATTGAATGAAACAAAAAACAAAGTAAAAGGCATTAATAGTAAAATAGATCACACCAAAAAAAAGAATCAATGAACTCAAAGACAGTTTACCTGAGGATATACCTTTGGAGGAAAAGAAAGAAAGATAATGATCAGAAATGCAGAATGGTTACAGGTAATTTGGAACAACATTAAAAGAACAGATATTTGGATTGTTGGGGTTGAAGGGACACTTGAGAATGCCAAAGGGATAGAAAGATTATTCAAAGGGATAATAACAGAAAACTTCCTAAACCTAGAGAAGGAAACAAATATCCAGGTACAGAAAGGCTGATATCATTTATCATATTTAAACAACCAAGGCCACTCAAGACATATATTCAAATTCTTAAGGTCAAAAGACAGAGAGAATTCTTAAAGTATCAAGGGAAAAGAAACAAATAGCACATAAAGATGTTCCAATTTTCCTGACAGCAGACTCCCTGGAAGAACCTTTATAGGCCAAGAAGAAGTAGAATGAAATATTTATAATGCTGAAGAAAACAAAATGACAATGAAGAATACTGTATTCAGTGTTATGCTCAATATACTCTATTTGAGTTCACTTTTAGAAATAAAGCAGAGATACAGACAAACAAGGTGAGAAAATTTATTACCACCAAAGCTGTTCTATAAGAGATATTAAAATGAGTTTGTTAAACTGAAAGAGACACTAATGATTAAAAAAAAACAAACAGAAAGTATATGACTTAATATTGTAGTAAGTATAAACACAAATTCAGAATGTTTTGATAATGAAAACATGGTGCCTAAGTTGTTTATATCTTTAGTATGAAAACAAAAAAACAGTTAAAGATAATAATTAACTTCTTAAGAGATAGACAAGATTAAAAGATGTAAAATGGATTCCAAAATTTCAAAATGTAGGAAACAATGGAGGTTAGAGATTTTAATCCATATTTTTCTCTTTTTTTCCTGTTTTTATGATCAATACTCAGTTGCTTTCCCTGAAAAATGTTATAATAAAAATAATTTTTACAAGTTTTATGGTACCTAAAAAACAAAATCCTACAATAGACACACTAAAATTAAACAAGAAATAAAAACAATCACAAAGGAAAAACACTTAAATACAAGGAATACAGTAAGGGAAGGAAAAAGAAAGAAAGCAACTATAAAAAAATAACAATTAAATTCTCTGTAGAATATTGATGGATTGAAAAAGAGACCCAACTATATGCTACTTACAAGAAATTTGCTCCACTTTTAAGTATACTCATAGAGTGAAATTGAAAGGATGGAAAAAGATATTTTTTTTTCACAAATGGAATCCAGAAGAAAGCAGGAGTAGCCATACTTAAGCCAAATAAAATAGACTTTCAATCAAAAGCAGTAAGAGATAAGGAAGATCATTAAATAGTGAGAAAATACTCAATGTAGCAAAAAACAATAACACTTGTATATACATCTGCACCCAATATTAGATCATGTAAATATGTAAAGCAAATGTTAATAGACCTAAAGGGAGAGAAAACCTCCAATGTGATAATAGTTGTTAAATTAAGGGCCCACTTTTAATGATGGGCAGATCATGAAGAAAAAAATAATCAACAAATTAAAAAAAACAGAGTTAAATTGCACCCTAGACCAAATGGACTTAACAAGACATCTGAAGAACATTCTATCCAACAGGAGCAGAATACACATTCTTCTCAACAAGATATAATTACTCTCCAAGATGTGTCATATTGTAAACTTGACAAAACAATTCTCAACAAATTTTTTAAAGAGTGAAATTGTGTTGAGTATGTTTTCCAACCACACTGCTATAAAACTAGAAACCAATAACACGAAAAGCTTTGGAAGCTCTGCAAATACACAGAAATGAAATAACAAACTCCTGAAAAAAATACAAGGAAGAAATCAAGAAGAAAATAAAAAAAAAAACTCACTGAAAATGGAAAAACAACATACCACAAACTGTGGTATGCAGCAAAAGCTGTACTGAGGGAAGTTTAAAATTAGCACCTACATCAGAAAAGCAGAATGATCTTAAATAAACAGCTTATTGTTGCACCTCAAGGAACTAGAAAAAAAGAACAGCTAAACCCCCAAACAGTAAAAGGAAGTAAATACTGAAAACCAGAGCAGAAATAAATGAAGTATAAACTGAAAATATAAAAAGATTAAGAAAACAAATAGGATTTTTTTAAATTAACAAACATACAAAATCAGAGATGCAAAAGGAGACCTTACGACTGACACCACAGAAATACCAAGGATTATTAGACACTATTGTGAACAACCATGTATCGACAAATTTGATAATCTAGAAGAAATGAGCAAATTTCTGGGCAAGTAAGCCTGAGACCGAGACTGAATCATAAAGACCCAGACAACCTGAATAGTGACATTGACCCAACAAGAAAAAAAACTCCCACGTGGAGGACCACATGGCTTCATTTAATGAAGAATACCAACTATTCTTACATTATTCTCAAAAACTGAAGAAGAGGAAATTCTTCCTAACTCGTTTTACAAGGTCATGATTATTATTCTGATACCAAAAACAGACAAGAACACACACACACACACACAAAATGCTACAGGCCAATATCCTTGATGAAAATAAATGTAAAATCCTCAGCAAAATAGTAGAAAGGTGACCCCAATAGTACATGAAAAATGTTATGTCTCATAATAAAGTGAGATTTATCCCAGGGATTCAAAGTACCTCAACAGATGCAAATCAATAAATGTGATACATCACATTAAGAGAATGAGGAACAAAACTATATCATAATCTCAATAGATACAGGAAAGTCATTAAATTCTACATCCCTTTATGATAAAGATTCTGAATAAAATTAGGTATGAAAGGAATGTATCTCAAAATAATAAAGGCTAGCTGGTACATGCCTGTATCCCAGAAAAAAAGGGTAAGAGTATTGCAAACTTAAAAGCAAATTAGTGAGACTTTCAGAAACTTAGAGAGAACTTGTCTTTTAAAAAAAAGGACTGGGGATAATGTAAACTCAGTGATAAAAGGCAGCTTGATTCATCTCCCAGTTGTTAGAGAAAAAAAGAAAAATTTCCAAGGTCTATAACAAGCCCACAACCAACATTGTACTAAATGGAGAAAAGTGAAAAGCTTTAAGAGTTGAATAAAGACAAAAATGCCCACTTTTTACCACTTTATTCAACATAATACCCATGTTCTTGTAAGAGCAATCAGGTAAGAGCAAAAAAGGATATCCAGATCTGTTTGCAGAGGACAGGAATTTTTATGCAGAGAATTCCAAAGACTCCACCAAAAAACTCTTTGAACTAATAAATTCTGCAAAGGTACAGTATATAAAGTCAATATAAAAAAAAATCAGTAGCATTTTTCTGTAATCCAAAGTAAATTACTTGAAAAAGAAATCAAGAGAGCAATCTCATTTTTTAAAATGTCTCTTTAAAAAAAAGTCTAAGAATGAATTTAACTAAAGAGGTGATAGATATTTACAATGAAGACTATAGAGCATCAATGAAGGAAATTTCAAAAAAAGGTTTGCAACAAAATAAATTGAAAAGTATCTATTTTTATGCAATGACAGAATCAATATCATTAATGTACAAACTACACAAAGCAAAGTACAGATTCAGCACAACTCTTATCAAAACACCAATGGCATATATTCTTCGCAGAACTATAAAAGCTAAAATTTGTATGTAACTTCAAGAAAACTTAAATAGACAAAGCCATCTTGAGCAGAAGTCAAAAACCAAAACAAAAATACAAAGATAAAGTGTTCAAAACATGGGGAATTGACATAAAAAGAGTCACATAAACCAATGGAACAGAATAGACAGCCTACAGGTAAATTCATCTATCACCAGCTGACTGATCTTCAACCAAGTTGCTAAGAGCACACATTGGGTAAAAAACAGTTGCTTCAGTAAATGGTGCTTGTAATATTGCATATCTGTCTATTAATAAAAAAGACAGAAAGAATTAGACCCCTACATCTCACCAGTTACCAAAAAAAATGGAATAAATATTTAAATATAAGACCTAAAACTATGAAATCACTAGGAAAAAACATAGGAGTAAAGTTTCAGGAAATTAGAACAGGCACAAATTTTTTGATAAAACTTTTACAGGAAACAAAAGTGGCATTCTACAGTCATGTATAACTAATTAGAACAAATTTTAAAAATAGACAAATGGGATTACAACAAACTTAAACATTTCAGCAAACAGTGAAGAGACAATCTACAGAATGGGAGAAAATGTGCCAACTATACATCTGACTATGGGCTAATCTGCAGAATATTCAAGAACTTCAACAACCAAACAGAATTTAAAAAGCACACAGATAATCTACTTTTAAATGGAAATAGATCTAAATAGACATTTCGCAAAAGAAAACACAAAATGGCAATGGGTAAGTAAAAAAATAATCAACATCACTAATCATCAGGGAAATGCAAATCGAAACTACAAGAGGTCATCTTATTCTACTTAGAATATGGGTTTTAGCAATAGACTCCCAAAAGAGGTCCAGAATAAAATAGACTCTAGTATTGCTGTATGTGTATATTTGGTGGCCGTATAACCAATGTGATTCTGCAACCTGTACACTTGGAAAAATGAGAAATTATACCCCATTTGATTCAAATGTATGATATGTCAAGATTATTGTATTGTCATGAGCGACTAATTTAAAAAAATCACAATATACACTTTAAAAAAAAGTTCTGGGGAGGAGGTAGAGAAAATGATACTCTTACACATTGTTGGTTGGAATGTAAATTATTCTAGTCATTTTAGTTGTTATGGAAAACAGTTATATGATCCAGCAATCCCATTCTTGGGTATTATCCAAAGGAAATTAAGCCAGTATGTCAAAGAGACATCTACACTTCCATATTTATTGCAGCACCATTCACAATTGCCCAGAAATGGAAAAAACCTGAGTGTTCATCAACAGATGAATGGATAAACAAAATCTGGTACATAGACACAATGGAATACTATTCAGCTATGAAAAAATGAAATCCTATTATTTGGGACAACATGGCTGAAAAGTATTACATTAATTTAAACAATTCAGGGACAGAAAGACAAATACCACATGCTCTCAATTCTATATAGAATCTTAAAAAAAATTAAGAGTTAAAAAGCAGAGGATGGAGGAGTGTAGGTGGATGAGGAAAGGTTAGTCAACAGTTATTAAGATACAGTTAGATACAAGAAACAAGTTATGTTGTTCTATTGCACAGTAGAGTAAGTATAGATAACAATAATGTACTATATACTTTTCAAAAGCTAGAAGAAAGGATTGTGAAAAGCAAATAAAAAATGTTGAAAAAAGAACTATGCTTGTTCTGATTTGTACATTACACAATGTCTACATGCATCAAAACACCACGTGGTAACTCAGATTACTTATACCATTTTTGTGTCAATTAAATACATAAATATTAAAATGTTTTTTAAAGAGTAGCAGGGCAATGTATCAAAGAATATTAAAATGTTTTTTAAAGAGTAACAGGGCAATGCATCAAAGAATAGTAGAGACTTCACAGACTAAATTGCATGACCCATCTAAAGGTGTTCAGATTCGAATGTATCTTCAACTGATTTGGTACCAAGGGTTTAGTCTAGCTTTCTTACTTATCTGTAACTTTTTCTCCAACAGTGAGAAACCTGACACCTATTATCTTCCTTCCGTTTACTTATTTATCAAATCTGCAGTATACACAGGAAGCTTTTTTTAAAAGGCTGACTTTTACCTAGTGGGAAGAAAAAATTACCAAATGAAATATCCTGTTTATGTGGTTTCTTTTTATTTTTAGGGCTATTGTTTCTTCACTTTTAAACTGAAATTTAAAGGTTAGCAAATGTGCCTATATATGAGCATCACCTGGTGAATTCTTTAACCAGTAGGAAATGAGTGCTGGTCGGATCTATTAAAACATGTTCCACTCAAATGTTAATTTCAGGTAGAGGTATAGTTAACAGCCAGTTTAGATCAATCTACCTTTGGAATAAAAAAAACAAAAACAAAAACAAAAAAAACCCTAAGGTGTTACACAGAAGATGGTGCATGACTTGTATTGATCTTTGGCTCTGTTTGTTAACTGATTGGGTTGTGTATTAGCTGATCATTTGTCAGTTTCTTTTTATTGTATAGTATTTTTTAATTCTATAATATGGGACTCTTGGATCTTACATTATTGTTGCTTAAAGTCAATAAATTCTGGTTATATTGTCCTTAAAAAATAAAAAAAATAAAGGTTAGCTTTTCAGTTAAGACATTGTTTATTTACCAAGTTCAGTAGGTCAGTTCACTTTATCCCCACTCCTTCAGTGTAGATGAGCCATAACTTCGTTAACAGTTTGATTCACTTGCCATTCATCATCCTGGTTGACACTTTTTTTCTCTTAGTTTGCATGCATAAAATTCACTCTCTTTGATGTACAATTCTATGGGTTTTGACAAAAGCCTACATTCATGTATTCATTACCCAGTTCTACTCCTTTTTGAATTCAGTCAAGTAAGTTCAGGTCCTGATCTCCACCCAAAAATTCTGCCATCAAGAGATAGCTGCTCATTACCTCAGACCCATACATCAAAGGCCTTTGATGTGACCCTTCCATGTTCTCCATGAAAATGAAATGAAAGCGGTTCTCCCTTGGTCTCCAAACACTCCAACGGCAAAACGGTTGTGTGGTTGTGCTACCAAGGTTTGAAGCTTTGGAAAAAATAGCACACGTAATACCTAATATTACATATAACTTTGATATATTTTCAAAGGTATATTATAAAAAGGAAAACAATGAGGACTTAACATTTAATATTGTGTGTATTTATTTGTATTTTATTTATGTCTCTATTATAATTAGAACGTATATATCAGAATATGGTCAATAATAGTTTCTACAATTATATGCTAATGTCCATCATTTACAGCAATTTTAACAATTAGAATTTGCAAACTCAAAAGAATTCCACTTTGGGGGCTGGGGATGTGGCTCAAGCGGTAGCGGGCTAGCCCGGCATGCGTTCGGCCCGGGTTCGATCCTCAGCACCACATACAAAAAAGATGTTGTGTCTGCCGAAAACTAAAAAATAAATATTAAAATTCTCTCTCTCTCTCTCTCTCTTAAAATAAAAGAAAAAAAAGAATTCCACTTTGCAAACAGAAACGCCTTTAATATGTCATCTTATTTTTGACCTTTATAAATATCTTCAATATTCTGATAGTTTTGTCTTGACCAATTTCTTCAGTATATAATTCTCTTGTTATTAATCCAGCATTTTTTTCTGCTGCTAGTATTTTTCTAATTGTTTAATTTTGCCTTGACTTCTATAACATGTTTTGAATCTGAATAATTATCACCCTTCATTTAATTTGTTCCCTTGGAGATGTAGAACACATGGTTGTAACACCTTATTAATCTCTTTTTAAATTGATAAAGTTTATCCCTTCCTGGCTTTTTATGGAAATTAACCAAAGATGCTTAAAAACATTTTCTGAAAGCTGACCTGGAACACAGAGCTCTCAGATCTCTACATTTATGTATTTCCCTCTCAGTCAAAGGTTGTCAACATGATGTGTGGGCTTCTACTTCCACAATTATTTTAAATGTAGTTATTAAGTTCCTTTGGGAAATTGTTCTCCAATTCTTGCATTTTCTTATGTACCCCTTCTTTTATTTAGCCAAGATGCTAAAAGTATGTTTCTTTTGAGAAGTACACTTGCTTGTCATTAAGAAATGAAAAGATATGAGGAGATCAGGGAGATTGGCAGATGATAGAAAATGGTGCACACAGAAGCTATTATGGTTAGCCAAGCTTTGGGTTTTTACAGAAAGGCTTGAAGGTCAGAAGAAATTAGTCTGTTAGCCCAAAGTAAAATTTAAGGTAAGCACAGCTGTAATTTAGAAAAATTAATTTCAGCTATTTGTTTGTATGATTATTTTCTAGTTTCAAAATAAAATTGAATATTCCAAATCTTTTATTAGAAAATGGGACTTGTAAGGAGTTTAATAACTTCAATCAAGTATCTTTGGAAGCAAATATGTGCAGTTTTGTTTTTAAGTGTCAAATTAAAAATATCCACAAATGAGTAAACGGTTTTAATTGACAGTCACCAAAGACATAAACAAAGTTGACAAATATCTAGCATAAACAGCACTGCTCCATGAAGGCACATCTGTGGCAGACATCACTAATCAATCACAATGGTTTTTTTCCCATTATGTCAATCTGAAATTTCCCAATTCTTCTTATCACAGCACAGTTGGATATTCAATACCAAACATATAAAGGTAAACTAAAAGTTTCATTTATTTGCCATTGATTTTTATAACTGTAAACATTTGCCTCTCTGAGGTATCAAGTGCATGTGAACCATTCTCCTTAGGTGCTTGTAGTTGTGTAGGTGGCAATATTTCTTGACTGATCCCAATAGAATGCTTATCAAATGATGTGCAATTTCCCCAGGTATATCACAGAATTTGCTTCCTCAGATATAATACTATAAATTGATGAAGAACTTTTTACTTAAAAATACAAAATCCTTAAGAACTGCTATAGATACATTACTTTCATATATAGGATGTGGTTATTGTGATGGACATGGAGATTAAGTGATAAAGTCACTTAACAAAACAGTCAAATACATAGCATCTATTTTAGTGAAACTCGGAGAATATGAGGATTATGAGTGGAATTAATACAGTAAAATAATGAGCAGGATTTACATTTACTGGGAGCTATATAAAAAACAACAAATCAATCTACACTCAGTTCATTTAGCTTCAGTTTTACACCTCCTAGGACAGGAATTGTGTAGCCTACAAAACAATTTATATTTTATCTGTACCATCTAATTAATTAAATGGCCCCAGAGTACCAAACTCACAAATCTCGTTAATAGCTGAATACTGAAATAAAGGCTGTTCACCCCTACTAGAATAATATTTGCATATCCCCACCTGTGATGGGTAATAAGTACCTGCCACAAATCAGAATTATGAATTTTGTACGCCTAACAAAACCGCAGGGGAAATTATACCTCAGACATTCCATAATAATTGCAGCTAAGCTGTTTAGTGCCATCCACTTATTCTGCCTGAAGTGTTTAAAGCAGCAACAGTTGTAAATGAATTCAGGCACATATTCAAGGGAATGTTGTTTTTTTTTTTCAAAAAGTTTTTCTGTCTTGCCATATGTAATTATCTTTATGGAAGTATTCAGCTGCAAGTTATAACACATTCACGTTTAAAGGAGCAAATTAGGAAAAAAAAAAAAGAGTTCCTTCCATCAGCCTATTAGGTGTGTATTAGAATTCTGTAGTTGAAACTTTGAAATAGCTTAAGATATGTTCTGAGGTATTCAAACTCTGAAACTTAGGTTGACCAACTGGGGTGAGATTCTCATGTGCTGTCTGTAATTGGTAAAATGATATTCAGAGGAGATAGTTTAGGAAATTGTGGCATTATGATAGAACAAATGCTGGGCTAGTAACACCAGATTTCAAGATTAAATAATCTGTCCCATCTCTAAAATAGTTTGTGTCAGCTCTAGGACTGGATTGTGGAGTCTACAGCAGTCTAATGAAGCCCTGAGACCACCACAACCCTGAACTGCTGGCTGGGAGCATCAGGAGTTGCAAAGGGCATATTTATTCTTTTCATGAAGCTTACACAGGGGAAATGTCATGGAAATTCCCAGCTCAGAGCAGCACACAAGAAGAAGTAAGAAGTACTCTAGAGTGAACTGTTAATAACAATGGCCCTGTTCTGGTTAACCATAGTGTTTGATTGAATGAGAAATAATTCCATTAGGGGCAAGTAAGAATTACAAAAGTTACTTAACAATTTTGAAGGTAGAGAGATATATTGGAGAGCTACTAGAAGATTCGATATCAACTCTTGGCAAAGATTAGTTTGATAATCTTGAGCTCCAGAGTGAGTCAGTTTCTCTTGAATTTCTCTTTCCTCATCTACAAATGGTTATAAACACAGTGTCATCCAGGTAATAAATGACCCATCGTCCATTGCGTGGAATGGTTGTATACTCCAGTAGCTGCACTGTACACACCTTAGCATCACATCACACTCTAAGCCACTGTCACTGTTTTATTTTCCCCTCTAGGGATTTGGCTAATTGACTGCTTGCCTGAAACAAGCTTCTCTATCAAAGAGGCTACTACAATCAGGAATCAGGGGCACAGAAGAAAATGTAGGAAGGAATGAAGTCCTTCCAAGAATCTCTTCCTACCTATTTGTGTGTATGTATGTGTGTGTGTGTGGGCATGCGCTTAACCTGAGTGTGTACAAGAAAAATAAAAATAAATAAAATCAGCCTCATTTTCTAGAAAAAGTGCTTTAAAAATAATTAAGATTTATGTATTTTCAGAAGAGTGGGCAGGACGCAGGGAGTCACCAAGAGGTGATTAAGTCAGGTTGTTTGAGGCTCCCTAAGGTGACAGGATGGTCTGCAGGCTTTAGGAAGAAAGCTTATAGAGCCTATTACCATGATGAAGTGAAATTTAAAATTACATTTTATGCTTGTAAAGGACTAACAGGCAAGGTCCCTATGGATTGTCAAATACTACATAAAATGCTATAAAAACCAGACCATAATCTCTCACTAACTTACACATTAGCCTCAGGCAGTAAAGATGGTTTTTATTGGAACCAGATTTTGTGAGGGGGAAAAAAGTTAACGCACAGTTTATCCTGGCTTTTCAGGCACTTTGCTTCTACCTCAAGTTAACATGACGTATTCCAAGTGATTAAATAAACTTGTCTAGTCGCTCTCCTCCTGCACTTGAAAGGAAGCAAAGTAAAGAAGGATTTCCTCTGAAGAGAAATCTTAATTCTATCACCAAAAAGTGTCCCTATTTTATTCCAATCATTACTATAGAACCCATGAAAGTCAAGAAAAATTAAAACTTCTAAACAAGCCCCATGTAGAGATCACTTATATGCCATGTGTGATTTCACCACCTTGTACCTTTGAAAATTGAAAATAATACATGTGAACTCAGGGGACATGGGAGAAATCACTGTTAGTGCCATGAACGCACATGGCCCAGGAAAATAATAGTTTGGATTTTAGTTCATTTATTGTCACTGAAGTGTTGAGCAGGGTTGGTCAAACATTTTGAGGAACTGCAATTTTTTTTTTTTTTAGTCTTCAAATGCAACTCACTTTGAACAGTGTACAGGCAGATTTATAAATGATCTCCGGATTCAACAGTCAAGCAGTGGGCATATTGGTCTGCTTCTATGCTCCTTTCAAGAGTCAGGGATTTGTACTGGCCTGAAAACTTTTATTATGTGACAAACTGTGGGCTATTTAGATTTGGTTCTTTCAACACTTAATTCAATATTTGTAAATTCAGGCTATTTCCAGAGCTAGCTTGAGCAGAAATTCAAAGTTCTTATCTCCCTTAACATTATGTTTGGGTAGGTCAATGTCTAACCCTCCATGGGTTATCTAGTTAAATTGTAAAAAATGATGGTCAGCCTCCATCCTAAGGATTCCAAGTAAGAGATCCTTATCAAATTAAATGCTCAGGAACTCTTGAAAGTTTGATATATGCACACGATATATGTGCATTTGATATTTGTCACATTCTATATATGATAGAATGCACATGAGTCTTGCTATTATGATGACCTTTTGCCTAACCCTATGCCTATCATTTACTAGCTGTAGGACTAGGTAGTTAAATTACCACCTCTGAGCTTCAGAGTTTTTTGTTTGTTTTGCTTTGTTTTATTTGTGTTTCTTATCTGTCAATGATACCTGGATGGAAATATTGTTGAGAAGATTAAATAAGCTCCAATGGACATACAGGTAAAGTTAAATCACCTTACTCGAGCTTATTCACGGTACCCAGAACCCTAACCACGAAGAGACACACAGCAAAAGGGAGCAGGCTACAGTGACCAAAAAAAGAAAAAAGAAAATGCTCTGAAAAAGAAAGAGATTATTAAATGCTCATTGCCATGGAGAGAGAAAATAAAATTAAGGACCGAAACAATCCCTTCCCGAAATTTTTACTCTTCCCAAACACTGCTTCTGTTATCTCTCCTGCTAGCATCTTCCATCTCTGTATTCCACAATCCTCAGCAAGGGCACCGTGAAGTCCTTGATGCCAAATCTAAGATCACTTTCTGGTCATTATTTTATTAGACATACTAGTACCTCTTGGAGAGTTGGAAAGGAAGCATCACAGGTGGAAAGAGCTTCAGTTAAGAGTGAGGGTTTAAATGGGAAATTAACATCTTAGTAAATCCCTGCCTGGGAAAAGCTGTTTGATTTTTCTGATCTTATTTTCCTTCTCTATTATCAGAAAAAAATAAAATAAAAAGGTTGATTTAATGAAGTTCTATTATGGGCTGAGGTCTGACAACGATGCAAAGAAGCTTCTAGTACCATAGCAGGAATGTGATAGAGGCCTTATAATAATTACTCTGCTTGCCCTGACACAGAATGCTGCTACACAGCAACCACCATCATTTTCTTCTACTCTCCTCCTATGCAGACTCCTCTAGGTTTAATTACCTGTGTATCCACAATGCCAAGTGTAGTGTCTAAAACAGTGCATAATCATGAAATTCTTATTGGTTGAAGGAAGAAGAAAAAAAGCTCAATGATGCAGAGGAGTTCTCATGAAAGCAATGTGTGGCAGAGGTGACATCAGTTCCTGTCAGTGGATATTTCTATGGGAGAGATGTTTGTGGAAGATATTTTTGGATACATCATCAAAGTTTTATGACACTAGATGATTAAGTATAGTGAAAAGACCTCACAATAGTAAGCAGGAGCATATTTTAAGCATTTCTTATGTAAACCTTACAATAAGTGCTTTATTACGTTACCTTATTGAATCATACAATCTTTAAGAAAGCCATTCTGAGTTCATTTTTGAGAAGAAATTGTTTACATAATTAAGGTGACTGGCCAGGATTAAACCTGATACGTGGAAGGGGAGCTGGGTTTTGAACCTACATCTAGCTATCTTCCAGAGAATCTAGGATCTAGACCGCTATGTCTGGCTCCCCACCAAAGACAAGTTCTGAATATCTGACCCACAAGGTTCTTCACATCACTGCTACTATAACAACCTTTCCAAGCTTTTCATATGCTCCTCCCCATCTCTTTCAGCCACCTTACACCTTTTTCATATCTTTGATCATTCCATGATCCTTCTTACCATCAGACCATTCCAGAAAGTTTCCTCATCTCCCCCAGTAAATTCCTTCTAGTTCAGCTGTCTCAAATGTTTTTCTTCTTATTGAGAATGAATGACACATGATTATCCCCCTTTTGATGAACTTGAAGACAAATGAAACCTGGTTGCAATATGTAAGACTTTGGTTGGGTAATTTAGCCTTTTGTTGAGCTAATAACATTTATAAACTCACAATGAGATAATGCATGCAAATCACTAAGATTTTGAATATTTTCAATGCAGTCTCAAGTTTCCTTACTAATATCATGATGTAAGAGTTTTATAAAACTTCTGATGTTCACTTCAGTTGTACCTAACATACATGTTTATTAATATGTTTCCCTGGATGTTACATTTTCAAAAGAGAAGCAAGATGTGAGAATCATCAATTCAACTTGGCATGTAAATAGAACTTTTTTAGAGATTGCAAAAAAAAAAAAAGGCCACATATGAAACATCAATTCATTTTGTTTGGGGGGAAAAACAGGAAAATAGATAAATTTTTAGATAAAAGTCAAGTTATATATGAAATTAATATGTATGCATTATTTTGATCTTGGCCTCAAATTGTTTTCTTTAGCTCTTCCAATTTTAATTTAAGTCTAGTTAAAAGTTTGTAAAACATTCCTCTTATTGCTATTTAAATTAGGGTCAAATCCCATGTAATTTTGTATTTGTACTTATGTACTATGTATGTTATTGTGTTTTGGAGAATATTATGAATTTACAATGAAAATTTCTTTTAAACTGCAACAAAAATATTTTTTTTATTCCCAGAGCATACAGAACATATAGTTTATTTACTGTGACTGCCTTAATAACTGTTGGAGTTCTCCCATAATTGTTGTATGTGGTTTATTTACCTAAAGTTTCACATCCTTGTGACAGAAGCAGAAATTACTAAGACAAGGTGATATGTAAGAAAAGAAAATCTTCATAACCAACTGGGCTATGCATCTTCTATCTAGATGTCTTTTGATTTCTGCAACAGGTTTTTCAAAGCAAGCATATTTTAATGACCAGTGAAGCAAACACTGAAGTATATGAAAGATGGATTACACACACATATGTCTCTCTCTCTCTCTCTCTCTCTCTGTGTGTGTGTGTGTGTTTGCATGTGTGTGTAGTCTAAGATTTTTAGGATGTTATTCCAGTTCTTTTAAGAAAGAAAGTTTTTGTTTTCACATCTCTTCAAAATTCTTCTGCTGCTCTCCTTTCTCTATTTCCCAAGATTTATTCTCAATGTCACTTTCATTCTCAAAGATATTTAGTATTTCCTTAAGATTTAGTAAATAAGGTAATTAGTACAAACTTCTTATCTTGTCACTTTGGATATTCTGCAAAACATATAGAAAGAACAGTGAGACTGGACATACGGGGGACAAAAATAATGCATTGTTGGTTATAATTGAATTCTCCATTCTGAGACTTTCTTTCCTCACCTGCAACACAAAGAATTAAGCTACAGAATTCCTAAGGCTTGCTATAGGTCAAGGACTATATATCTCCAACTTAACCCTTGCAGCATATTTTCTGAATTCCTGGCATGTTTCACTAGTGCCAGGTGCACCAGTTCCAGCTAATTGGTGCACGTGCCCATCTCCTCTTTGTCTTCGATTCTTTTGATATTACTGATCATTTTCTGCAAAAGCTTCTCTCCCCTTTCTCAGTTCAAATTATTCCAGTTTTTCAAGATTTCTTCTACATGACCTTTACCCCAAAACCTTCCCTAATACCTTCCAATTCTTGGTGATATGGTCTCTAAAATTTTGCCTGAAACTCTATCATATATACCATATATATTACATTTTTATTATATTGTTTCTTGCTTTATTTTATCTACCAGAATTGGAACAAATGCGTTCTCATACTGAATTGTGCATTTTTCTGGAGCACCTAATAGAGCATGGCACATAGTAGGCACTCAATAAGATATCTGTGAAATGGAATATCTAGTCTATAATTTTGATACATTGTAAATGACAAAATGACCTCCATTTAAAGAAGCTCTTACCCTTTTATTTAGATTCCATTTTGTGAGTTATTTTTCATTCTTCAAAGTTGAATTCTAATTTTTTTTATTATACTATATGAGTATTAGCTCTCCCTTGACAGTAAGACATGTAGAAAAGATACTGTTGATTGCCTCTTTCTTTCTCTGAGCTATTATGCAGAGAATAAGCTCTGAGTGATTAGATCTTACCCTTGTGTCTGACAAAAAACCAGGTTGCTTCTTAGAGTTAAACATCTCACACCATTCCCTGTAATCAGTTAACAATTTCTGCTTGATTAAAATGTGCACAATTTTCCATTTGCTTTATTTTGTAATTAAAATTTTTGGATTAAACTAAGAAATCTTTTATGTCCCTTCTTTCCCTAAGAAACTTTTACATCATAAATGAAGCTGTAATTGGAATTTTAATGGTCATTTCTCAATGATAAATACACTCTACGTGGATGCTAAAGCAAAGGTTACCCACATATTCTACTATTCCTTCACCCTCATTATTATGATGGAGGCTCCACAGATTCGATGGAATTTGGCAGGTAAAGGGATATAGTTGAATCATCTCAAAGCCCTGGAGTTTTGGGCCTCTGGCTATTATGGCTGAGTAGCTATGAGTATGCAGAAATTGGTGCTTTGTTTGCCCTAAATCCCTGAGCCATCTGCACCACACAGAAAGCAATGCGAACTCAGTCATTCAAAATGAATATTTTAAAGTTCACTTTTGACATGCATTTTTTATTTAAATTAAGAAAAAATTTTTGGATTTTATTTGTAGCTTCTTAAATCTCTTGATCCTAGCTGTCCTGCCTCATTATTCTGGCATCGTTATGCATTCATTTTAGTAAAAGAAGAGATGGTAGATTACCAAGTAGGTAATGGTAAGCAATCATGGTAAACAATCAGATCAGTTCCAAGCCCCTTTAAGATTTTCTCATTTGTGTTCATTAAAAAAATACTGGGGCTCGACCAAGTATACAGAAGGTATTTAGTGCTGTCTTCTTGTTGATTTTGTTAGTCTCATGCGCTTTAAACCATTTATTTTTTTTTAGATCATTGTAGCCATGTGTTAAGAGTTAAAACTGATGTCTTTTTGTAGATTGTTTAATAAATGTGTGTGTTGAACCATAACAATTTTGAATAATTCCCAAAGTGGTAACATGTGTGAACTCTCTACAAAGGGTCTCTGGATTAGAAAGATTTGTGACAATGTAATGATTACAGGGTAGTATGTGATATTTATAAGCAATGTGTGCTAAGAATAATGTCTGTGACTGGTCTCAAGGCCAAGAAACTACTCTCTTATCTGCAGTGAAATTAAGACTAGTTCAATCTAGGGCTGGGGATATAGCTCAGTTGGTAGAGTGCTTTGCCACGCATGCACAAGGCCCTAGGTTCAATTCTCAGCACTATTAAAAAAATAGTTTAATCTTTCCCAATTTTCACATCAAACCCAGAATTTAGAGCCCTCAGCTTTTCCGATCTGGTAATGGAACAAGAGGTAGTGTCAAAAAGAGTGTTCTGTAGCTTCTGTTGAATATCATACATGACTCCACAATTTGGTCCAACCTAATAGTGAAGGGACTAGTAGCATAGGTACAACCTGATGAAAACTTACTTTAGTCCAGGATTTCTCAACCATGTCTTTATTGGGTGTTTAGGGTTGGATAACTTTGTTATGTGACTCTGTGTCTCGTGCACTGTAGGATGTTTAGCAGCATCCTTTGTCTCTACCTACTAGATGCCAGATGCTGATGTCATCACTTTCCCAACTTATGACAAAAAATAAGTGTCTCCAGACATTACCAAATACTATCTGGGGGCAAAGTTGCTACCCCCCCATTCTCCCATGGTTTGGGTGTTTGGGAATAACTGTATTAGCATGACACTTAACCCTTTACACTTCTATGTACCATACCATGTGTGTATGTCAGGATTCAGGGCAGGTAAAAAGTCTTTGGGAGTTTTGAGAACTCAGTGTTTGCAACACTGTTAAGAACTAGAGAGGAGAGATTCAGGGGAGTCCCATCATGCTAGAATTTTAAGAGCATGCCACTTCAAACTGAGAGTCAGATAAGAAGCTACGGCTACCGCTGCAATAGCCAAGGCTGCTGCTCACACCCACAAGGCTTCTGACCAGACTGGGAATTCAGAGCACATATTTCTTCCCACCTTAATTTCCAGAATCAGCAGAAGCAACAGCAGGCCCAACCACACTTCCCACTTTCAAGCCTCCCTTTCCTGTATGTCATTCATTTTCTGAACCTAATTTACAAACAGACTCCTGGCTTCAAAGACCTTTAGAAAATGGTATTTTTCACTGTCTAGCCCCTGTAATCCATGTATAAGATAAAAATACGGGGAGGGAATGGACGCTGTGGGCCACAATAGCATACCTGATATGTCCTGCTACAGTGCTTTCACTTGTTTTGGGCTTAGTGTACCCTTTCCAAACATGTGTTTCATTTGCTCATTCATTAATTCGATAACTAGCCACTCAGTCTTTCAGAAAGCACTTACTGAATATGGTATTAGATGCCAATAACTTGAATCAATTTACTAAAACACATTAGTGGGAAAGGTGAGAAATTAAACAGGTAGGTATTAGAGTTGCTTTTGGAAATATCTCTTTTTCTCTCCCTCCCTTTTATTTCTTGGAAATTTATCTCAGTTCTTATCATCTTTTCCCTGGAATGGGATTCTTTGAGTGGTTGGAATTTAATTACTGGAAGGCACGCAATATAATCTTAAAAACTTCACAACACAATCATTATTCCACAAGTGTATATTAAGAACCCACATTTGGGCAGAGTGGCACATACCTGTAATACCTGCGACTCAGGAGGCTGAGGCAGGGAGGATCACAAGTTGATGGCCAGTCTCAGCAATTTACTGAGACCCTCAGCAATTTAGCAAGAGCTTTTCTCAAAAAAAATAAAAAGGACTTGGGGTTTAGCTGAGTGGTAAAATGCCCCAGATAAAATAGTCAGTACCAAAAAAAATAACCCACTACATATTTTTCATTGTGTGTTGTGGTTTAAATATTAGGTGTCTCCCAAAAGCTCATGTGTGAGACAATGCAAGACGGTTTAGAGGTGAAATTATGGGTTATGAGAGTCTTAATCTAATCAGTGAATTAATTCCCTGATAGGAATTAACTGGGTGGCAACTGTAGACAGGTAGGTATAGATATAGGAGATGGATCAATGGAGGCATGTGTTTGGGGTTTATATTTTGTCCCAGAGAGGACCCCTCTCCCTCCATCTCTCTCTCTCTCTCTCTCTCTCTCTCTCTCTCTCTCTCTCTCTCCTCTTTCTAGTTCCATGTAGCCAGCTGCCTTATTCTACCACACTCTTCCAAAATGATGTTCTGTCTCACCTCAAGCCCCAAGGAATGGAGCAGGCTGTCTATGGAGAGTAAAAAGAGGGGTCATAATGTTCCAGAGGAGGAGGACTCTATAGGAAATTGGAGTAGAGGCCATTCATGTAACTTTCTGGCTAAGAAGCTTGTCTTCATTTTGCCTATGACCTGAGACTTCCTCTGAGGCTGAATGTAAAGATGATGGACTTCTTAATCTGGCAGAAGAAATTTCTAGGCAGCACAGCCTTCAGGCAGTGGCGTGGATACAGATGACATCTTTTAACCAAGTTTATTGTGATAATCAGGAGCAGAAAGCAAAGCAGAAAGATTGGAAACACTTGCAGTTTGGCCAGAAAGTGGTGAATAAATCTGAAGCTAAGGAATTTGTAGTTGTTAAAGACATTTCAGCCACAAAAGAAACACTAAAGACTTTGCCCAGGAACAATAAGAAGGAGGACTTGAGGGCATCTCAGGAGTTCACAAGAACTGTCTATCCCAGGACAGAGGGTTTAAGAGTAAAAATTTGTTTGAGAAGAGACCATAGGGCACCCTGACTGCACACAAGGGCCTAGGAGTTTTTTCACCAAATGCAGCCACCCAGGCACTCAGAGGCTGCTGAACAGCCATAGTTCCTGGAGGCTGGACGATTGTCAAGATGGAGCAGACCTTGGCAGCAACCACATGGTGCTTATTCTGCAAGAACTGAACTATAGGTGGCTGTAGGCAGATAGGGTGTGTCTGAAAGAGGAGGTTATTCCTGGAGCCATACCCCCAGCTGCTTTCCTCTGCCATACCTTGCTACCATGATGTACTGCCTTGACTCAGTCCCTGAGGAATGATGTTGGCCATCTATAGACTAAGACCTCCGAAAACTGTGATCTCCCAAATAAATTTTTTCTTCTCTAATTGTTCTTATCAGGTCTTTTGGTCATAGCAATGAAACTAGCTGATTAAGACACTCTGTTAATACTGAGACTAGAACTTGAAAAATCTGAAAAGAAAGGGCTTTCTTCTGCCAACTGAAGATAATACAGAATGAATGGGTAACACACAGGAACCCTAGATTTGTTGCTTTCCACGTATTTTTTCCTGGAGGAAGTACAATTGTCAAAGGACAGGCACCATGATTAAATAAAGCAATGTCCAAGGCAGGCCACTGTGAAACCCAACCACTCCCACTTCTGAGGTATCTGCAGTTTGTGTGTACTACAACTATAATTTATGTCTATTGTCCTTTGTAGACTGTGACAACCTTGATATGGAACCCTCAGACATCTTATTATAACACTGTGCCTGGCACAGACACGTATGTGCTTTCATAATTGTTTCTTGGCTGAATGTTGAAAGAGTGAAAGAAAGAAAGAATGAATGAATGAATGAATGAATGTCTTCCTTTCAAATTGTAGACAAGGACCTCACGTCCTCCTTTCCTAAAGCACCTTCATGGAGGAGCCAAATGGACTAATGCAAAGGGTGATGGAGGGGCAGCTGATCTAGTCTGACATGTTTCAATTTAAGCTTATCCTTCCCTTGTTCCTTTGCTGTAAGTCTATCTTCCTGGCTATGAGATTTTTATTGAATTTCTGATATGTGAATGCATCACCATATAAAATGTAAGCTCTCTCTTGAATAAAATTACCCAAACAAAATTCTCTTGGAAAATGAGGCAAATAAGTCTCCTCAGTAGTAGCTATTTATAAGGACCTCTCCCATTTTAAAATGCTCTTATTTCAATAGCTTTCAGTGTTGTTTGTTGAAATTTCAGTGAGAAAGACAGTACCTGAGAGAAGTGGCACTTTATCTCAGTTGATTATGAAAACATTAAAAACTTACAATGACTAAAGGATTTTAAGTAATGTATAAAATGCCTTCAAATTTCTTTTGTCTTTATTTTTGTGGGGTGGGGCACAGAGGGGACACTGAGGAGAGTAGAACTGTAATTAAAATCAATGAAGACCATTGCTGTTGTTAACACATGACGATAATATTGTATGCCACAGTGGCACATAAAATGATATCACCCATAAATTCTTTGCCCTTTCTGATGCTTCTATGAAAACATGAAATCATTTTGACTGATTAACAAGGCTATGCTCTGCAGGCACTACTGACCCTGAAGTTATTGGTATTACCTAAAGCCTCTGAAGCTATAAATCAGGAGAAGTTTGCATTATTAGGAGGAAGAAGATATTTCCTAGGAAATATGAGAAAGAGAATGATTATTTAAGGTTATTTGTAGTTTGGTTCCATAGTATCATGATTTGGATAATGTAATATCTATAACACTCAGTTCCTGTGAATGCAATTACTGAAAATTAAATGAGACACCATAGAACAGAAGAAGGTAAACAGTTTTTCATAAATTAAATGTTACCTTTCATAAGATCTACTTAGAGTCACTTTGCTAGAATAGGTGGAACCAAATAGTGCTCATGATTTTATATATTTCCTGTCCTCACTAACTCTTTGCCTAAATCACTTCTATCCTTCAGTTAAACTAGTCAACTTTAATTATACATTTTATAGTTGTGGTGGAATACTAAGAGACAACAGTGAAATATTACATAATTTGTGAATTAAATATGGACAAAAAACCCAATACATGGGTAAAAATTACAAAAAATCCTTTAAAAATTCTGCACACTAAATGGTGTTTATTGTTTGCAAGCACATAAAAGCTGACAGAACTTTGTCAAATTAATTGAAGGGAATGAAGGCCCATTCTTTTAAAGAACCATTATGTACCTCTCCATAGTATTTCTCATCACTCTATCAAAACCCTGTACTGAGAAGCGAATAGCAGCCTCAGAGTGATACAGCTTTGGCCTGTGGGTACCACCTTCAAAATCTATGCAATGCTTGAGCTTATGGGTACCACCATCATAATCTGTCAACATTTGGGCCTGTGGGTACCACCATACAGTCTGTGTGATGATTAGGCTTATGGGTATCATCTTTATAATTTATGTAATGCTTAGCATTACTAAATTATTATGCTGCCATCATTTTGGATAACATCATAGTTGATAACATGTTGATAAACAATAGATGCAAGTTTACCTCCCTCCCCCCAAAAAAGCCTCTTCATTAGATCTATTTTACTCAGAAATTATTTTAACTGCAAACAAGAGATTGACTCAAACTAATCTAATATTATAGTAAAATTGGATTGGGGGCTAAGTCTGCATTGAAATCCAGGATGTATTTCTTTCTTCTATCATTTCTGTCTATGTTCTTTACTTTTAATCAGTTTTCCAAGCCAGCTAGTTGGATTTGATAGGGAGAGCACCAAATTAGTTTGCTACCTGAGGCGCCTCAGTTTATCAGGCATGTGATTATAGTTACTTTAAGTATAACCATTTATTCATCTGTCCAACAAGAGTAATAACATTTGCATCTCTAGGGTTTCTGGTAGTTCCAATCAGTAATATGAAAGTCATTTGTATTCTGTTAGACACTGAACAAGTGTAAGAGATCTATGTTTCTCACTTTCAATGTTATAGTGCTAACAAATACATTCTAGAAACTCCAAATAATGGATTTTGGAAGGTTACTGCATAAGCTTCAGAATAAAAGGGGAAAAAAAGCATAAACTACATCAGGAAGCGGGAGACCAAAGTGGCTATAGGCCCTACACTGAAAGAGTGGTTAGAACTTCACTGAAGCAAAGAAGAAAGAAATTTATGTGAACCAAGCTTTGGAAAATTTAGGACACTGATTTCTTTGTGTGTGTGTGTGTGTGTGTGTGTATTAAATATCTACATAAAATTGTGTTATATTTCTTTCTTTGTGTGTGTTTGTGTATTGAATATCTACATAAAATTGTGTTTATATGTATTGAATATCTACATAAAATTGTGTTTATGTGTAAACACAATTTTATGTAGATATTCAATACACAAACACACACAAAGAAAGAAATGGGGGAAAATCAAATTTCTTTGTATGTATATCAATAAAATAATATAAAAAAGCTCAAAAGTTCACATTTTTGTAATTACTACCTTGAGGGTTTTTAAAAATACAAAACATTCAAATATTTTATATTTTGATTGATTTTGAGGGTACATTGTCAAAAACTTTGCCAATTTTTAGTACCTCTGCTTTTCTGGTACTCTGACCAGATGCTTAGTCTGTCACTAGGCTCTGCTGTTAATATGGTTTGCTTCCAATGTTTTCCAGAGTCTTATTTCTCTGCTTTCTTGTTTCATATATACCACAGAGATGGTGCAAATAGCCAAGTGTAGGTCTTGCACATCAGAAAGTACAGCATAAAGTAGCATAGGCCTGGCTACGAAGAACCAGACCTGTACAACAAATGAGTGACCACTAGACTAATAGTCATTCTGCTCTCAGGCCAGTGCAAAAATTTATAAAACAACAACAAAAAAAAAATTCACAAGATGGAGAAGAAAGGACTTCACGCAGGACATGAAAGATACCAAAGGATTTCCTCGTTTTTCAAATGTGTGTCATTTCTATTTCACTTTAATTCAGAAGCCCCTCTCCCACTAAAGGCAATCTTGAGAATCTTGAGATGGTACTTTATTTGTACTGGAAAGTAAACACTGTCAACTTTTTCTGTGACATCTGCCTTTTTGTCTCCTTCATCTTCTGGAACTGCGTTAGTGATGTCTGTTGTTGATGCTTCTGATCTGGTAGCCCTGTGAAGATTCTCCACTTCCTGTTCCGGTGCTCTTCCACACCTCGGCTTCCTTTGCTATGTATTATTTCCTGTTTGTCCTCACTGGCCCTCCTCTCCCCCTCAGAAGTAGTTATTGCTGGCTTTTAAGCCCAGTTAAAAGATGAAAGGTGGCAGAGAGCTTTCTAGACCCTCAATGCCCAGGTGACTCTTTTGTACCTAGAAGGAAATAAAGTAATCTGTCCCCTTTTCAGTATTTCACACTCTGGTGTCAACACGAGACAAAGTAACACATATCACATCTTCTCACTTTTTAAAATTTTTACTATTTTTCTTGTGTGTGTGGTGTTGGTGACTGAGCTCAGAGACTTGTGCCTGGTGGGCATTGTTCTAGCATTGAGCTTTATCCCCAGCCCCTGCTTTATTACTCTTTCTTTGCTATTTTCATTTCTCTTGTACATGATCTGTGGAAAGCTAGACTAGCCAAGAAACTAAATGTTCTATGTAACAAATAGTTCATCTTCTCCCAGCCACTGTCCTATATATCCATATGATGACAGAAAGTTTCAGAGCCATCTTGCCTCTGTTAGGGAAAATATGTCCAAATTAGTTCATATGCTAAGCATGGCAGATCAACATGATGGGGGAAAAATCAAATTTCTTGAAGATACTGATTAATTTAGACCAAGTCTCTAAAGTTCCTACTGGTAGTCTTCTTAATTTTTGAGATAATATATATTCTGTCTTCTTTAAGCCCATCAAGATGCCTTGTTTTGTTACACAAAACTGAAAAGAGTATAAGTGATGGTCAGATAACAAAAATGTACAATCAAGGTGGGCATTTGGAAATTCCATTTATTAATTTTTTTTCCTCTTCCAGGATTTTGTCTCATCAAAACAGCTTGTGGTTGGATAATTTACCATCTTCTATCTAATGGTCTCTAGCTCTTTGATGCAGTTTTAATTTCAGCTGAAGAAATGTACATATGTACTTGAGTTATGGCAACACCACTATTTCCATCTAAGTGTTTCTTTACATTTTTCATAGGTACATTTAAAAATTTTTTATATCTGCTACCTAAAAATATTTAGAGGAAATGGAAAGAAAATATACTATAAAGGAAATTTACTTTGTCTTCTAAAATCATAACAAGTGAAATGAACTGTTATTATATATTACAAGTTCTTCTTTAATTAGAACAGTCTCTGAAACTGTGCAGAACAGGATAGTGACTATAATCAAGATGTAACTATATCATTATAACCTAATTTTATTATTTAATAAAAGGACAGATTTTTTTTTAAATTAAAAATCTTTTTCAAGATTGAAGAGGGAATATACATTTCTCTTCTTTTCGTCTACTGACAACTTCAAGCGAAACAAAGTGGATATGTAACGGGATAAACCAGAGACAAAGTGGGTGGGTAGGGGAGGAGCGTAGCAATCTAGTTCTGCGTTAGTGATGTCTGTTGTTGATGCTTTTGATCTGGTAGCCCTATATATAAATAGTTCTATTCAGAAATATTCCTTCTTTTAAAAAAATATTGAGATTGGTGACTAATAAAGTAGAAATGAGAAGGATGAAATCAAAGGAGTTTGAAAAATCTCAACCAAAGATGAAACAGATTCTCTCTGGAGAATCTCAGTAGGGCTTTTAAATTGAAAATACTGTGTCTATGAAGCAGGAATGAGATGAATTAAAAGTCTGTAGGAGAAACAGTAGACTTCGGGCTGGGTTTGTGGCTCAGTGGTAGAGCACTTGCCTAGTATGTGTGAGGCACCAGGTTTGATCCTCAGCACCACATATAAATAAATAAAATAAAGGTATTATGTTCATCTACAACTAAAAAAATAAAAAAGAAACAATAGACCTCTTCACCTTTCCCTAAGCCTATACACTGCCAGGCACATAGGGATTTGGTACAGATGGTGAGAAGCAAAAATGTAAGTAAGGCTCTATTACTATCAGGAATAGGATGGTTTTCGTGCTCCTTGGAGTCAAAGAATGAACATCAAGATTGCTGCTGAGAGAAGCAAGGGAGCAGGAATTTTATTAAAGAGCAGAGAGAAAGATTCGGAACACAGTGCACCTCAGAGGGGCAAGAGTGCCCTCAAAGTCTTACAGTGCTCCTCCTTTTAAAGACAGGAAGGAGAAGTTGATCAGCTGCTCTTGATTGGTTTTTGGTATTTCAATTGTTCCACCATGGGCAGGCAGAATTATGAATTGTGCAGTCCCTTTTGGAGAGATGGAGACTTCAGCCCTTTCTGACATACAGGAACTGTGTTATAACATGTCGGGCATGTCAAAATGAGTGTCCTCCTGCTTGCCCTCTTGTCAACCTTTACTGTCCCCTCCTTATTCTCCACTGCTTGGCCTTTTCTATCTTGGCTCTGCATACAAATAAACTAAATGAACTTGGGGACTGGGGAGAGTGGAGTAGGTAGGGTAGGAGACAGCAGCCAGCATTTATGTGGATCCCTAGCAACGTTTAGCAATTTGAAAACTTAACTGCCAGCTGTCTGCATGCTCATTGTAAGCAAAGTCTACCAAGCCCCACACTGTGTTCATGACTTTGTTGTTGTGTCTTAATTAAATGAACAACAAGCATCTCCAAACACTAAAGAAAATCCCCCATGCAAAACAAAACAAACCCCACAAAATCTAAATAGCTATTTTAAGAAAGAGGGAAAAAATATCCTCCTTGTGGGAGAACAATAATTTTGAGAATAGAGGAATACTTAGAAAATACTTTAATTAATGTCCCCAGAAAGATTTGGAAGATAGTGCCTGACTGAAATAATAACAGATTACTTTAAAACACAAATAAGAAAGCATAATTGAATTTACAAATGGAAATAGATATTTATAGTTATTTGCATAAATTTTATGCAAATGATAAAGTGGAGGAAATCTACCAAATATTTCAAAAATACCAAAAGATGGACTGAAAAAAATAAAGGTAGAAATCACAAACTTGTCCAACTAGGCAGGTATTTCTGAGGAATACTGGAAATTTCAGAATGGTGGTTAAATACTTGGGCTCAAAAGTTGGGGATTCATGGGGAAAAGTGATGAGATACACATATAAAATAAGAGATAAGTTGAAAATACAGTAGAAAGGTTTTATGGAGTATAAAATCCATTGAAATTAATTCTAAGGATATATTCTGTGGCTGGAAAAGTGGATGTAATGTAAAATCCTGGGAGAAGAAGATAAAATCTTACTGTATTACCTGGCATTATTTAATAATAACTGTTACATAGTAACAATACAAATTCCCTTATTTTTTTAACTTTTAGTAGCTATCTCTCTATAAACATATCGTGTAAGACTACTCTAACCCCTTAAGATATATGGTTAGGATTTCAACTTCAATCAGAATACAAAATCTTGCAACACACCAGCTATACTGTTTCTGTTTTAATAGAGGCAATAGAAAATTATCCAGTTTTAATGCTACTAAAGAAAAGTGGACATCAGGAAATCGAAAGAAACTACACCCCGAGAAAAAACATTTCCAAATCAACAGGGATTGTTTGTCACTTTTCTTTCTGCAACGTCTGCCAAGTCTGGGCACAGGTGAACTAAAAACCAGGTCTGCCAAAGGCAGAGGCACCCTTCTGGGGTAAGGAGATTGAATGGCATTATGGACTGACTGGAAGATGCATGAGAACTATATGACCCCCCAAACCCCCAAACACAAAGCTAATTCTCTCCGCTTGCTGAATCTTTCCCGGAGGACCCATCTTGACTGTTTGGCTATAGCAGCCTAGAAGAAAAGAGTCTGGGATGGAAAGAAAAGAAAGTTCTCTACAGTCTCAGAGTTCTTAGACTCACAGAAGAGAAGATGGTGCAATAGTAGCTACACTAAAGTTCTCAGCCTGAAAATATTTGAAATAAGATATAACTTGAAGCTAACTAAAGTTGCAAGCTAAGCCCAGCCCAGTTCAATTTGTGTTTGGATAGATAAAGTCATTTTCTTATTTCAGTTGCTAAGTTATTTAGTTCTCATGTGGGCAGCAATATTTACTTCAGTTTATCAGCAATGTGATGTCTGGTATGTAGTAAATAAGAGATATTCCATGAAGTTAGAAAAGGTAAATGCTAATTCATAAGAAAAGCAATCATAAAAACGGATTCATATTTTGGAATTAGTACACAAAGCCATCAAAATATTGATCAAGTATGCTAAAGGAATACATAAAAATGTACAAAAAGATTGAAATTTAAAATGGGAACAAAATGGACATTTTAGAACTATAAGACATGCAACCTAGAATTAAAGATTCATTAGATGGTTCTTCTGTGAAAATTAAGCAGGTGTACTTTTTTAATATTCTTCTCACTAAGTACAATCAAAACTATTCAACACTGCAAATAAAGCAAACAAGAAGACCTGAAAAGATGGAGACAAGAGGCTAGACTAGCTTAGAGATCTCAGGAACTGAAAATAACAGTGGTGACTCTGTTCTCTTTTTGTTTCTTATATCTTAACCTCAGTGCTACAGGAGTCATCAAAACAAACAAACAAACAAAATAATAATAAACAGCAAAATTGTTATTTCTATCCAAAGAACCAAGAAACTAGCTGAGCCAACTAGGAAGATAATTACCAACCTACTTCAGCCAAATATCACAGGAAAAAACTATGTGTATCTGTGATGAGTTAGGTGGGCCCTCACTCACCACTAGCAAAGACTGTCGACTAAGGCTTACTAGGGAATATGGACTTCTGGAACCACTGAAGAGAAATGAGGTGATGTATCTTCCATACCCCCGCCCTATAGTTCCACCACAGTGCTGTTAGAGAGGGTCAGCTAGAATAGATTGAAATACAACACAGAATCTCATTATATAACCCAAAATGTACAGGTTTCAATTAAAAAAAAAAAATTCCAAACCAAGCAGATCTCAAACTGAATGAATAAAAATCAATTTAAACCAACAGTGAAATAACAGAAATGTTAGAATTATCTAAAAAAAAATTAAAGCAAGATTTTGATTAGGAAAAACAAACAAAAGCTTTGGAGCAACTATGAATACATTTAAAATAAAGGGAAAAAATACAAAATCTCAGCAAACTCCAGCAAAAAATAAGAGATATGGGGAAGAACCAAATGGAAATTGTAGAACTGAAAAATACAATAAATGAAATAAAAGCTCAATTGATGACCTCAATAGCTAAACAGAGGACTAGAGGAAAATATTAGAGAAGTAAAGATAAAATAATAGAAATTATCCAATTGGGCAACAGAAACAAAACAGACTGAGGGCAGGGATGTGGGGAGGAATGAACAGAGAACTTCAGGGATGTGCAGCACTCTGAAAGAATATGTAAATTTTGTGTTAAGGGAGTTCTTGGAGTAAAGGAAAGAGAGGGTGGACCAGCTTAAAAAGTACTCAAAAAAATAAGGACTGAAAACTGAACATTTGGTAACAGATATAGATATGTTCAAGAAATGGAGTGAACCTCAAACAGGATGTCCATGTCAAGAGACATGATGGCTAAAGTTCTGAAAATAAGAGATAAGATAATTATCTTGAAAAATGATGTATTATCGGCACAGAGAAAATGATTTGAAAAAGAGTGATGGCACACTGCTTTTCAAATGCTGTAAGAAAAGACTATCAATCCAGAATCATATATCTATAAAACAAAAAAAATGTTGAATTTTTCATGAAAATACAAAGGAATTAGAAAAACAAATGAACAAAACCTGAGAATGTTAACATTGTTTTTTCATATATCATTGTGATTCTTTTATATCTTGCTATGATACCACTTCTATTTAAAAAATGACAAATTAAAAAGAAAAGTACTTACATTGAAACTCTGATACCCTGGTGGAGAATATGAATTAAGATGAGCCACATAATGAAATTAAAAAAGCAATGGCCAGTTAAGTCATCTTGGCATACAGTGGAATGGGAGTTTGATAGTTAAGAACAATTATATGGTTCTGTTTTTATTTCCTTTTTCAGGAGAGAGATTATATTTTTTTTTACTTAAAATGATATGCAATTATTATAAAAAGTCAATAGAAATTTACAAAGAAAAATTAAAATTTTTTTTCTAATTCCATCATTTTGCTTTGTAAGCATTCTACTTAGCCAGCAGTCCTAAAACTATAACTGTAAGATTGGAGAGATGAATGGTTGAGTAAAGAAATAAATTAAAAAATATGCACAAAATGGCACCAAAATATGCTACTACATTTAACAAATAATTAATTTTATTTATTTGAATAAATAGAAAGAAAATATTAATAAAAAATAAGAGCAAGAAGTATTGAACTTTAAAAAATATTGTCATCCTCAAAGATACCATTTCATTGTGAAACCCTCTAATCATAAGAAACTGTGAAAATCATTGCACTTGAGATGCCATTTTTAACTACATGTTTTAACTTTAGGCAGTTACAATTCATCTCTGCTATCAGAGATGAAGATAATTAACAGTTTATACTTGCTCTCAGATTCCATCTGTATCTTCCAAATTTTTATTAGTTATATATTATAATATTCAATACATATGAAATTCATAGGCAATGATTTCATTAAGATTCCTTTTACTTTTATGTTTTCACCATAACTGTTGCAGAAAATAATCTTGGTTTTCTTCAAATGATTAGCATTTTAGTTTTTTTTACAGTGGTTTTTCACTCTTGAGTTTTGAGTAGTTTTCATAAGAAGTCTTCATCAGATCTATACATTGGATGTGGGAATTCTAGTATTCTTACAAGAAACACAGAGCAGTGTGGTTATCTAGCTCAGTGATAGAGCACTTACCTCACTTTCACAGGGCCTCAGGTTCAATCCCTAGTACTGGAAAAAAAAAATGAAATAAAAAGAAGAAGAAACAAAATAAATGCAGAAGCATACTTAAGAATACTTTTTGGTTGACCTGATGTCTTCTCTGGGTCTAATATTTTGAGTCACATATTCTTCTTAAAACCTTATAGAAATAGCTGCATTGTTTTCTGACATTGGATGTGACTTGGAAGAAGTCTGAAGCCAGCCAAAACTGTCCTGCTTGAATTTAATGTGCCATTTTATGACAGACAAACTGAAGGATGCATCATTTGTGGATTTTAATGAAAATCAGGATTTGTATCAAGGTGGATGGTCTCTGGTAAAGATTTGTCTTTGCAAAGAAAATGATGTATTTTTATCATTTTTCTCTCCACCCTCCACACATTCATTTTCATTTTCCCCCTTTCATTATTATGTACCAACTTTTTGAAATAATATTCTTTGCTTCACCAATCACAAGAAAAATATAGAGGCAGGGTGGCTACTGATATCACCTATAGAAATAAATATTAGTGAAGAATTGTGCAAATGGGGCATAAATCAGGGGCTGCTTTCATCCCTTATAGACTCTTCAAAGCAAAATCTTTGTAGCATTATATCTGGAATATGCAGGAGGGTTATCTAATTCATAGATATATTGCTGCCTTTTACTATCATTAGCAGTCAAAGGAATTTCCATAGTGAATTAGGGCTAATCTGTTCAGATTTCTTAAGAGGAAAAAATACAAATCCCTCACAATACACAGGATGGTTTGTTTAACCGTTTATTTAAACCATCGAAATTAATGGGGCTAGTGTTTTAAGAAAACTTCTTTAATGTTTATGATTAGACTTCCTATCCTACATTGACCAGTCATGTGCTAACATAAATTTAGTGCAAATTTGCCAGTTATTTTAATTTATGAATCTCTAGTACAGGCAGAATGTGTGGCACAGCTGTTACTCAACATTAGAAGGACATTTTTAACATAATTTTTCTACATGATTAAAAGCTTGTAAAAACAGAAGCTTAAAAATCAGTTGCACAAGACATTTTGAATCCTCATTGTTACACTATGATATTTAGAAAAAGGCAGTATGAAGGTGTAAGGTATGTAATGGTGCATGACTTCCTTTCTTAAGAGAACAACATGGGGCTTTCTAACTTGCTGAGGACATTGTTTACCTTTTTCTTTTCAAATTATTTGCTGTAGATTCAGTGCAGCAAGAAAAATATATCACACACTTACTCTCTCCTAGAAGCTAGACTGGACACTGGTATCACAGACAAATCTGAAACCTTGGAACTCACTTATTTGGAAGGAGAATGCGGTAGATTTTTACATGAATTTATAAAATATTCAGACATGAAAGGTGAATCTACTTGATCATCCCCTTATTTTACAAAGTGGAAATAGTTTCTCCATGGTATGGAAAGCTATATACTATTTTTTTTGGAGGGGGAGGGGGCAAAAGCCATGACTTAGTGAATCCTTTCTTTAATAAGTCAAAAAAATTAGGCTTGCAACACAATAATAACCTGCCTCTTCATCCCAATGCCTTTTTACTTTACAATTAAGTTTCTATGTCTGTATCATGTAAGAGTGTTTATCAGAAGCTCATTGCAACTGATGTTTCAGCAAGAACTCCAGTGTTCCAATGTTTTCCCTGTAAAACAGGCTGATGACAGCAACCACAGATCTATGTGGTCTATCAGAAAGCCTGAGATCAACCCTTATAGAATCAGAAGAGGCCAAATTGAGCTTGGTGTCTTCATTTATCTGGATTTTCTTAGGAATGTCTGTTCCAGCAATGAGTCCAGGAAATGATTTCTCACTGCTGTTGTCTCATGTTTATTTTTGTTTTAAAGAGAGAGAGTGTACTTTCTGGGATTATGAAAGGACTGAAATGTGGCTATTTTCTTCAGGGCCTCAATTCTGTTCATTGTAGCTTAAGTAAAAAAGAAGGCCCTGGCTCTACCACCAGGGAAACACATCTATTCAATTTCTACAGGTAACTTGCTTTTTGGCAGATAAGAATAAGTAGACTTGTCCCCTCTGAATCACAAGTTCTAAAAGAATTGGGAAGAGGATCCCCACTTTACAAAACATTGATGTAATGATGATAATAACAAGCATTTTTGCAAAACATCAAATTTGATAAGCTCTTAGGACCATGTTTTCCACAAGCTCTTTTAGATATTTTAGAGATAAAGTAATCATTTTGTTTGTGTGTATCATTGGTCATTATGTCTCGTGACCCTGTTTCTAGCAGTGAAAATTTCTCTAAGCTTTTCTTCAAAAGGAGTTATGAGCTTTTATAGGAATCCCCTTCCCCCTTCCTTTCAATGTTACACTTTGAGGATGGATAGTGTTCTCAACCAAAATATTAACTTGGGGGATAAGGAAATAGGTAACAATGTACATTCATCCTATAATTCTTTGCTCTTTCAATAAATATTGAATGCTTACTATTCAATAGACATATTCAATATGATCAATTAAGTATTTTCTCTTCCCGCAGATAGATAGTTCATAGCCCAGTTTCTAAAAGAATACATGAAATTAACTCCAAGAAATAAGCCCCAAGAGAATGCTTTTTTAAAAGCACTCTCTTGCCTTTTTGTGATCTTTATAGCATGAATGCTCAAAGCAGTGCTGTCTTTTGAACTGAGAAGAGGATATGGGAAGTTATTTCAAGTCTCATAAGATCTTGGGCAGTTTAAAGTTTTGATATATTTCTAATGAAGGATGAGATGTACAGAAGTTAATTTATCTTGCAATATTATCTAACAGACTGCAACGTGAATGATGCTTAAAGGGAAGTATCTATGACAAAAAATGATCCCTACAAAAGACTGTGTAAATTCTCAATTCTAAACTTGTTTAAAAAAAAAATAATAGTTACCCTTGTCGATGCTGTCAGTGAAATAACCCCTCTCTGCCCACTGGCAGGAACTTGGAAAACTGATGCAGCAACTTAATGAAGGCCTCACAGGACAGCATGTCCAAACCAGGCAATTTCTGGACGGTGAGATTTTCCTCCTCGTTGGGCTCTAACTTACATCAATGTTTCAGGTGACTTCTGCAGCAGAAGGATGGAAATTTGGTACTTTTGGTCCCCAATTAAGAGGCTTAACCAGACTTCAAAGTAAGGTAGCTATTTTTAAAAGATCATTCTCAGAACACCCATGACAGAAATTGTCACTTCTCAAAAGTCTAAAAGGAAGTCTGCTAACACTCAGTTTTTGAGAAACAAAATCAATGAAGAGAAAGAATTCTGAGATTAGTGCAGAGTGAAATGGTCTGATTAACAGTAAAAATGTAATCTACTATAGAGTAGCATTTCAGGCTGAAGGGCAATTCAACTAGTGAGGTTTCTAAAGCAAGGAGTGAGTAACGCAATCGCTTACTATTTTAAAATTCTCTAAATATGAAAGGAAATTCATCTGAAAGTCTACCATCTCTCTAGAATTTCACAACACAACAGAAACAAATTTGAGCCTCAGATTGCTGAGGTGTCATTACAACATCAGTGAAATTCCATCATCTTCCCAGACACCACATGCACCCTCTCTTATCAATTATTCAGACAAGCCCATGTTGGCAAGCAGCTCCTTAATTTAGCAATTCCAGCACTGGTCTTTGTTTTGTTTTGCTATCAAGCACTCTACCATGGTGTCTTCTTCACTGAAGTATTTCCACATTACAGTGCCCAGGACCAAGCTGTTTTGTATGCATAAGACCTCGCTTCAGGACTTGAAACTGTTTTCTATTCTACAGTGGTTAATTTTTCATTTATGTGGCACATTACTGAAGAGTAGTCCACACAGTTAACAATACATTGTACAACAATAAATATTTTACTGGGTATATAATCTCCACAATTTAAAAGTTTTATTTTCTGTGCAGATCTGTATAAAAGCTAGAATTGTTGGTATTTTGTGGATGCACATTTTTAATAATATGCTCTATAATCACTATCAAACAAATGACCTGCTCTTTAATAGGCGCTCCAGACATTTGTTGCCATTTCTGCAAAACTCAGTAAACTCTAATAAAGGTGTTTTATGGGCAGAAGGTTTATTTTTTTTAAGAAGATATATTACCTAGTTTCATCAGCACATAAAAATGTTATCTTGGGAACACTGGAAGATTCATATATTTCTAAATTACAGCACATTCCTGTCACTTCCACATGAGATCATTCTAATTTTCTAAAAAAATATATAATAGTTTGGATTGGGTCATGTTTCACACTTTATTCTATTTGAATTAATGATGTTATTTACTTGTAACTTGATTGTAGACTTGCCTCACATTCTATGAGGTAGTTCATAAGAGGCAGCAACATAATAAAGAAAGAAAATGTTATTTACTCTCCTTTCCCAATTCTCAGGAGCTTGGTGTAAATTCTACCCAATAAAATGTGTTTAGTTTGTTTCTGTATTCCTTTAAGGCTCAATATACAGGAGCAGGCAGCAGGAGTGCTCAGTCGCAGCCTTTGTAAGATTTTACTCCTGAACACCTGCAGAGCTTGCCCTTGATCTGGAAAACAAACGTATACTCAGCTCTGGAACTCCTTGATCCCAGAAACAAAACTGTCTCCTGCCATAGAACTTCAGCTTCAGGAGTTCCGCTGTGCCCCAGGAGAGGCCAATAATATCAGTTAGCAAGAACTCTGGTGAGTCTGAACAATAAATATTTTCTCAGAGCAGCCATATGCATTAAACGAGAAGCATGCACCAAACAAAAACTCTTTTGTCTTTCTAGAAATGCTTAATTTGGCACCTGGCAGCCAAATCTAAAGGTGAGCCTAGTGCAAGTTTTGAATGCTCACATCTTTGGTGGAAATGGACTCATAATACAAGGGATCAAGACGAAAAAAGAACGAGGGATATCCGAGCAGCAGGGGGATAGGGAAGAACTGGGTTTCTCTTGATGTACATTTCATCCCCAAGTGCTCCTGACCTGTCACAGGGAACACTGTGGAGTTCTGCAACCAGGAAAGCATGCCAAGCACCTCAGGCCATGGTTAAAGTGCCAATTACCTATGGACCTGTGGAGGTCGTGGCTCATGGGTTGAAGGAAGAGAACATTTCACCACCCTGTGATTCTTCTTAGTTTTGAGATCCTACATGAATTTCAAGTCAGCATCTCAAATTTGATAGCCAGCAGTGACTCAGAAGCTGCAATTGATCAATGAGAAGTTAGAAATTAGCTTTCTATAATTGGGGAAATCGATGAGAATAAGCAAACCTTAATTGTCTTAGGCAACCCTAAATAAGGCTCTTGAAAAGTATGGGTATTAGTTTATCCATTTTCTAGAATCAGACACAAAGAGCAGTGTGCTGGCCTTTAGACTTCAAGTGAAACAGAATTTAGGAGGACTCCACAAAGTTTCCATCATTCTTTGCTGAGATTTGGGGGAAGATGGGGTAGCTTATATTGTCCTTAAAATCCTGTCTAAATGATTGTCTGTGATTATTCAACCCTCATCCAAGCTGTCGCTGTTCTGTGACCAAACCACATATAAAAGGTAGCCTCTTTTCCTTTTAATCCACAAAATAACCCCAATTACCCTCCAACAATAACAACAACAAATAAAATTAATTAAACAAGTACTACCTCTCACCCTCCCCCACCCACGCAAACACACCAAACAACAAATGAAGGCAAATAGAAAGTAACCTCTCTCTGGCAATTCTGTGTTGTGCAGAATTTGATGAGGGGAGGTAGGTAGGGTTTAGTTCCAGAAACACAAACTGTTGGGGTTGATCACTGGGCCTCAGCGACTACTGACACCATAGCACTCCAGCTCTGGCTGATGGTGCTCTCCCTATTCTTCATCCACTTTGTTCCTGACCATGCAAGGGGTCAAAGCATATGTGGTTAGCCTTCCACATTCATAGACCCAGTGACTTGTGGATTGAACATATTTGAAAATATTGTTAAGTTTCAGAAAGTCCCCCTGCC